>NW_025765858.1:1200000-1631675 GCF_003918875.1 Haliotis rubra
ACTCTGAACTAGCAACCTTAAAGATTGAAACATGAAAATCCGTTGGTGAATCTCGTCTCACACAAACACATGTTGTTTCTAAGAAAAAGTATGATTGTCAAGTCAGAGTCCCTCTGTTTTTTTTACCATTGGCATACGTACTCCTTCACTCATCCAGTCCGCGAAAACCGCCTCTGCCTCGATGAAACCCTCTGCTACGCTGAGGAGGGTACACAGGAGACATCGCTGCCGCTCTTCGAAGATTATATTAAGCACGTGACGAAAACCCTGACGTGTTACGTTGAAGTGACCCGTAGAATCACGAAAAAGTCGGGTCAAACTGACCTTGAACTGCGGGCGCTGAAAACTCGTTTTGTAGATAAGCTATCTCTGCTTGGAGGATGATTAAAATCTGGTCGTGACGACTGTCACAGTCCGAATGGCTACATTCCAGTAATAAAGAAATACACTTTATAACAGTTTTCTTAGAACGTGAACATTTGGCAATGGTATTGCAATCTACTTCCCTAACGACTGCCATTTACGAGTAATTCTGGGGGTAGTTTTACATTAGAAACCGTGTCCCTCACACTCTGGTATTCACCTTGAATATCTCCGTCTCCAGTAGCGACCATTTCAGCGCCGATTAGATTGGGACGTCAACGGTTCCCGGTCACCGTCCTCAATCCTAGGGTGATAAGACCCGCTCTCAAGTGCAGCATCGCGTGCTCTTAACACTTCACAGTCGCCAGACACTTTTTGTACAAGGGACCTAATCTTGTCAAGCTTGGGACTCTCAGCTGATTCTGATTTTTCCAATCACATATTGCCGCAACAAAATGGCGGCCGTCCTGCCTGCTGCGTGAACAGAGCAAGAATGATTACGTGACGTCACAAGTGTGACGTCACGGTGTAACATGTTGCTGCTTCACATGACAACTATCAGTTTCTGTCCATGTCCAAATAGGGAATTGTGTCGAATGCAGGACATGTTGAACAGTAACCAACAATGAATTCACCATGCATCATGCTTACAATCCGGATTGTATATCCACTTAAAAGCTGGACAATGTGACTTCAGATCATACCCACGGCGTGTAGATGTGTATTAATAACACGATGTGACACTATGGTTAAACAAAATGCCATTATCAGAACATGGTAGCTAGCAAGGATTATGTGCTGTTCACATTATTTCAATTGCACGTGGTAATGATAAATAACGACTAAGGTAGTGTAGCCCTCATGCATATTATTGGGAGATACATTTTTCCATTTCAGAATTAAGCTATTTCCAATGAACTTTATATCAAGCATGGTTACTTGTTCCCATAAGTATATTGTACATTTGTGATATCAGCTCCAAGCCAGCTCTATGATTCACCTGCCCAGTTCTTGCATTCAGCACTTACTTGCTAGCATGTGGAGATCGACTGTATCACTCCAGTTGGATGCAAGACCTTCCTCGGTAGATTGACATGTATAGTTGCCCAGGTCCTCTTTCTTCACATCAGTCACAGCCAGGGTTTGTCCTGAAGCGTTGAACCTCTCACCAACTTCAACCTCTTGTCCGTTTCTCTTCCAAGTGTATATCATTCCAAGATCATGGTCCACGGGTACAATGGAAGAATTGATTTCGCATGTCAAAACGATGTTGGTGGTGTTGACAATGACACTGATGTTTGCGTCTGCGGGTTGTCCTTAATAAAATATAATATCAAATTAAATTACTCAATACGAAACGACAAATACATAGCGTGTCTTCACTATCCTTAGAAAGACATTCAGTTTAGTGTTAAGGAAAAAAAATTGCGACCCTGAAAATCAGTGATGACACCAGGTGTTTGTGAAAAAAAATGTAAGCATTTCCTGCCCTACCGGTAGCAGTACTATAGCCATGCCACGGAGGCCTGTAAACCAGACAATCAAGTGATTCATGGACCGGAATGTCCTGTCAGAAAACCTCAAATAACGACTGCTGTAGAGAAGCAAAAAGACTATCCATAAAACCTCAGACAGTGACTTAACACGAATTACTATACCATTGAGAAGACACTAAAAAGTTTCAAAATGTTATAGCACAGAAAATACGTCACTGGTGATGCTTTTGGGCTGTTGTTCCTACCTTGTACATACAGCATGTGATGACAATTGGGACTGGGGTCATCATTCAGTTTGGAACAGTGGTATGTTCCTGCATCCTCTGATGTTGAATTGTGTAACCAGAACTGGAGGATGATAGACTCAGCTGACGTTGTCATGTTCACTATATTGACTCTCGTTCGGTAGGCATCAGAGATGTAGACAACAACAGAGTTTACTGCAAAGAGCACTCCAAATCTAGGTGCCAATACAAGGAAATCCCCATGAACCAGCGGCATCTTCCAAATAATCGAAGCACTGTGTCCTTCACGAACTACTGTATAGTTTTCAAAAGACCCAGCTGAAATAACACAAGTATAGCATAAATATCTACACTACTTTGATCTCGTGAAGATGGGCACGTTTGTTAACAATCGAAATTCATTTCAATTATCAGTGAATAACACGCTATTCCTAAGCATGTCAAATGGTTTTTCTCTATGTGGTGACAGTCGGTAACTGAACAAGTCAGGTCTCAAAACTGTCACTTCCTTGTGAATCGACGGTTTTGTCATGAATATCCAAGTTAAACTACACACGCCAAATACCTATCTTAACACTATCTTACGTCCGAATTTCAATATCGAAGGCAAAATACACTTACACTGTTTTACAGGTGCATACACTTCACTCCATCCTAACTCCGCCCTTGGTCCTACTACAACCTGACACTGGAAGTTATCTCCCTTGGCTGCGCTTACGTCACTGACAGTGAGGGTACTTCTGTGGTATCTAATACCCGTTTTCCTCGCATGACTCTTCTGATTTACGTTGTATGTTATTCTGTCATTCACAGGTATACCGTTCCTTCTCCAGTTCATCAACAGCATCAACTTTACATCAACTGGACTGTACAGTTTGAAGACACTGAAGCAAGACAGAGTTACACTCCTGTCCATGTGAGTTGTTTCTGGTGCAGCGATGTACGGCTGTTGGAAATCTGTAACATCAAATGTTTGTACAGCATTGACTTAACCATTGACATGCAAATGTATGCAACCGCCAATGTGTGGTTGTCTATTATAGACTAATGTCCAAAAGACTTGATATCACGCGTTTGAAAGGCAAATAACGAAAAACAAAACGATAAGGAAATTTTAGGTTGGTATATTTCATTTGAAAATGTTTTTAATAACACGTGTACAAAAATGCATTTCAATCAATCCTTTACAATCATTAGGACAGGCCTGTAAAGACTTGATGGGTCCAAAATGAAAATTTCATTCAAACACACATGACCAGGCAAGTGTGGAAAATATCCTCTCAAAGTCACGTTAGTGCCGGGTATGTCAACCGTAATGGTGCGGTCCCAGTCCCAACGTTACAATACTCGACCTTCTTGACCTGAAGGTCGAGTTGGGGGTCGAGTTGGTCGAGTATCAGAACGAGTTAGGTCGAGTCAGGTCGACTAAGATCGAATCAGGTCTACAAAGTTTTTGAACATTTTTTGACATGTCAACATCTTCCCCGCCTTTCTCCTTGACCTTCGGTCCGAGAATGGGTGGAGACCAGGTCGGGAATAGGTCGAGTTAGGTCGATAAAAGGTTGAGTTTAGGTCGACATTAGGCCGAGTAAGGTCGAGTTGAAGGTCGAGGTGGCTTGACATGCCGATCTGTGTTTGTCTTAGAGTCGATCTGTACTCGGCGTCGACTCGACCTTGAGTCGTCCAACTCGAACTAGACTCCACTTCGACTCAACCTGGAGTCAACCGACTCGACCTGAAGTCAATCTATTTCGACCTCGACTCGACCTAATCGAGTCCGCGCCAACCGCATAAATGGTCGCCATCTTTCCAATTGCTTTATAAAGCCAAACGGCAGCCAGTGGTGGCACATCATCTCCACACCAACCTGCTGCCACCCAGAGGTCAACCCTGAGCACACCACCCTCTCCAACATGCCGCAAAGCAGCAGAACAGGCTGGTATTATCCCCAGCTTTGACTCTAGTGCTGCAGCAGGCATATCTCTGTACCTGCCAAACGGTCTGTTGGACCCTACACACACCTCAGAGGATCAGTCACATGTTCAGAACTAGTAGTTATATACCGAGTCAAAAAAAAGAAACTTCACAAAATGTTATTTGAAAAATAATGAATATTTTTTATCTGATGATACATCTATGTATCCGAAATGGGATCCCTATCTTTCGACTCTAGAAAAACGTTTGCAAAACCCACTCAAACCCATCTATTCGTCTTGCAAATGGCGTTAGTACCAAATCAGGTTTTGCATGTGCAGTCGATCACATGATCTTGGCATCGAAGTTTTCTTCATATGCACGTGCAACGTGAACGTGCCCTTGGCATTTTGCAAGCGGGAAGAGCAATGGGGTGCAACCATCGTACTGTGTATGACTTGCAAGGTCGTCTACAACAAACTGGCACGACTTCTGATCGCCCAAGGTCGGTTCGTCCACGTGTGACGTCACGAGCAGAAGACCGTCAAATCGTCCTTCGTCACCTACGTGACAGATTTCTGCCGGCTACACGAACCAGGGCTGAGATGTTCAGAGGTCGACTGTCCTCACAGATCATTCGAAATCGGTTGCGGGCTGCCAATCTCAATTCTCGACGTCAATATTGTGGGGCAATATTAACGCTGTTTCATCAACGTCAACGTCTGCTGTGCGCCCAACGTCACCTCCGATGGACCCAGAGAGACTGGTATCGAGTCGTCTTTAGCGATGAATCCAGGTTTATCCTCAGATTCGCGGACGGCATGCATAGAGTCTGGAGACGACGTCGTGAACGGTATGCCCAATGTTGTGTACAGGAAGTCGACAGATTCGGGGGCGGAAGTTGCATGGTGTGGGGTGATTTCTGTGGGAACAACCATTCCCGACTTCTTGTCATCTGTGGAAACCTCACAGCTGCTGCTTACCGCGACCAGGTGCTCACCCCTGAACTCGTTCCTTTCATGGCGCCTCATGGCCCACGTCTACAGTTCCAGCATGATAATGCTCGGCTGTATACCGCGATGTTGACACGAAATTTCCTTCAAAACGCTGGAATCAACGTCATGGACTGGCCATCGTGGTCCCCTGACCTTAATCCAATAGAGCATGTTTGGGATGCACTTGGGAGAAGGCTTCATGGTCTTAGGAACCAACCTCACAATTTGCAGGAACTGGGCGCTGCCTTGCAAGAGCAATGGCGCAGAATCCCCAACCACGTGTTCACAAGCATCAGGCAGTCGATGAGGAGATGGTGTTTGGCAGTGGTGAATGCTGGGGCGGCCATACACGATATTGAACTGAGGAATTTCGCATTTTTATTCTTGTGACTTGACGTTCTGTACACCCATGTTTTAGACGGCGGTGTAGCGTAGTTGAACTGATTATGGCACTGTCAGTGTATCGAATACATCACACAGATCTCAGCAATGAAATAATAACAAAAAGAATGAAAAAAGAATGTGAAGTTTCTTTTTTGACTCAGTATATGATTGTTCTATTACAGGTACCTTATAGGCTTATTTATCCATAACTCCGTTCCCAGCGCCTAGTATAAAATAGTGATTTTCAATCCGAGCTCGCCAGCCTAACCTAAATCTTCCAGACCCCATAAAGCGAGAGGCATCCTTCAATGTGCCGCCAGCCAGGACTGTGTTAATCCTGACCAACAACCCATTTATTTTTTTTTTTAAACGTAGCCATAATATTCGGCAACGACTTTATGGAGTGGGTCTGCCATAAATTTCCGAAGTCGATTAAGGAGTACGGGATATCGCATTCTCGGGTTTCCGAAGCTATAATCGATTAACGTATCCATGAGGAGTTGTAACCGTTCGGTTCCCAGGGGACCTAAACTATCATACAAGCTGGTGAATTTCCCTCAACTTATGACTCGACGCAGGGCGGCTTAAATATCGAGGCCACAGACGTCCACCCGGACGCATCTGAACAACCGTTTCTCGATCAATCGCCACATGTATAAGAAACATAAGACAAATGTTTAATAAAAAGGTGGCAATACCGTGTCGTGAGGGACAATCATCAATTCCTCTCGAACGAATTCCCCACCTGGTCCGTCTTGCAAGTAATACAGATTCGGTTCGTTGTCTTTGATATCCACTCGGTCGATGTGGTACATTTTCATTGACCATACGGGGTCTGTGGTGCGACATTTATCCCCTCCTTGGAGTTCACCGGGCTGGTACAGATATCTCACGACGACCCGGTCTGGTAATTTTTTCTCTTGGCCGTGACGCAATGGCGCAGCCGAATCGGTTGTCACAGATTTCATTCGAATGGCTTGATGGGTCTTTTATCGAGCAGTGGAGTGATTGCGTTGTCGATCGCCGACACCACTCGCAGTAAGTTGTTCTGGGTTGACCATCTCTAGGGCATAGTGATGTCGGAACAAACGCTCGACTAAAGTCCTGTTGAATCTTTCGACAATGGTTTGGCTCAGTGAGCTCCGGACACGCCCCGTCTCACCTGGACTTTATTCTTCAATAACCGCTGCGATATGGCTCCCATGAACTCCCGTCCGTGATCGACTTGTAGATACGTTCTAAGGCCTTAGCGACTTGACACGAATCTTTGGTTGTTTACGGCTCCGCTTCCTTGTAGCGACTGGCAACGTCCACGAAGGTCAGGGCATACTTGAACGTTTTGTTTCTCACCCTGTCGTGCCGGAGAAACAGGAGGTCGGCTTGATGGGTACGATTGGGTATGCAAATGTCAAACTTTCTTCTCGGCATGTATCTGGGAGCTGGCAACTACACTTGCCAGATGGCTTGTTTTTTTAAGCCAAGCTTTGGAGGTATCCTCTGAAACATGAGCGGCTTTGACTAGCTTCGGGATAGCACTCACACCTTTCCAGTAACCCCGAGGGCTTCCAAAAACCATCTCCATGATGTATACACACTGTCGTTCATTCAATTGTCTCGACACATCAAGTGGAGTTTCCTTTATGGGGGGAGTCCTGGAAACTCCCAAAGCGTCGAGGCCTACTGTTGGTACCCATAGCTATAAGTGTGGATGCCATTGGTCCAGTCCATCGTTTGGTATCCAGGGGCGACAGCGACATTTTGTTCCGAGCGATGCCGTAGATGTTGTGTTTGTCACGTGTTCATGGGGTGTTTGAACGTGCGTTTATCGAAAAGAGCCTGTTTGAAGAGGGTTTGTTTGATTTGGCGTTTCAGCACGTATTTCTTGACTCCTTTCGACTTTCGCCTTTCGCATTTCGTCGTGATCGGATTTTTGAATCAAATGCATTTTAGGTCTTAACCTGACGTATTCCACGATGGGCTTCCTTCATCTTGCAGAGGACCTTTTTATTGGTCGTGCTGTGTAGGGGGTAATCCCTGGTGTTGTACTGGTGCATGTGTTTTGCCATGTCCTCGTACACGTCCTCGGTGCGTATATTCAACAACAAGGAATCGGTGTCCGTGTACAGCAACCCGCATCGATCGCCGTACTGTTGTTTGAGTTGTAGAAGATATCATACATGAGATGTTTGGATAAGTCGGGAATGTTAATTCCCACGTAGACGGGTCAATTGAGCTTGATGTGGCTTTTGTTCATGTGCAGTGCCGCCAAGTCGTTATCGAATAGCTTGCTCCGGTTGAATGCTGGGCTGGCGATCAGTTTTCTGAGTTTTTCCTCCTGGTGCCATCCCAAGAGTTTCACGTTGCCGCGTTTCCTCAAGGTTTCCATGGTTTTGCCGAACACCGAATTGTTCATGAGTTTGTAGAGGTTTTTCTCGAAGTCGCTCGTGGCTCGTTTTCTTAATTTTGTGTTCAACTGAATGTACAGTTCCATCCAGGGTTTTTGATCAAGTTTGAGCATTCAGTGTACTTTGGTCAGCTTCCATGCCCAGCGACAGGTACAGCTGCAGGTTGTGATAGTGCACGACGTACTTGGCTTTGTTCATCAAGTTCGGGACGAGTTTTTCCTCATTGGCCAGTGTGTTCTTGCCCAACAAGACTCGCTGATCGTCGGACATCCAGTCTGTATCGACCATCAATCGTTCGGGAGCCAGCGGATAAGTGTTGTGAGCAGCGTCCAATGCCGCAGGATAGTCCAAGTCCATTTCGAACAGGTAGCCTATCTCGAATTCGGGGATGGCCATAATGTTGTTCGGATTAAAATGCTCACTATTGACCCAGCCGAATCCGCCCATACAGGTTGTTGGCGTCGAGATAGAGGAGAGGATTGGTGGGCTTGTTCGAATCGTTGTTTTTCATGTACGGGTTGTTGGTTTTTGCGTACCGTTTGGAGACCATGGCAATCCCACCGCACATGCTTATCTCGACGAACAGGTGCATGTCGTAATCCGTGAACAATTCCAGTTTGACACCCGTTTTCTTTAAGATCACATCCCACGAGAGACCGGGGCTGGTGTAGTACAAGGCAGGGTCGAGTTGATACTGTTTCAAACACGTTGTTCTGAAGGTCACGAACACGTCGGCGAGCAGGAGCACGTCCACATATGCAAGTGGAATACCTATGCAAGTGGAATACCGTCAACACCGTAATTTGCAAAGAGGTCTTATATTGGTACGTCGACATTTCTAGCTGGAGAAACGTTTTATATACACATATACATAAAGAAGCGAAATGAGTTCACGTGTCTTATGGAGTCATAACCCTACAATCTTCTTACATTTGAAACCGAATAGGGATACACTTCATGACTTTCTTACCACACTTACATGAAAATACATTCAACAAGCAAAGTCAGCAACAAGTAGACTCCACATAGACCAAAGAAACATATTTTTTTGCATAGGAATAGTGTTTGAATGACAAAATGATAACATTCATGGTGTCTCGATGAGTCCGAGGAGTTAGTTCAGTGCCGATTTATCATGCTAGCTTGTGGTGTGAGGGTTTTGGTTTGTGTGTATGAGTTTATGATTACCTGTGTATGTGTAAATGTCTGTCTGTGTGTGTGTGTCTGTATTTGTATATGTGTACACATGTGTGTATATTTGTGTGTGTGTGCGTGTGTGTATGATTTTATGAATGCCTGTGTATGTATATATGTCTGTGTGTGTCTGTTTGTATATGTGTATGTATGTGTGTAGGGGTTTGTGTGTGTGTGATTTGTTCGTAATCCGTGAACAATTCCAGTTTGACACCCGTTTTCTTTAAGATCACATCCCACGAGAGACCGGGGCTGGTGTAGTACAAGGCAGGGTCGAGTTGATACTGTTTCAAACACGTTGTTCTGAAGGTCACGAACACGTCGGCGAGCAGGAGCACGTCCACATATGCAAGTGGAATACCTATGCAAGTGGAATACCGTCAACACCGTAATTTGCAATGAGGTCTTATATTGGTACGTCGACATTTCTAGCTGGAGAAACGTTTTATATACACATATACATAAAGAAGCGAAATGAGTTCACGTGTCTTATGGAGTCATAACCCTACAATCTTCTTACATTTGAAACCGAATAGGGATACACTTCATGACTTTCTTACCACACTTACATGAAAATACATTCAACAAACAAAGTCAGCAACAAGTAGACTCCACATAGACCAAAGAAACATATTTTTTTGCATAGGAATAGTGTTTGAATGACAAAATGATAACATTCATGGTGTCTCGATGAGTCCGAGGAGTTAGTTCAGTGCCGATTTATCATGCTAGCTTGTGGTGTGAGGGTTTTGGTTTGTGTGTATGAGTTTATGATTACCTGTGTATGTGTAAATGTCTGTCTGTGTGTGTGTGTCTGTATTTGTATATGTGTACACATGTGTGTATATTTGTGTGTGTGTGCGTGTGTGTATGATTTTATGAATGCCTGTGTATGTATATATGTCTGTGTGTGTCTGTTTGTATATGTGTATGTATGTGTGTAGGGGTGTGTGTGTGTGTGTGTGTGTGTGTGTGTGTGCGCGCACACGTGATTGTACGTGTATGCATGTATGTAGAACAGAACAGAACAGAGTGTAATACGTGTGTTGCCAACTGTTAGTACCGAAGCTCTCATAAAACATGAGTACAAGTATAATACACTTAGGGGCAAAAGAAACGATACCAAGTAAATTTCACAACGTGAGAAAAAACAAGACGTCATAAGCATAAGGTGACAATTTATATTTTCAAAACAATCAAACAACTACAACATATCGTAAATTCATACAGTCATAACCAAAGAAGGTACAGATATTCAACAATTAAAGAGGGTGGGGTCGATTGTCCAGTATTCGATCACGTACAAGTTTACACAGTCCCACTGAAACAGTCTTTTGAGCACATTTTACCACAAGTTAGAGTCAGTATCGAGTGTGTGCTCCTCCAGCGTCGATACAGGCTCGAACTCGACGTCGGGCAGATGACGTCAGACGTCTGATCACCGGACGTTGGATCCTGTTCCACTCGTCTTGCAGTGCTCTGGCAAGAGCTCTCCTGTTGGCAGGCGGATGTGGTCTGGCGCGAATTTGCCTCCCAAGATGGTCCCAAAGGTGCTCAATGGGGGAGAGGTCATTGGAACGTGCTGGCCATGGTAAGACGTGAACGTTGTTAGCGTTAAGGAAACCCCTAACGCGCTGTGCTGTATGGCATGGAGCATTGTCGTGTTGGAAGACAGTTCGGGGGTTCTGCTGCAGGAATGGCAAGACGACTGGTCGGAGAACCTGGTCGATGTACCTTTGACCATTCAAGTTACCGTCTACGATCACCAAGTCTGTCTTTCTGTCTCCAATTATGCCTCCCCAAACCATGACGCTTCCACCGCCGTAGGGCTCCACTTCTTGTACGCAGCAACGTGCAGTACGTTCACCTCTGCGTCGATGTACCCGTATCCTGCCGTCTGGTCTGTTAAGGTGGAACCTGCTCTCATCTGTAAAGAGTACTCGAGCCCATTGCCTGTTCTGCCAGCCTGCAACTTGGCGTGCCCTTTTCAGACGTTCACGTCGATGTTGACGGCTCAGTGCTATGCCACGGAAGGGTCGGTAGGCGCGAAGGTCGTGCAAACGTAGCCTCCTAGACACCGTTCGTCTGCTGACACGATGGCCGAGCGCTGTCTCTGCCGATGACGTCACCGTGAGGAACCTGTTACGTAAGTGTAACACACGTAGGTAGCGGTCTTCAGCGGCGGTCGTGACGGGCGGCCTACCACTCCTGGGTCTGTCCGACGTTCTGCCTGTTTGCCTGTAACGTGTCATAAGCCTGGTGATCGTCAAACGGATACAGTTGAAGATTCGGGCAACATGGTCGTGGGTCGCACCAAGCTGGATCATACCAAGTGCCCGTTCTCTTTGCTCTGCTGTTAATCTTGGCATGGTCGATGATGTTAACGTTGCAATCTGATACTGGCGAACATTTCCATGTGCTTTTATACTCAATACGACCCATGCACGTCATTTTGCACGTGCATGAAAAATTGCCAGTCAAATGCATTTTTCATGACTTTCCATTTCCCAAATGCATGTATTTTGGCGCAGGTCCGTTTAAGTTGCGTTCGTGCGAAGGTTTTCTGTTCCAAACCACCTAAAAAGTCTGAGTTCAAATCCAATTTGTCCCCCATTACAGTTTGGTATCGTTTCTTTTGCCCCTCAGTGTATATAAAAGTACAAGGCTACCTGGAAAGATAGAATTAATCATATCTTACAAAATTAATGACAGGTAGTTAAACTATGAGAACTTGTAAACCTGACTACAAGCGTTACCACACACACAAAACTCTGAACCAGCAATCTTAAAGATAAAACCATGGAAATCCGTTGGTGAATCTCGTCTCACACAAACACATGTTGTTTCTGAGAAAAAAGTATGATTGTCAAGTCGGAGTTCCTCTGGTTTCGTTGCCAATAGCATACGTACTCCTTCACTCATCCCGTCCGCGGAAACCGCCTCTGCCTCGATGAAAGCCTCTGCTACGCTGAGGAGGGTACACAGGAGACATCGCTGCCGCGCTTCGAAGATTCTTTAAATCACGTGACGTAACCCTGACGTGTTACGTTGAAGTGACCTGAAGAATCTCGAAAAAGTCGGGTCGAACTGACCTTGAATTGCAAACGCTGAAAACTCGTCCTGTAAATACGCTATCTCTGCTTGGAGGATGATTAAAATTTGATCGTGACGACTGTCAGAGTCCCAATGGCTACATTCCAGTAATAAAGACATACACTTTATAACAGTTTCAGTAGAACGTGCACATTTGGCAATGGTATTGCAATCAACTTCCCTAACGACTGCCATTTACAAGTAATTCTGGGGATAGTTTTACACTAGAAACAGTGTCCCTCATAGTTTAGTATTCACCTTATATATCTCCGTCCCCAGTGGTGACGGGGGTGCACAACTACCGCGTCGGGTCTGGTTTGACCTTTTGAGCGCCGGTTAGATTGGGACGTCAACGGTTCCCGGTCACCGTCCTCAATCCTAGGGCGATAACACTAGCTCTCAAGTGCAGCAACTCGTGCTCTTAGCTCTTCGCAGTCGTGAGACACTTTTTGTACAAGGGACAAAATCTTGTCAAGCTTTGGATTCTCAGTTGACTCTGATTTTTCCAATGACATATTGCCGCAACAAAATGGCGTCCGTCCTGCCTGCTGCGTGAACAGAGCACGTCACCGGTGTAACGCGTTGCTACTTCAAATGGCATCTATCAGTGTCTGTCTATGTCAAAATAGGGAATTGTGTCGAATGCAATTTTTGTTACTGACACTTTATATTTGGAAATGTCTTCTACATGTTTTCTGTAATATTGTTAGAAGAATGTAGGACATGTTGAGCAGCAACCAACAATGAATTCACCATGCATCATGCTTACAATCCTGCTTGTAAATCCACTTCATAGCTGGACAATGTGACTTGAGGTCATACCCACGCCGTGTAGATGTTTATTTATAACACGATGTGACATTACGGTTAAACAAAATGCCATTATCAGAACATAGTAGCTAGCAAGGATTATGTGCTGTTCACAATATTTAAATTACACGTGGGAATTATTAATAACGACTTAAGTAGTGTAGCCCTCAAGCACATTATTGAGAGATGCATTTTTCCATTTCAGAATTAATCTATTTCCAGTGAACTTTATATCAAGCATAGTTACTTGTTCCCATAAGTATATTTTAAAAAAGGTTCGTATGACTTTGTGCACTTTAATTCAACGACCTGATAACACCGTACGTGTTTACTTGTCTCCTTGCACGGGGTTCCCTCACGTCAAGATCCTTGTATCGTCTCTGTCAAAGTCTTCTTTGAGCCAGTTCATATTGAACTGAATTGCCTTTATACTGAATTCTTTTGATTAGCATTGTCACCATGATATAACTGAACATAATATATTTGTCAATGAAGGTCTGCGTGTTGATAAAGACACGATGGAATATTTGTGATATCAGCTCCAAGTCAGCTCTATGATTCACCTGCCCAGTTCTTGCATTCAGCACTTACTTGCTAGCATGTGGAGATCGACTGTATCACTCCAGTTGGATGCAAGACCTTCCTCAGTAGATTTACATGAGTAGTTGCCCAGGTCCTCTTTCTTCACATCAGTCACAGTCAGGGTTTGTCCTGAAGCGTTGAACCTCTCACCAACTTCAACCTCTTGTCCGTTTCTCCTCCACGTGTATATCATTCTAAGATCATGGTCCACATGTTCAATGGAAGAGTTGGTTTTGCATGTCAAAACGATGTTGGTGGTGTTGACAATGACCCTGATGTTTGGGTGAGCGGGTTGTCCTTAATAAAACATAACATCAAATCATACTGCTCAATACCAAACGTCAAATAGATAGCGTGTCTTGACTATCCTCAGAAAGACATGCAGTTTTGTGTAAAGGGAAAATAGCTCCGAGAGTTCTATGACCGGATCCCTGAAAAGCAGTGATGACACCAGGTGTTCACAAAGAAGTGTAAGCATGTCCTGCTCTACCGGTAGCAGCCGCAATTCATAAGATATGCCTCAAATGAATCTATAGCGGCCTGACATCAATACTATAGCCAAGCCAAGACAAACCAGACAATTAAGTGATTGATAGGCCGGAATGCCCTGTCAGACAACCTCTAATAACGACTGCTGTACAGAAGCACAGAGATTTTGAGCAAGAACTCGGATAGTGACTTAAACGAATTGCTATATCACTGAGATGACACTAAAAAAAGTTTTATAGTGTTATATCACTTAAAAATACGTCACTGGTGATGCTTTTGAGCTAGTTTACCTACCTTGTACATATAACATGTGATGACAATTGGGAATGGAACAGTTGTATTTTCCTGCATCCTCTTGTGTTGTATTGTGTAGCCAGAACTGGAGGATGACTGAATTAGCTGACGTTGTTACCTGCGTTATATTGACTCTCGTTCGGTAGAGATTATAGATGTAGAACCTAAGTGAGTTTACTTGAAAAGAGCGATGTATCTTTAGGTGTCCTTACATGGAACTCCTCATCAACCAACGGCATCTTCCAAGTAATGAATGCACTGTGTCCTTCACGAACTACTGTGTAATTTTCATAAGACCCAACTGAAATAACACAAATATAGCATATATATATATCTACATTGTCTTGCTCCAGTGAGAAATGGACATGTCTGTATATTGTATATTGTACAATGTTACACATTGGACATTCTTTAATTATCAATGAATAACTCAACATTTTCCTCTTTGTGGTGACAGTACAGGAGAGAACAATTCTGGTCACTTCCTTGTGAATGGGGGGTTTTATTATAAATATTTAATTGCCATATCAAAGTTATAACTGATACGCCAAATACATTTTTTAAATACTTCTTACGTCCGAATTTCAATATCGTTCACTCACATTGTTTAACCAGTATATACGCTTCACTCCATCCTGACACCGCTCTCCGTCCTATTACAACCTCACACTGGAAGTTATCTCCCTTCGCTGTGTTCACCTCACTGACAGTGAGGGTACTTCTGTAGATGCCATGGTACCGGCCAATCATGACTCTGTGCTATGTTGTATTCAGAGCTTTCGTCTAGCGGCAAACCGTTCCTCCTCCAATTAATGGACACCTTTACATCTTCAACAGGATACACCAGGTAGACACTGTAGCAGGACAACGTCACACTCCTGTCCATGTGGGCTGTGTCTGGTGCAGTGATGTAGGGCTGTTGGAAATCTGTTATAACAAATTGTGAGCAAAGAAGGCGAGTTTGCTTGGTAGGGAAGATTGGGTGGGTGGCCGTGCCTGAGGGGAGAGGTGGAAGATTGTTGGTGATGGTGATTGATAAGACGGGATCGAAATGGAGTGATTGCTAGGGGCGCGGATGCGGAGAAGACAATCTATGCTGGCTCTGGAGTTATTGTAGGGGTAAGCCGTAGCCGAGAGAGGTGAAGGGGATCGAAATGGTTGTTTTGAGGTGCGGCGCGCGGACGTCGGAGAGGACATCCGCAGAGAAGTTTAATTATACCATGTTGCAAATTCCTGTCACCAATCTAGAAGCCCTGGCTATCAACACCAAAGTAAACAACAAACAAATCACAATTATTAATGTCCTAATATCAAAATCACTCCCGAAGATTTGGCAATACTCTCTACATTCATAGCCCACAATACCATTTTACTCGGAGACTTTAACGCACATCACCCACTGTGGGGCACAAGACCCTACAGAGACATTAATGGAACCCGCCTCGCCGACTGGCTAGGCCAACACAATCTCACTTCACTAAATGACAACCGACCCACCAGTTACCCCCTCTCCCACCTCCACTCACCCACACCCATAGACATCACATTCACCACCCCCAAACTAATACAGACTTGCATCTGGGAGGTACACAACGACACCTGGGGCAGCGACCACTGCCCCATCAAAATCACTATAACTTCACACATCCCCACCTCACCAACCGCCACTCCCCCAACCACACCCACAGAAACCAGATACAACATTAATAAAGCTGACTGGAAAAAAATTCACAACACTATGCAAGCAAGTAGCCGACATAAACACATTTAACAGTAATCTTACAAACACTATCCTAAATATCACAGACAAATGCATTCCCACTTTTCGGTTTAACCCCGCACAAAAAAACAGTCCCGTGGTGGAGCCATGAAATTATGAATGCCAGAAAGGCTAGAAAAAAGGCCCTAAATCAATAAAAAAAGGGACCGTTCAAAATTACATTTAGCTAAACAACTACGTAACAAAACTAAACAAATTATAAAGGCAGCAAAAATTTCCCATTGGAGGAAATTCTGTTCTACTCTCAGGCAATCTCATCGAAATCCCAGGACTATGTGGAATAAATTTAAAGCCGTAAAAAGCATTTCTAAAAAACCCATTTCACCCAACTTTCCGGACCTAACCACAAACAAAGATAAAGCAAATGCATTTGCTGCCCACTTCTCGGCTACAAGCAGCTCCACCAACTACCCACCCACCTTCCAAAACACTATTAAAAACTACTTTAGACCACATTTTACATTTAGAACAAGATATCAAAGTAGCACAAGCACAGAAACAATACACTATGGCCATTTTTATTGATTTCAGCAAGGCATTCGACATGGTTTGGCACAACGGCCTACTACAAAAACTTCAAACACATGCCATTCATGGTCGAATTCTGAATTTCATTCACTCTTTCCTAAACGACAGACAAATAACAATCAAATCTCACAACACCATCTCGGACCCATACCCCTTAGAAAATGGAACCCCCCAGGGGAGCATATTATCCCCAACTTTATTCAACTTCATGATTAATGACATTTTTCCAGATAAATGGCCAGAAATCACAACTGCCAAATTTGCAGATGATATTTCATTTTGGACCTCCTCCACCTCAGTTAAACACTCAAAATTCAAAAAATGCTAAATTCCATTCAAAACTGGGCCCAAAAATTGGGGTTTCACATCAACGTTAAAAGAACCGTGGGCATATTATTCAAAACACAGCATATGCAAAATTATACCCCCAAACTACACCTAAATTGAAATTGAAGAAACTGAATTAAAAAAAGAAGCCAAATTTCTAGGAGCAACTTTTGACCGCCATATGACATGGACACCCCACATTAATAACTTGGTCAATTCATATCAAAAAGATCTAAACTTAATGCGAGCCATAAGCGGCACAAACTGGGGTGTCGACAAAGATACCCTCATTAACATATATAAAACTCTCATATTATCGAGATTGGACTACGCCGACCCGATTCTCCACAACCTCTCCTCCCATAATCTTCAAAAACTTAATTCCGTTCAATTTAAAGCCCTCAAATTAGCTCTCGGCACGAGGAGTGGTACCTCTCTTAACACATTACTTCTACTCACAGGCACTTCTTCAATCACTCAAAGAATAAAACAAACCACACTCACTTACTGGGCTGGGGCCCAACACAATCCCATAAATTAATCACGAACAAATATAAAAACATTAAGGAATCTACACTTAAAAAGTTCAAATCAAACCCATTTAAAGCATCATGCCTTACTCACTTATACAGTCTGCTACATGCACAACAGCTAAACACCATACAACACATACCTCCCATTACAAGCTACATTCACGACAAACCCCAACCAATCACAGACATGTCCCTTGACACAATCCTCAAACGACTACCTAAAGACACTCATCAAACCACCATAACTAATATCACAAACAACTACATAAATGCAAACTACCCCACCCACACTCACATATATACAGATGCATCAATCAAGACAAACAAAACCACAGGCCTAGGCATACATGTTCAACAAACCCCTCCCATCACAACAAATTTCCACTATACCAACTACACCACAATAAACACTGCTGAACTCACTGCTATTCTCACTGCACTACACCTAATACCCTCCCTTCCCCTAACAAACTTCCTCATCCTAACTGATTCACTCAGTTCTATCAAAGAACTTCACAACATGCACTCAAATCGCGCCCAGACCTCATACACAATATAGTAATCCAAACAGACTCACTCACACGCTCAAACAAAAATATCACATTCACATGGATACCCAGCCACTCAAACATCACAGGAAACGACACAGCAGACACCGCAGCCAAACTCGCCACATCCTATATATCACCAAATCTCAACTTCCACACTTCCAAATCAGAAATAAAAAAAACTCATTAAAACAAACACATCAAATACAAGCTTTCAACTCAACATCAACACAAACACATCAACCTGGGTCACCTCCATTATTAAATCCCCAATAGGAGAAATCCCCACATATTCAAATATCAAAAACATAGACACAGCAATAACCAGACTAATCACAGGCATCACAAACTTACACACTCTATAAACAAAACAGACACCCAGATGGACTATGCACACATTGCAACACCCACGAAGACATAAACCACATATTCACAAATTGCCAGCTGCAACAAACAAACATTAAGCAATTACACAGCAACATTCCCACGAAATACCACAATAACATACACCTCCTTCTCAACCCCCACAATCCGCCCAATATAGTCCATGCCATAGCCACGTTTATACAAAACTCTACCCTACTCCATAAAATTTAGAACCTCCAAAACAAATCCTCTCATTGCCACTCACTTCTAGCTTACACATTTAGATCAGGCGTCAAAATTTCACTTATCCATACTATCACTCCATCACCAGCACATGGCTATACATTAGACCTGGGAGTCAATTTCATTCATCCATAGTGCTCTAAATCTGCTACGGGGTCCGCGCCCACTCCCAACCAATCACACTCCAACCTCTCTAACACAAGGTCAAGGCCACCCACCCCTGCCAGCTTACCTGCAATCTTCAACAAACAGCCACGGCCCCTTACCCACAGCCTTCTTCGCTCCCTCCTCACCCCCATCCCCACCCCCACCCCACACCAACTTAACCCATTTTTCTTTCTTTATTAATTAAATAATTATGCAGATTACCTGCATTCACCTACATGCCCCACTATGCTATACTTCCTTATAAACTCTTTCCCCACCCCCAACCATAGCCCCAACTTTTTCATCATTACTATCTAGTTATAACTCTATCTCTTATCACTAATAAACTCAAGTGTAATGGTTTTTCTTTTCTTTCCCTTTCCCTTCATAATATCGGCTTTTTATTTATTTTCTTCTCATGTTTTTACTTCAAAATTCCACATAGGTTAATGCCCCAGCATTTACATTTTTTGGGGTACGGTGGTTTATTCCTGATTTTAAACCTATTTATTATTATCTTATCTCCCACCTACCCCGTCGGCGACATTGGCTACAGCTAAAAGCCGACGTTAAACCCTAAATCATCATCATCATCATAATTTGTTTGGGAGGGTCTAAATTTTATGCATAATGTTAGAATTTTGAATGAAAGTGGCTAGGGATCTGAATATGCTGGGGGATTATGCGGATTGAGTAGGAGATGAATATTGTTATTGTATTTTGGAGGTATGGTGCTGTGTAGTTGCCTAATGTTTGTTTGTTGTAGGTGGCATTGTGTAAATATGTGGTTAATGTCCTCTGGTGTGTTGCAGTGGGTGCACAGTCTATCTGGGTGTTTATTTTGTTTGTATAGTGGGCAGTTGAGATTTGTGATGCCTGTAATTAGTCGGGTTATGCACGTGTCAGTGTTTTTGATGTTAGAGAATGTAGGTGTTTTAATGATGTTTTTAACCCATGTTGATTTGTTGGTGTTTATGTTGTGTTGGAAGTTTGTTTCGGTTATGTTTGATTTAATGAGTTGTTTGATTTCTGTTTTGGATGTGTGGAAGTTGATACTAGGTGAGTTGTGTGTGGTGGCAAGCTTAGCAGCTGTGTCAACAGTGTTATTTCCTGGTATGTTAGTGTGGCTGGGTATCCATAGGAATGTTATGTTTTTATGTAAGCGTTTAAGTGAATCGGTTTGAATGGTGATATTGTAGATTAGATCTGGGCGTGATTTTGAGTCCATATTGTGTAGTTGTCTGATGGATCTGAGCGAGTCGGAGAGTAAGAGGAAGTTTGATTGTTGAAGAGTGGGTATTAGGTGCAGTGCAGTGAGAATTGCGGTTAGTTCTGCAGTATTGATGGTGGTATGGTTAGTATAGTGCAGGTTTGTTGTTAAAGGGGGAGTTTGCTGTACATAGATACCTATGCCTGTTTTGTTGTTTGTGTTTATGGATGCGTCTGTGTAGATGTGGGTGTGAGATGGGTAATATGTGCTGATGTGGTTGTTTATTATGTTTAGTTTTGTGTGTGTCTCAGTGTTCGTTTGGCAAGTTTGGTAGGGTGGAGGCTAGGGTGGTGTCTGTATTTAGTGGTGGTTTGTCGTGGATGTAACTTGTAATGGGAGGTGTGTGCTGTATAGTGTTTAGCTGTGGTGCATGTAGCAGACTGTTGAGGTAGGTGAGGCATGGAGCTTTAGATGGGTTGCATTTAAACTTTTTGAGTGTAGATTATTTAGTGTTGTTGTTTGTGATTAGTTTGAAGATAGGGTTGTGTTGGGCCCCAGCCCAGTAAGTGAGTGTGGTTTGGTTGATTCTATGGGTGACTGAAGAAGTGCCTGTGATGAGGAGAAGTGTATTGAGGGAGGTACCACTCCTCGTGCCCGTGGCAAGTTTAAGGGCCTTGAATTGAACTGAGTTTAATTGTTGAAGGTTATTGGGTGTGAAGTTATGGAGGACCATAGCGGCATAATCCATTTTCGACAGAATGAGCATTTTATATATGTTGATAAGTGTGTGTTTGTCGGCACCCCAGTTTGTGCCGCTGATGGCTCGCATTAAGTGTAAATCTTTTTGGCATGAGTTGACCAAGTAATGAATGTGGGGTGTCCATGTAATATGGTGGTCAAAAGTTACTCCTAGGAATGTGGTTTCTTTTTTCAACTCAGTTTCTTGGTAATTTAGGTGTAGTTTGGGTGTATAATTTTGCATTCGTTGAGTTTTGAATAGTATGCCCACGGTTTTTTTAACATTTATGTGGAACCCCCATTTTTGGGCCCAATTTTGAATATAGTTTAACATTCTTTGTATTTTAATGGATGCCTGTTTTACTGAGGTGGAAGAGGTCCAAAATGAAATGTCGTCGGCAAATTTGGCAGTTGAGATTTCAGGCCATTTTTCTGGAAATATATCTTTAATCATAAAATTGAATTAAGTTGGGGATAATATGCTCCCCTGGGGGGTTCCATTTTCTAAGGGGTATGGGTCCGAGATGGTGTTGTGAGATTTGATTGTTATTTGTCTGTCGTTTAGGAAAGAGTGAATGAAATTCAGAATTCGACCATGAATGGCATGTGTTTGAAGTCTTTGTAGTAGGCCGTTGTGCCAAACCATGTCGAATGCCTTGCTGAAATCAATAAAAATGGCCATAGTGTATTGTTTCTGTGCTTGTGCTACTTTGATATCTTGTTCCAAATGTAAAATGTGATCTAAGGTTTGTCGGTTTGAAGTGAAGCCACTCTGGTCCTCTTTTATAAGGTTTTTATTTAGGATTTGGTGTTTTAGCCTGTTGTTTTCAATGGTTTCGAGGGTTTTACATAAGTGGGAAGTGAGAGAGATGGGGAGGAATGAATCTGGATCGTTGTTTGCTTTGCCGGGTTTGAGGATTGGTACCACCCTGGCTGTTTTCCACGAAGTAGGTATGTTGCCTGATGTCCAGATGTGGTTGAAGAGTGTAAGTGTAAGGTTTTGTAGGTGATGGCATCTGGACCTTGGGCTGAGGCTGTGTTTTTGTTTCTGAGTGCTGATTTCAGTTCGTCGATGTTAAGAGTTTTGTTTATTGGGAGGTCTGTAAGGGTGTTTTGTATGGTGTTTTGGAATTGTGGTGAGTAGTTGGTGGAGCTACTAGTGGCCGAGAAGTGGGCAGCAATAGCGTTATTTTTTTTGTGGTCAGGTCCGGAAGGTTGGGTGAAAAGATTTGTTTTTAAATGCCCTTTGTGGCTTTAAATTTATTCCACATATGCCGAGTGTTAGCTTTGTTTAGCCTAAGGGTTGAACAGGATTTTCTCCAATGTTGGATTTTTTGCTGCCTTTATAAGTTGTTTAGTATTATTTCGTAGTTTTTTTGCCTAATATAATTTTGAGCGGTCCCTTTTTGATTGATTAATGGCCTTTTTCCTTGCCTTTAATGCCATTAATGATATCTGTGCTCCACCAGGGGACTGTTTTTAGTGAGGTGTTGGTCCGAATAGTGGGGATGCATTTTTTTGTGATGTTTATGATGGCGTTTGTGTAGTTGTTGTTGAATGTATCTATGTCCTGGCTATATATGTTGTTTGTGTTGTGTTGTGTCTAGCAAAGTGTGGTAAAATTGTGCCAGTCTGCTTTTTTCAGGTTGAACTTAAGTTCAGCGAGGGGTGATTGTGTATTGTTGGTTGTGTTTGTTGTTGGTGTGTGTGTGTGTGTGTGTGTGTGTGTGTGTGATGTAATTGTGATTTTAGTTTAGGTGTGGTGAATGTGATATCTATGGCTGTAGGTGATTGTAGGCGGGAGAGTGGGTATCTTGTGGGTTGGTTGTCGTTTAGTGAGGATAGTTTGTGTTTATCTAGCCAGTCGGATAGTCGGTTTCCATTAATATCGGTTAAAGGTCTTGTGTCCCACAGATGGTGATGTGCGTTGAAATTTCCGAGGATAATGGTATATGGGCTTATGAATTTGGAGATTAATTCTAAATAGGAAGTAGTGATTTTATGTGTGGGCCTTCTATATCCATTTATAATGGTTAATTCTTTATAATTAAGTTTTGTTTTTATCTTGGGTGGGGATTTCGAAAGTGGTATAGTTTAATTTCCCTGATATGAAGATGCCCCCGGCATAAAAGTAAACGAAAGAGAGAAAGGAGGAAAGAGAGAGGGGAGTGTGTGTTTGTGGTTGTGGGGGTTGATAGCTTGGGGGTATTGGGGGTGCAGCCGTGTTAGGGCGAGGTTTGGGGTGTGGGGTGGGTGGTGGGGGTGGGTAGGAATGGTTGTTTAGGTTTGTGTGGTTTTGTGCAGGTTTGGGTCGGGGGAAGGGGATTAGTTTTGGTGGGTGAAGGGTGAGTGGTTTTTTTAGGTGGGTTGGGTGTGGCGTGGTTTGGATGGTTTAGGAGGGGGCAGGGGGCTGAGGATTGAGCTGGTGGAGGTGTTAGCAGATGGGGTAGATGATGATACTGAGAGCAGAGAGTGGTAAGCTAGTAGAGTGCGTGCTGGTTTTGGCAGGTCGGTGTGTTTCATGTGTTTATTGAGGTTTACACATGCACCATTCTATTGTTAAATAAGAGCTTGACACTTCTGACCTTGCCTTGCATTATTCGTTAGTATTTGGGTATTGTCAGTCGAAGGTGGGTATTAATCAGCACCCTACATTGAACTTCTTTGAGAGGCATTTTAGAAGACCAGCAACTCATCCCCAACTTTGGGACAACATCCACATCCTAGAAACTAACCGATCAGACTACAAGATTAGAAAACTTCTTGAAGACATAAAAATGCAACGCTTCAACCCCACCATGAACCGGGATCAAAGTTATTTTATCTCCTCAGCCTATCACCACCTAATTAAAGATCACCAGTAATCCACCTTTACCTCTTCCAACTGGCTTCTATGCTCCCTTTCGTGTATTGTAATCACAACCAATCAATGTGTACATCCACCTACTCTCTTCAAATCACCATTACCATCTCAGTGTACATCAACTCATCTCTTGTATAAACTCATTCTGCATATTGTGTTAATCACTGTCACTGTGTATATCAACCTACTCTGCTCAAATCACTAATTAGTAATCCAATAGATATCAACCTTGTCAATTTCAGTTATGCAGGCATGTATATATTCTCCATGTTACAGCTTGCTTGATAACGGCGTTAGTACCTACACCGAAACGTCGCACGCATTGCAATAAAGAAGTTGAGTATCCATAGAACTTGGTTCTCCTTCCTACATTGCACTTATTATGTTCAAACCACTGGCTTTACAACTTGTGTTTAAGAATTATGGAGAAAATACCTTTGAGCTTTTCTGGATTTTGTCACTGAACCGGAACATGCACTTACTTAATCACGAATGCGATTTTACTTCAGTACAAGCAATTATAGTAGACTTCATTACTTTACTTTTATTTATATTTCTACAAACCTCTTGTTTGTCATTTAAATAAACTTTTAAAAAGTAGGATATTCCAGTTTGGGGTTATATTATGTAAAGACAGGACTGAGTGGTTGTATTTGGATTTCGACAATAACATCCATCTCATGTGAATATATGATGTCCGTACATAAGAACACCATGCTTTGTCTTTCCACAGAAACGGATTTTGTTTCGTGTGAAAGGAAAACTTCCCCCAAAGCACCAGGTCTTTTTACAAAATGGGTAAGTGTGTACCACCGATGACACCCGGTGTTAACAAAAAGGGTAAACATGTACCGCCCTATCTGTAGCATCCAACATTCATTTGCTTAAAAGATGAAGATACTAATGAACTAAACAGATTCAGGTTGAGTCTTTTATTTTACCGAATCCTTGCAGAATTAATAACTCATCTTTACGTCCTTGCACTGGCGTCCTTGCATTGGCTCCAAGTTTCTCTTTGCATGCATGGAAGAATAAAGTAAACAAGATCCTGTACACATCAAGCTTTCCGTTCATCTTAGGATTGTAGTTATATTTGTTGATACAAACATAACTTCAGCTACATGAGGGGCGGTGGGGTAGCCTAGTGGTTAAAGCGTTGGCTCGTCACGCCGAAGGCCCGGGTTCGATTCCCCACATGGGCACAATGTGTTAAGCTCATTTCTGGTGTCCCCCGCAGTGATATTGCTGGAATATTGCTAAAAAGCGGCGTAAAACTAAACTCAGTCAGTCAGTCAGCTACATGAATCATAACAAAACAATCCATTCAGACTATATAGTCCCGAGTACAGACGTCATCCGTCCCAAGCATCATTCGGGGTTACGTCCCTTGGTTTACAAACGCGACAAAATGTACCACAAGTTAAAATAGAACTGAAATGAAATTCAGACTTGGGTGATGGTGGAAATTGTTTAATATGAACGTTATGTGAACTCTTGGTGAGTGTTTGGATCTTAAGGGGACTAGATGAGCCGGTGAAGAAGGGAATGACCTCTTGAGGCGATGCAGTTTCATTTCACTATAGCACACAGCGGCAGTTTCTAGCTGTGTGATATATTTTGGCATATAGAGCAATCTATGTAACGAGAAGGAGTGAGTGAGTGAGTTTAGTGTTGTGCCGCTTTTAGCACTACACTAGCAATATCGCGGCGTGGGGCACCGGAAATTGGCTTCACACATGTCCTCAGGGTAACAAGCGAACGCTATAACCACAATGTTACATAACCGTCTGTATGTAACTACAAATGTAATGGTTCGTTTTGGTGATTCGTCACATCATTCTTTCTCAAATGCCATATGATGGAATCGTCGAAAAGGGAAGATAAGTGTTATCATGTTTGGAAATAAAGGAACTCCCCATAGTCCAGTAACTCTCCACTCGTTTGACAATGTAATTATGAGGGATCCCGACGTTCTTTGGGGCTTGAACGACACCTGGTTTGGTAGTGTTCATCAAGGCGAGATCATCCACAACAGTCAATATACCTCCACAAATACAATGATGCAAGTGTATATAAATACCTAAGTAAGAAAAATAACCCAACCCCAACCCCAACCCCGCCCCCACCCCAAGATTGCTCTCTGAGTCCTGTAACCAGTACCAACTGACGAAATCAGTGGCATCATTCAAGCCGTACCCACTCTATTATGCGAAACTCCATTATCCGTGGTTCAAGGGAAGTTACTCTCTCTCACTACATCGGACATGGGCCCACATTCGAAACTAAACAACATTTGAAACGTTGTCGACAAGATATGACAGACATCTGACGAAATCAATACTCATAAATACAATCTAAGTTTCACGTGTTGATACAAAATGCATGAAATAGTTACTACCCAGTAAAACAATAGCAAACGAGACGAGTACTTGTGCCGCGAAACTTGGTCATGAAGTCATTAATATTCATGAGTGTATTCCTTTCGTGGAACGGTTCACATCATTTGTTGAGAGTTTGAACTTTGATGTCATCAATAGGCGTCTTATGCTAATCACCGAATTTCTGCTTGGAGCTTGCTACGGCAATATTATCGTGTCGTAATCATAATGGGACTTGGAAGGGTTTCGAGAATATTGCGTTAACTGAACGTGTATATATGGCTGAAGAGTCTTGTCAGCTTCAGCGTGAAATATGTTAAAATTCCCATCAATGCACTTACACTCAATTATAATTTGCTAGACCTCCATCCACACTAGATTCCACCTGTAACCTGATTTTATTTTTCGTTTATTTATATTTTCTTACCTTTGTCGGATTATCTACTTGGATTTCTGTCAGAGAGATACATTGTTCAAGTTATCTACTCATTAGCAAACAGATATGTTTGCCTTTTTCTCTTAACAAATCAATAGCTTTAAATACACAATTAAACTGCTTTTCAGTTGTATGTCGGAACTTAGATCAGTTCTATTTTTTCACAAGAGAACCTACCCAAGTTTGTACGTTTAAATTATTCGACGATGATTGATAGTGTACAGTACAGACAAGTGGTGGGTTCTTTTGTTTGTCATATTCCAAACAAATCTGCCAACAAGCTTAAACATATTTCCTATTCCTTACTACTTCTTTGCCTATATAATGTCAAAGTCACCTTGGTAACGTCTCTTATTCTATTGATCTGCGGTGATATTCATCCTAACCCAGGTCAAATTAAAAATAATGAACTAAATAATGAACTAATCATAATACACTTAAATGTGCGTAGCCTTAAAGATAAAATTGACATCCTTGAGGCAGAGTTCGGATCCTACGACGTCATATGTCTTCCTGAGACATCGTTACATGATGATATAAGTAGTAATGATATTTTAATTCCGGGTTTCCATTCACCTCTCAGAAATGATAGACAGAGCAGGGGCGGGGGTGTCGCAGTGTACGTAAAAAGTAAAATGAGTTTTGAATATATGGAGAATTTAACTTTAGCCGAGCTTGAGGTGATATGGATAAAAGTAAGATGTTAAAAACGGAATTACCTAATAGGAACGTTCTATCGGGCAGACAAAACAGAAGCTTACTGGGATTTAATCGAAGATTCTATCAATAACGCTGTTGATCTTAATATGGACACAATTGTAGTTGGTGACTTTAATATTGATTTTCTTGCAGACACAAGTTATTAATCAATTACAACTGCTATTTGGACTAACACAACTTATATCTGGACCTACAAGGATTACACCCAGTTCTAGTACATTAACTGATCTTATTTTTGTTTCAAGTGTTAGCGCTGTACTAAAATCGGGTGTTTTAGATCCTGTATGTAGCGATCATTGGCCTGTATATGTCACCATCAATGCGTCGATTGCAAAATCGATTAATTAAATACAAGAGAAAAATATATAATTTTACTCTAGCTGATTTTGACGGTATTACAAATGCCTTATATACTCTTGATTGGCATGCTATCTTTGCCTCTGAAAATATTAACCGAATCGCAAGCGATTTGACTGGTGCAATTCTTAAATTATGCGATAGATATATTCCAAATAAGGTCGTTACGATAAGGCCCCGGGACGCCCCCTGAATGAATAGTGAGGTACGTAAATTGATTGGTAAACGCAATCGCCATCATTAAATCGCAAAAAGGCGTAACTCATCATCTGACTGGGCATTTTTACATTGAGTAGAAATAAAGTTATATCTGCGGTAAGAAATGCAAGGAAGATGTACATGAATAAAAATGATGAACAAATAAATAATGAACATGGTACAAAAACATGGTGGCGTTTAATTAAGAGTTATATAAAAAGTAAACACACCACCAATATTAATATTTTTCCTTCGATAATCCATAACGATAAACTATATGATGATAGTGCTGAAATAGCAAACATTATGAATGATTTCTTTGCAGATCAGGCAAGAGTAGCTGCTCCTAATAGGGATATTCCTGAAATTCGTTTAGAGGTAGATACCCCATTATGTGACTTAACACTCAGTCAGCAAGAAATCCATGGTATTCTCTCCTCTGTTGATATCATTAAAGCAACAGGCCCATGGTATTGGCAATACATTTCTGAAAATGAATGCTAGACAATTAGCAGTTCCCTTATCTGAAGTTTTTAATTTATCATTAAAGAATACAGTGTTTCCTGATATCTGGAAGGAGGCATCAGTTGTTTCTATACACAAAAAAGGCAGTACAAATGAATGCTCTAACTATCGACCTGTCGTACTAACAAGCTGTGTAGCAAAGATTTTCGCAAAATGCATATTTAAACATGTATTTAATCATTTTAGGGATAATGAAATGCTTACAAACTTACAATCCGGTTTCATGCCAGGCGATTCAATGGTTAATCAACTAACGTACATGTATGACTATATAGCGGGTGCATTAGATAGCGGTAAGGAAATTAGGGCTGTTTTTTGTGACGTGAGTAAGGATTTTGACAAGGTCTGGCATAAAGGTATTATACATAAGCTAAGACGTTATGGTATCGGGGCTAACTTGTTGAAATGGTTTGAGATTTATATAGACAATAGAGTTCAGCGAGTTGTTCTTAATGGTTACGCGTCTGATCAAAGATCAGTCTTAGCCGGGGTTCCCCAAGGCTCTGTCTTAGGACAATTATTGTTTATAGTATATCAACGACATCGTTGAAGGAATAAACAGCACTATCCGTCTCTTCGCAGATGACACATCACTTTATGCTATAATAAATTATCCTGATGAAACTGCTCTGTCTCTTAATAATGATCTACGTAAAATTTCTGATTGGGCTGACAAATGGCAAGTTACATTTAATCCTAATAAAACAGATTCTATACAGTTCTCTCGTAAAGTTCAGCCCAGCCCAAAACGAAACTTAACTAATGAAGGATAGTAATATTAATGACGTTAATAGCCATAAACGTTTGGGACTTACATGTACTTTACAGCACGATTGTTCCTGGACTGACCATGTTAACTGTATCGCTAAAAAGGTTGCACCCATTTTAAACTGTCTTAGAGGTTTTTAGAGGTCTCTCGCGTAGAACTTTACAAACAATGTACAAACAATTTATCTTACCTGTTTTCGACTATTGTCATATCTGGAACAATTGTACCAAACAGCAAGCACTAACACTGGAAAAACTTAATCTTGATGCACTTAGAACTATTTGCGGTGCTGTTCGCGGCACGAGTCACAACAAAATTTATGATGAGACAAATTTCCAACCACTATGTACTCGAAGATACATCCAAAAACTAACGTTTTTCTATAAGATGGTTGATAATTTAAGTCCAAAATATCTGAGCGATCTCGTCCCTCCTAAGGTATCTGACTCAACAAGCTACATTTTCCGAGACCGTTTGAAGCTCCAAACTATCGATAGTAAAAGTGCAAATTATGCTAAGTCATTTCTCCCATATACAGTAAGATTGTGGAATTGTTTGTCTACCGATTATAGAGAAACGGCTACTTTTTAAGAAACAGATTAATTGGTCAAATAATAATAGTCAAAATTACTTGAATTTAAGCTTTGGAACAAGATTCTCTCAGATTATCCATTCACGCCTCAGGCTCGGTTGCAGCGATTTAAACGCACATAAATATCATCGATTTTTATCTTCAAATCCCCCTTGTCCTCGTGGCTATTGTTACGAAGATCCAATTCACTATTTCATTTCGTGCGTTCATTACACTGACATAAGACATAAAATGCACTTCTATACTAAAGGATATGACATCAAATCAATACTATACGGCCACTCTAATGGATCTACTAAGGGTAATCTTGAATTATTAGAATCTATCCATTCTTTCATTGTGCTGTCAGGCAGATTTGTGTTGTAATATAAAAACGAAATTGCACTTACTATTAAGTATTTTCCGACACTAATGGTTCTAACGTTAAAAGCGGCTATATTACAGTTTATGATTGTTACATTTCCAGAAAGCTATTGTTTATTGTTTATCGTTTGTTAATATCATACTTTTCTCCGCACGATTATTTTATCTATAATTTATCTGTATTCCGGAGCAGTATTCAGATAAGCACCATACTGCTTGTTTACCAATCCGGTTCCTCTTTTGGAAATAAATATGATTAAACCATTCCTACTTAATGGAATGGTGAGTTTCGCGCTTACACTTCAAACAAATTGAAACTTGCGTTTCTTTTGCAGCTCAGTTTATTACATATACATCACATTCAGAGAGTTTTGGAGTGTGTGACACTATAAATGAGCGGTATGTAGACAATTCTATAATAATTATCAGTTTTCGCTGTTTGGTTATAGGTGGAGGAATTAGAAATGAAGCATGGGAACTTAACCATTTATGTTTATGTCACTTGATTGTATTTCAGGGTGATCAAAATACAGCTGTAGTTTCTTTGAATTAATAAAGACGATGCAATCTATTAACTGAAGAGCTTCACCTTCATGAACCCAATTTGCTCCTACCCAAATATAGAGGAGACTCACGTGACAGTAAAGCACCTTGGTACCTCAATGTAGTAACAGAACCATTCCACAGTCAATGGTGTAATCTAAGCAAATAAAAGGATGCAGTCAAACGTTCTTGTAATCAAAGCTGAAAATAGTACGCAGTTAAACGCTGGTCTAGCCATATATAGTTAACTTCTAATTGGATGGCATTTAGAAGTTGGTGTGCTGAACAATGGGTAAAGTAATATGGATATACAACTTCTTTATTATAATGTAGACGAGGTTTTGGTCCGCCAATTTCAAACCCGTTCTGTCATCAAAATATGTATCAAAATCCATCTTAGGTGCCAAGTTTTCTTCTAACAAAAGTTAGATAATAGACATGTTATACCAACAACTGATTTTCTATAATATTTTGTGACATTCCGCCGCCATTTTGTCTGTATGTAATAATTGATGTGTGTGATATGTACTCTTATACCACCATTGGTGGTCTATTGAGAATAAAAGTAAAGTAAAGACTACAGCTGGACGTGGTCGCATAGGTTTTGATAAGCTGATTGTTGACACGTGTATCCAATTAACCTTTCTTAACATTTCGGTTCCAGAGGAGGACTTGAAACTCGTTCAATATATAGAACTATCTAACTGTATCATCCTGTTTATAACTTGGTCAACTCATGTCAAAACGATTCAAACCGAATGAGAGCAATAGGTGACATTCTCTGGGATGCAGACAAATAAACCCTCCTACACATCTACAAAACATTTATCATGTACACACTGGAGTAAGTCGCTCCGGTCCTTCTCTAACTAAACTCCTTGCAATATGTAAAAAAAGCCATAGGTTTCAAAGACTAGTACCTACTACCTAGTAGCTACTAGACGAAACCAAATTACTCAGTAACTACCAGACTGGGTCTGAAAACAAAATATCAAAACACCAAACAAAAAAACGCACCCTCAAATTCACATACCGCACGTTTCACAACCAAAACATAAACAACGTACCCTGCCTCCCCAGCCCTACTTTTTAACATTTAACCCATTTTCATCTATTTAGTAGACTCCTTATTAGCTTATCAGCAACTTATAGACAATCAACTTCCCAACCCTCCTACGTCGAAATTCTCAACTCCCAATCTAAACTAAATTATTTTCAATATACAGGCGTTTATGATATAGTGCTTTATTCTCCAAGTAATAATTTTATTACGTTTTTGTTAAACATATTACTACCACGTCGGTCGATGAATTGTGGCAATGTCTTAAGTCGATAGTTGGGATATGGGGACAGACAGATACATACGTATGTACACAAGCCATTCTTGTAGAAGCATGAGAGACTATGGCACATACATTTAAAACAATATCTTTTTCACATAATAGTAGAAATATATATGTGTGAAATATGCACACATAAGAAGACCAAATGAAAGGCACAGGGTGTATAAATTTCCATCACTGATACAAGGAGCCCGACTGGGAGTTGGTTTGGTTGGTCTGTTGTTTAACACCGCACTAGGCAATATTACAGCTACATGGCGACGGTCTGTAAATAATCGAGTCTGGACCAGACAATACAGTGATCAACATCATGAGCATCGATATACGCAGTTGGGTTACGATGACATTGTCAACCATGTCAGCGAGCCTGACCACCCAATCCCGTTAGTCACCTTTTACAACAAGCATGAGTTGCTGAAGGCCAATCTAACCCGGATCTTCACGGGTAACATGGGGTGTAGGCAAATCTGTAGCTTAGCCCAGTGATAAACAGGGCTCATAAAACAGGACTCATACAATACTTTAAAGTATTTAAGCGAATTTATGGATGTGAACTTCTGTATTTGTGGAACTGGTACACGATGTTACGGAATCTATTATTATCCTTCATCGGGTGAATGAAAAGACTAGAAACTAGGAAACAGAAAGCTAAAGACGTACATTTGAAACAACAGTGATAAGATAACAAGGGAAGCCATTTCTTAATTATTGCTAAATTATTAGGGTGGATAGACAAATGGAAGCCAGGGATTGTTAATCCCGGCACGAATAATGACATAACATTGGTGGCATTTAACAAGGGAAATGACAATAAAGAAATGCAAGCCAGGAATCAATCCAAACCTATTTAGTGATGTAACAATAAATTGAATGATTGTTATGCTTTTTACAGGAAAGGAAAGAAAGCACTCATTTATTTCAACGAAAACACACTCGGTTTCTGGAGTTATTGTTGGCTTATTGTTTGGACAAGTTAAAGGATTAATTACAAAATGCCACAGAATTTGAAAGCATGTTCATTTTGTTTCTATACGACTAAAACAAATGAGAATAAAGCCTTCTGTTCGATTAAATCTCTATTGCTTTCTCGTCTTGGTATATCGCTTTTTCGCTATATCGCATTCTTGCTCTATCGCTTTCTCGCCTTGGTATATTTTTTTCTCGCTCTATCGCTTTTTTGCTTGATCACATTATCGCTTTATTGCATGATGGTATCGCTTTCTCGTCTCATAATATCGCTTTCTCGTCTCGCATTATTGCTTTCTCGTCTCGTGCTATCGCTTACAAGTCTCGCGTTATCACTTTCTCGTCTCGCGTTATCACTTTCTCGTCTCGTGATATCACTTTCTCGTCTCGTGATATCACTTTCTCGTCTCATGTTATCGCTTTCTTGTCTCGTGTTATCGCTTTCTCGTCTCGCGTTATCGCTTTCTCGTCTCTTGCTATCGTTTTCTCGTCTCGTGCTATCGCTTACACGTCTTGTGTTATCCCTTTCTTGTCTCGCGTTATTGCTTTCTCGTCTAGTGCTATCGCTTTCTCGTGTGGTGTTATCGCTTTCTCATCTGGAGTTATCACTTTCTCATCTCATGTTATCGCTTTCTCGTCTCGTCATATCGCTTTCTCGCCTCTGAATTTTAAGGCGAGAAAGTGATGGCCCTATGCCCACACCATACTTTCTCGTCTGGTGATATCACTTTCTCGTCTCATGTTATCGCTTTCTTGTCTCGTGTTATTGCTTTCTCGTCTTGTGCTATCGCTTTCTCATCTGGTATTATCGCTTTCTCGTCTCATGTTATCGCTTTCTTGTCTCGTGCTATCGCTTTCTCCTCTCGTACTATCGCTTTCTCGCCTGTGAATTTTAAGGCGAGAAAGCGATGGCCCTATGCCACCACCATACTTTCTCGTCTCACTTTATCACTTTCTCGTCTGGTGATATCGCTTTCTCGTTTCATGTTATCGCTTTCTTGTCTCGTGTTATCGCTTTCCCGTCTCGTGATATCACTTTCTCGCTTTCTCGCCTCCGAATTTTAAAGTGAAACAAACGTCCATAGACCTAAGTCAAAAGGGCCATAACCAAATTCCAAAAGAACATACAAACTAATATATATTTTATGTTTTTCTACTATATATTATATTTGTATCAATATGTAAATAGGTATTTCGGCGGCGGGGTAGTTCACTCTAATCACAACTAATTAAAACATTAATCTTGTTGAGATTACTAACTAGCGAAATTGGCACCCACGACTCTTTAAAACTCTTGTAATCAATACAGAAACAGTTGTATGGTTGACTATACTCAAAACATAAACACTTAATTACTACTGTTAATCTTTATTCCCCCATATTACTGATTTTGGAGTTGGTACTGAGGAAAAATCGTGTCATTTTCCTTTTTGATATACTTTGGATCTTGACATAGGCTTTTTGTCTGAACCAGTTAAGGAGCAGTCTGCACTACAGAATGACACCCCAAATGATGATAGTGTAAATTGGTACAGATACTTATGGCACAGAGATACTATTTTTTTACATAAATTGTCAAGTATCGCCAGACATCTCTTAATACACTATTTGATCTTATAGCCACTAACATAGACCATGCACTATCTTTCCCAGTAAATGTTATACATAATGCAGCAGATCATACAAAGACACTTTATAAAGGTGCATTCACACAGAGATATATTACACAACCACCATGGTGGGATGGTGAGTTAAGCATGATAAATATGCAGCATTACGTGCACACAGGCACCATAAGCACGATATCAATGTTTACAAACAATACCAACACACTTTCAAGCAGCTCTTTAAGAAAAAGAAAAGGAAAAATTTACAAACACACAAAGATGAATTAACTGCAGCTAGATCAGACCCTAGACTAGTTTGGAAACTTATCAAACTAAATAGAATGTCAAGTTGTATTTCCCAACAAATAACTTGTAAACAATGGTATGATCACTTCCAGACACTATCCACTGCAGACAAAATAAGTCAACCCCAACACAGTCAACAGTCTGACACTCAATCTCTTGCAGGTGCACTCAACCAGCATATAACCCAACAGGAAGTTATGTCTCACATTAAACAGCTAGCTAACAATAAGCCAGCCTGACGAGACGGTATTGAAAACGAATTTCTTAAAGTTTCTAAAGATTATATTACACTCATTCTTACAAGATTATATAACCGCATACTCGACACCGGTCATTTGCCAACTACCTGGGGAAAAAGCATTATATACGTATTATTATAATCAGGTAACAAATCAGATACAAACAATTACAGGGGCATCTCACTCATTGACTCACTATGTAAAGTATTCACTTCAATACTGAACAGGGGCGGTGGGGCAGCCTAGTGGTTAAAGCGTTGGCTCGTCACGCCGAAGACCCGGGTTCGATTCCCCACATGGGCACAATGTGTTAAGCCCATTTCTGGTGTCCCCGCCGTGATATTGCTGGAATATTGATAAAAGCGGCGTAAAACTAAACTCAGTCAGTCAATCCTGAACACTAGACTGCAGACATGGTGTGATGAAAATAATGTACTATGTGATTTTCAAGCAGGGTGTAGACCTGGCTATTCTACAATAGACACATATTTACTCTTCATGCTATTGCAACAAAATATTCATGTACAAGAAATGGGAGGTTTTACTGTTTTTATATTGACTTTTCTAAAGCTTTTGATACTTTGAAACACCATATTCTCTTAAATGCTTTGAAACATGTTGGCATGCCGGGTAAATATTTCAGCATCATATCATCCATGTACAGCAATCTGTCAGCATGTGTGAGGACTAGTAGGGGTCTGTCTCAATCCTTTGCGTGCAATATCGGTACCCGTCAGGGATGTGTATTAAGTCCTCAAATGTTGTATAATCATCAGTCATGTATATACGTTATTGGAGGATGTAGGTGTTAGAGGTGTGTCTATTTCCTACAATGTAAACGACTTGTATGCCTTAACGTTTGCAGATGATGTTTCTGGTCTGGCAGATAGCTGTAACCAGTTACAGTTGAAGATAAACGCTTTAGAACTATTTTGAAATAATACTTTTGTGAATATAAATTTGAAGAAAACTAAGGTTGTTCTATTTAGGCAGGTTATCCGCTTAGGTCTTATGAGAAATGGTACTATAAGGGAGATCCTAATGAAGTAGTTTCTTCTTATCGATATTTAGCTCGGTTTAACCCTTACTCCTTAGCTTGCATGGAGTAAGGCTCAAAGTGTACTTGCATCCAAGGCAAACAAGGCCATACTAGCAAGTAACGGTTTCCAGAGGAAAGTTGGTAATATTTCCTGTTCAGACCTCTTCAAGATATTTGATTCAATGGTCACTCCTATTCTATGCTATGGTTCAGAAGTTTGGGGATTATCTTATTGTAAAACTATCGAATCAGTTCATCTTGCTTTTTGCAAATATGTCCTTAAAGTCAACAAATCTACTTCATCAAACATGGTTCTAGGCGAATGTGGTAGGTATCCACTACAGCGTGTGTATATAACAAAGGTTATCAAGTACTGGTGTCACTTTTTGCAGCTACCCAAAGATAGATGACCATACAAGTCCAACATGATGCTTAAGCACTTGATGAGTGTGGGAGAATTACATGGGCTACTAAGGTTAAACATATACTATATCAATTTGGTTTTGGTTATGCTTGGCTTAGCCACAATGTTGGAAATTCAAAGGCGTTCATATCTATGTTCAAACAGAGGTTATGTGAGCATTTACAGCAGTCATGGTACCCCTCTGTGAAATCTTCGCCTAAATGTTATCTTGTTGAATGTTGAAAAGTACTTATGTTGTGATTTACTTTTACATGTAAGAACTGCTATCTCTAGATTTAGACGTTCAAATTTTAAAATTGCCACAGAAAATTGAAACAGAAACAGGAAGATACTCTAATACTGATAGACATCTAAGGCTGTGTAGCAACTATTAAAAAGAATAATGTAAATATTATTCAGGACGAATATCATATTTTGCTTGAATGTGCGCTATATGATGATATTAGAAACAAATACCTTATTGATACTTTAAAGAAACCATAAAACCATATGTCCGTTGTTAATATTTTAAAAGATTCAAACACAAGAACTCTATATTATGTTGGAATTTTCCTAGATATCATGCAGAGAAGAGGATCAACATAAAATACGCTCAGTAACTGAAATTTAATGATGTTTGTATTTTGGGCCTGAGGCCCCTATACTAAATAAAAATGCCTGCCTGCCTGCCTGCCTGCCTGTTAATCGTGTTTAGATTACTGACTAGTGTAATTGTCACCAGTTACTGTTTAAACTTTGTTGTATGGTTGACTAAGAACACTTAACCACTCTGATATGTTTGGGATGTGTAGGATTATAACTACTGCAATAGCATGTGATGAACTTTTTCTAATCTTACCATTTCTTAAAACGTTGGCCCTTTTTCATTTAACTCTACGGCTTTTTTTACTTTCCTTGGCCCTTTGTCCTTTGGCCCTTTTGACCTGTTCCCACTTCAACATCAGATGATACTATTGGGTTCAGTAATATTGGAATAAAATGTGGGCCCACGTCCGACACCCTCTAACAACCCGCTAGTAAGTGATCCACAATTCAGTAATATTGATAAACATGTTTAACAATTGTAAAGCGAAATGCTGCTGTTCATACAGGTGGAAATATGATGGCTGATTAGGGCCATCGCTTTCTCGCCTTAAAATTCGGAGGCGAGAAAGCGAGAAAGAGATATCACGAGACGAGAAAGCGATAACGCGAGACAAGAAAGCGATAACGCGAGACTAGAAAGCGATAGCACGAGACGAGAAAGCGATAGCAGGAGAGACGAAAACGATATCATTGCCCGAGAAAGCGAGAAAGCGATATTATTACCCACAATTCAGTCTTTCCTGCGCATGATCGACTACAAACGGGAGCTCAGACGCCATTCGTAATTTCTGGATAATATTAAATGGTTTTCAGTAATGTTCTTTCCCATGAATGGCGTTGTATGACTTGACGTTTAGAGAATATCTAATACAGATGTAGACTTTCCTTTGGCATGAAATTTGCACGTATGCAATAGTCATATCGTGAAATAACGGAAACGTTCATTTTGTGATGTGACTAAGGGAGTTACATACTTTATGACATGACTGGATTCGAATTGTCTTAACCAACTTAATCACACCAATCAATTGAATTATTTCTTTGATGGGCATTTTAAAAGTTGAATTGATGAAGAATAATGACAATGATTATGGATATACAACTTCTTTTATTCTGTGGAGGCGACGTTTCGACATAGATTCAAATGTCGTTGTCAAGCAAGTGATACATGAGTAACAAATTGAGAGAATATATACATGAGTTGTCATTACAGTAGATAGGGAATGAGTTGTTTATACAATAAATGAGGTTGATGTACAACGCTTGTATAAGAGATTGAGTAAGTTGATTGGAAGCCAGAAGCATGATATACAAGGACTGAATTAGAACTTATACGACTGATAGGAAGCCAGGTGGATGTATATACAATGGATGGGGTTGAATTGAAACAGATAATGTTCACCAGAAATATTATTGATTACTTTATCAAGTGATGGTAGGCATTGGGAATGTACTATTCTTCATATCTGTTCAGGGTGGATGCTATCTTATTGATGTGTACTGCTTCCAAAAGTTTACGAATTTTGTAGTCAGACTGGTTCTTTTCTATGGTCTTCTTTGAATTATGATATTGTGTGACAAATGTGTTGGAAGTGCCAGATGAAAGGGAGGGACCTATGACAAATAAGGTATTGTGACGAGTATCTTATCATGGTGATTGCCACCATGAGTGGCCTGCACTAAGACAACCTAACACCGTACAATCAACCACATTCAAACAATCATCCTAAAATAAAATTACTGCAATAACCTACCACGTTAAGTGAGTGAGTGTGTGAATTGAGATCTATGTCGCCTAAGAGCAATATTCATGTTTTAGGTTCATTGTTGATGGTTTTTGACGCCATATTGTACGCCATCAGTTCAATTCCTACTTAATGGAATGGTGAGGTACACTTACATTTCAAACAAATTAGAACTTGGGTTTCTTTTGCAGCTCAGTTTATTACATATATGTACATCACATTCAGAGAGTTTTGAAGCGTGTGACACTATAAATGAGCCGTATGCAGACAATTCTATAATAATTATCATTTCTCGCTTTTTTGTTATAGGCGGAGGAATTAGAAATGAAGCATGAGAACTTAACCATTTATGCTTATGTCATTTTATTGTATTTCAGGGTGATCAAATTAATAAAGACGATGAAATCTATTAACTGAAGATCTTCACCTACATGAACCCAAATCGCTCGTACCCAAAGATAGAGGAGACGCACGTGACAGTAAAGCACCTTGGTACCTCAATGTAGTAACAGAACCATTCCACAGTCAATTATGTAATCTAAGCAAATAAAAGGATGCAGTCAAACGTTCGTGTAATCAAAGCTGAAAATAGTACGCAGTTGGTTTAAACATATTTTTATTCCGTCAATGCAGAAACCTGAATAGGCGAACAAGCCCAGTGGCTTATATAAACGCCGCTCCAGTACACGGTTCCAATATAGCTGGATACATATTTAAAATAGTCCGACAAGAAAAGAATGATACTGAGACAAAATTACACTCAGAAAAATGATTGAATAATAAATATTTGGTTATGGTGTTGGTTGTGCCTAGCAACGAAAAGAGCTGCCACAGAAAAACAAGTTATATAAATGTTGTCTTGCATTGAATATACATGTATATGTAGAGGCGATAATCACTGCAAGTGCTTACTTTTAGAAATGAACTGGTGTAATGAGTTCAGAATGTCACAATTTGTTGAGTTATCCAATGCGCCGTTACCGTATAAGGTAGTTTTCACATCGTATCCTTGAATATAAGAATACGACGTTGTTCTTAAATTTTGATAGTTCCGACATGTAAAAAGGTCGTGAATGACGTCTTCGTTATAATGACCCCATGGACACTTAGCTGTTTCTGATATATGTCGATTATATCTGTCTGCGTTCAAAATCACTACAGCCGAGCTTAAGGCGACAATGGATGATTTGACAAAATCTAGTCCCAAAATTTAAATCAAAGTAGTTGTCAGTTTCTGTTGGATTTATCATGGTTTTAAACGGCCTCATGGAAATAACGTTAACAGCTCCACCGGGCAATGAATTCCACGACATAATCGAGCTCGGTAAAAATGATTGAGAATATCTTTACGTTCTACAGTTAGTAGTTTGAATGGAAGTGCTATCTCTAAGATTATAGTTGCTTTGTTGAAATACTCTACCTGGTACAGGATCATTCAGATAATCAGGAGTCAGACGATGATACATTTTATAGAAAGTTATAAGTTTAGAGCGATATCGTCTTTGTTTCAGTGTGATATAATTGGTTTCCTTGTATATTTTATCATGACTGGTGCCTCGGACCGCACCGCATATAGTTCTTAATGCAAAATCGCCTGTTCAATCGTACCAATATCCCATATTTGACAACTGTAATCAAAAAGTGGTAAGATAAAGGAGTTATATAAAGTATTTAGCGTTTTCCGCGATAAACGATATTTCAAACTTCTCAGACAATTGATCATTGGACTAATTTCTTTACCATCTCATCTATATGAACTTTCCAAGAACAATCGCTTTGAAGTGTTATACCTAAGTGTTTATGGTTATCAACTTCTTTAATAGTTTCGCCATTCATTAGTAAGTTCGGCCTGGCATAAATTTTCGTTTTACGAGTGAATGTTATACTCTCAGTCTTACTAGGATTAAAAATCACCTGCCACTTTCTGGCCCAGTCTGAATTTTTTGCCAAATCATTGTTTATAATTGCGGCTGATGTAATATGATCATCTATTATAGCATAGATTTATGTATCATCAGAAAAAAGGCGAATGTTACTGTCTATACCATCTACAATGTCATTAATATAAATGATGAACAGAAGTGGTCCTAATACGGAACCCTGGGGTACACCAGCTTCCACAGATTTGATACCTGAACTATATCCATTTATTACCACTTTCTGCATTCTACTATCTAAATAACGTTCAAACCACTCCCAAAGTTCTCCCTGTATACAATAAGCGTAACGTTTATGAATAATACCTTTGGGACAAACTTTGTCAAAGGCTTTACTTACATCACAGAATACCGCTCTGATCTCCTTTTCTTGGTCTACGGTACTTGCGATAAAATTATAAAGATAAGTTAGTTGATTTACTGTAGAATTCACCAGGCATAAATCCAGATTGTAAGTTTGATAAAATATTGTTATCCCTGAGGAAGTTGAAGACGTATTTAAAAATGCATTTTTCAAAAACTTTAGCGACACAGCCTGTTAACGCTACAGGTCGATAGTTTGAGAAATCGTGTTCATCACCTTTCTTATGAAGCGGAATCACCGAAGCTAGTTTCCAAGAAAGTAGGATACGTTTTATTTCGAAGGGAGATGTTGAACAACTTAGCTAACAACGGGGTTAAAGAGGTTGCAGATAGTTTCAGTATGATGTTTCCAATGCCATCAGGCCCCGTGGCTTTCGATGTATCTAGACTCAGAAGAATATCGCGAACATCTCCATTACTTATTGTGATAGATGACATAGGATGATCGATTTCACGCGGTTCGAAATCAGGCAGATCGGCGTTAGGATCAGCAACTTGGGATTGTTCTGAGAAAAATGAGTTGAGTACATCAGCAATATCTTGTTCATTTTCATAAACTATGTCATTGCTGACTACTGATGGAAAGGACGATTTTATCGAATTTGTTTTAACATAATTCTTAACTAATCGCCACCACATTTTAGTACCATCAAAAGCACGTTTTGCATTTCTAACTGTTGCTATTACTTTGTTCCGAAGTGTTCTGAACTTAATCCAATCATCGGGAAGGTTTCTATTTTTTGCAATCTTATGAACACGATTTCGTTTTCTTATTAAGGATCGGATTTCGTTATTTATCCACGCGGAATCTTTGGTTCTAATTGTTACAGTTTTATTTGGAATATATTCATTCATGATATTCAATAACAAGGATGTAAGGTTTTCAGTGATATTATCTACGTTTCCCGAAGAGAAAAATCAGAGTTTATCTCTTTGATAGTTTCATTCATACAATTAACATCCATTGAAGAATAATCATAGATTTTCCTTTTGAATGAATTCTTGTGCTGCATCATTTCTGCTATGTTAACAAACACGGGGCAGTGATCGCTGCATATGGGATCTAATACACCAGAATCTTTAACAACGTCGACGCGAGAAACAAATATCAAATCGATCAAAGTTTTACTACTTGCGGTTATTCTAGTAGCATCCGTGATTATTTGTCGAAGGCCGTAGTAACTTTGTATACAGTCTATCTTTTGATTATTGTCATGAAGAACGTCAATATTGAAATCACCGGTTATAATTGTCTGCATATTAAGATCAACTTCGTTACCTATTGATTCGTCGATCAAATTCCAATATTCGGAGCTCTTGTCGGCGCGATAAACAGTTCCAACCAGGTAGTTTCTTGTTTTACATTTAGTCTGTATCCATATCGCCCCAAGTCCGACTATGTCTAAATCAGACATCAACAACGCACAAATAGTATCTTTTACATAGACTGCTACACCGCCACCGCGAGTTTGTCTGTCTTTACGGAAAGGTAGATGGAAGCCAGGAATTTTTATATCAATGTTATTTGTATCGGAAGTTAACCAAGTTTCGGTTAGACATATCACATCATAAAATCCAAGTTCAACTCTTAAAATATATAATTTCTCCTTACGACTACGTACATTTAGATGGACAATCCTTAAAGCATTTGTGCATTTAGGTCCTGGATTAGGATGAATATCTCCACAGCACAGTAACAAAAGTGAAATCATTATGGAAACACAACTGCCATACAGACAACGAAATTTGAATAGATGTTGATAAAGTGCAAATTCACCTGATTGTTTAGAATGAAGTGCTGCAGCAAATGTGCCCGATGCCTTTCCATATTGTGATATTTCAACCGACATCGAAAATTAGAAACTGGTGACAAATATAGTACACAGTGGGTCTTGGGGATGCAAAACTGCATAGGCACACACCAACATCATAACTTAATGATATAATGCGTAAACAAAACAAGGGCATTATTTTCTTGTCACATTCATAACAGAAAGCATCAAACAAACAGAAGAGGAAAGGGTAGAAAAAGGAAATACAAGACAAAAACATTTGTCTATTTAGTGAAAGGAAAATTCGAGAAAATTTAATATATATAATGTTTCGAAAGTCATATCAATTGCCCAAAATATCTACATCAAAACATAGTTAACAGTAGTGAGAAGATTTGTATCCGTGTCGACGCATGTGCATGTGCGAGATAACACGATGTGGCGCTTAGCACGAGAATGTGTGCGTGTGTGTGTGTGTTAAGGATGCATGTTTAGGGCACGACCAAGACAGACTGGATACCTGGGCGATTAAATGCATGGTGTTGTGAAACAACGCGAGTACTGTTGTTTGTTACATATCCTATTCTATATAGACATATTCAATGCTTTACCATAGACGGAAATCAAAAGGGTAATGTAAAAATTGTATAATAATGATGTGTATAGTACAGTAAATGAGTCAAGTGTTAATTGACACAAATAGCTTATTGTGCACATTGTATGAATGCAAAATACTATAAGTGTATTGAACGTAGCACGATAACTCATGAGTATGTTATTCAGATCATGGTGACCTCTTATGTCATGATTATCAGATGAAAACATAGCGTCCATTCGCTTTAAAATGAAGCCGTAAACGTGTCAATTTCATTTAAGCGATTTCACACACACACACACACACACACACACATATATATACACATATACATACACATACATCTATATACATACATATATATATATATGTATATATATATATATATATATATATATATATATATATATATATATATATATATACACACACACATATACACCCGTGACCATACACACACATACATATATACATGTATACACATAAACATACAAACAAATAAATACACATATACACGTACACATATATACATATACACACATACATACATATATATACATAGAGAGAGAAAGTTAACCGTTAATCATATTCATATCAATTGCCCAAAATATCAATACCATATCATAGTTAACAGTAATGAGTTTGTATCCATGTCGACTCATGTCCATTGCGAGAGAACACGATGTTGGCGCTTAGCACGAGAATGTGTGTCTTAAGGATGCATGTTCGGGGCACGACCAAAACGGACTGGATACCTGTGTTATTAGATGCATTGTGTTGTGAAACAACGTGAGAACCGTTGTACTGTTGTTTGTTACATATCCTGTTCTATGTAGACATATTCAATGCTTTACCATAGACGGAAATCAAAAGGGTAATGTACAAATGTATAATAATGATTTGGATAATACAGTAGTTGAGTCAAGTGTTAATTGGCACAGATAGCTTATTCAGCACATTGTATGAATGCAAAATACTATAAATGTATTGAACGTAGCACGATCACTCATGAGTATGTTATTCGACAACGCTGATACACATGTATTCTTAAAAACACCCGTGACCATCAGATCATGGTGACCTCTCGTGACATAGTTATCAAATAAAATAAAAAATGTAGTGTCTTTAAAATGGAATCATAAAACGGGTTATGACCTCAAAAGAATCTACAGTAACCAGTAATCATAATCAAACCATACAGTCCATGAGTTTAGAGCGTAAAAAAAACCCATAAAAATAAACAAAAATAAATAAATTAAAGCATCACCTGATTGTAGCCCAACATTTACCAGGTTAAGAACCCAAAGAGAGTACAACACATGATTGTGAAGCTTCAAAGAAATACCATGTCACTGACACTGAAAATATAATTACAATACCAGTACTATCAGTGAGGGGTTGATATAGCATTAGAAAAAAAACAAAAAAAACCAACAAAATAAACAAAAAACAGACAATCATAATGTCATAATAATTCACACTTAAACTTTTGAGGACAATGTTAGTCCATAGAAAGTCACTGGTCAATATTATAGTCTTTTTCTTTCCTGGTGCCTCCTTAAACGCAGGATTTGATAGACACTTACTTTTGTGCTGTTATTTGAGACCTTTCATCTCGGTGCTCCTCAAGTCAAGTCAAGTCAAGGCAAGTATTTGTATTCCGTATGTAGGCCACAGGCCCATATACCACATACATACATTTGTTTACAAATATAGATACACTTTAAAGGGCATACATATCAATAATACACGTGTTATTTGTTCAAATAGATTTCTTGTCAGTATAAATATAATATTTAATATAAACATATATAAACACCTTTATAAACATTTAAAATGGGAAAATGTGTGGTTTAAAGAAAATTTATTGGAGTTTGATTGCTCTGATTTTATAAGCATGAAAGATATATTTACACAAATTTCTTAAAAGTATTTCATTATTTGTTGATAACAGGGACTTAAATTTATAGAAGTTTGGTTGTTTCTGATATACATATGGCAAGTATTTTAATCTAAGGGAGTTGTATTCAGAACCTCAACATTTAACCATCTTCCCTCATTATACTTTAACCTTAATAACCCACATCTAAATTTGATCAAAATATTTCGAAACGTTTTGTCCAAGATACATGATAAATATTTTTCTGGAGTTAACAGACTTTTAAACTCTCGGTAAATACGGTATCGTGAACTGTTATTCAATGTACAATTCCATGATTGAAAAAAACATATTGATTGCAGCAGTCTTGAATCTATTTACAAATGAAGTTGCATCACCAACTGTCTGAGACATCCAGACGTAACCAAATCCATGTGAAAAAAAGTATTTCTCTAATATTCGAAGCATATGTCTTATCTCCACAGTTATCGTAATACATTTGCATTTTGTACACTTTCAAGGGAGTTCTATCTTGATGCATATGAATAACCTTTAACCAATACTTTAAAGTTTTACACAATGCGTTTATGAAGAGAGGATATCTTCCACACTCGCCATATACAATAGCAGTAGGTGTTTGAGGGCTGACATTCAAAAAACGTATGCACGCTGTTAGATGAACCTTTTTAATTTCATAAAATTTATGTATTCCCCAGATTTCTACCCCATACAGTAATATCGGCTCCTCGTGAATACTGGGCAATCACAGACAACACTGATCACATTCCTGTTTCCATGGGCAAGTGCTATTGTACCATGTGAACACTGACACATAACATTGTGTTTTGACACTTTAACACCAATTGTAATTTGACACCTCCGCCGTTGGTAACATTCCAACTTGGTATTGTATAGTGTGCTACAAACATGCCAATGTGCATGCCACATTATGTAGTTCAAGTGTCACTTTTATAATATATATTAGCAATAGACAATATGTTCTATCTAAGAGTGAACAATTATAAACATGATATCAATGAAAGGATAGTTTGTCATTGTGTTCACAGTTAATGTGAGAAGAAACATATTCGTTTGGAGTTAGTGAGAGTCCTCGCTCAGTGAAATTACCATTGTCAGTCTAGTTTGGTCATGGACTTCTTGTAAATGGGTCTTTGTAGCGACCTCTGTAAGCTTTCCGTCCTTGAACTTCACCAGGATGACTCCCCCCCCGTTACCCAGGTGGATTCTACCTTCCCCTCCTTCACCAGGCGTCTGGCTTCTTTAGCTAGCAGAGCTCTGGTTTTGGCGAGGTCTTCATTAATAAAGATTTTACTGACAGGTCGTTGTTTGGTCTTCAGCTTAGACCAATTCGCAAGAAGGTTACATTTGCTCACATTGCTGACAAACATAACGATAATCGGTACGATAAAAGTACGCAGTTAAACGCTGGTCTAGCCATATATAGTGAACTTGGTGAAGTTGGTGTGTCGAACAAAGGGGGAAAGTTCTGTGGATTTCCAACTTCTTTATTTATAATGTAAGCAACGTTTTGGTCCGCCAATTTCAAACCCGTTCTGCCATCCAAATATCTATCAATATCCATCTTATCTGCCAAGTTTTCTTCTAACAAAAGTTAGATAATAGACATGTTATACCAACAACTGATTTTCTACAATATATTTTTATACTCTGCCGCCATTTTAACTGTATGTAATAATTAATGTGTGTGATATGTACTCTTATACCAACATTGATGGTCTATTGAGAATAAAAGTAAAGTAAAGGCTATATCTGGACATGGTCGCATAGGTTTTGATAAGCTGATTGGTGACACGTGTATCCAATTAACCTTTCGTAACATTTTCGTTTCCAGGGTAGGAGTTGAAACTCGTACAATATATGGATTCATCTACCTGTATTATCTTGTTTATAACTTGGTCAACTCATGTCAAAACGATTCAAACCGAATGAGAGTAATAGGTGACATTCTCTGGGATGCAGACAAATAAACCCTCCTACACATTTACAAAACATTTATCATGTTCACACTGTGTCGCCCCCGTCCTTCTCTATGCCCTACCAGTTATGATAAACTAAACCCCTTACAATATAACACTATAAAGCTCACCCCCACCAACCAGCCTCCCCCCCCAAAAAAAACAACAAAAAAACAAAAAAAATGAAAAAGAACAAAAAAAAAAACAAAAACCAAAAACGTCATAAGTGCAAAGACTAGCACCTACTACCTAGTAGTTACTAGAAGAACCCAAATTACTCTAAACTACCAGGTGAACAAAAAGGCACCCTTAACTTCAGAATAAACCCTTTAAAACATTTTTATCCAGCCACACATTACAGTGTATGCTCGATTATCCAGACAAACTCACAATGTCAAGGCTACACACCGCACGTTTCACAACCAAAACATAATCACCGTACCCTGCCTCCCCAGCCCTACTTTTTAACATTTAACCCCTTTTCATCTATTTAATAGACTCCGTATTGGCTTATCAGCAACAGTTTAACTGTTCTGCACAATAAGTCACAACATGCCTTACACTACTAAGTCTTACTTAGTTGAACTTGTGCACAATCAACTTCCCAACCCTCTTACGTCCAACTTCTCAACTCCCTATCTAAACTGAATTTATACAGGTGTTTTATGATATAGTGCTTTATTCCCCAAGTAATAATGTTATTACGTTTTTGTTAAACACACATACCACGTCGGTCGATGAATTGTGGCACTGTCTTAAGTCAATAGTTGGAATATGGGGACAGACAGACATATACGTATGTACATAAGCCATTCTTGTAGAAGTATGGGATAGTATGGCACATACATTTAGAACAATACCTTTTTCACATAGTAGTTGAAATATATATGTGCGAAATATATATATGTACGACGAGTTATCCGCCCCTAGAGAGAAGTCACGAAAAAGAGCAACCAAGAAAAATATCGGGTAAATACAATTCTACACCCCATCCGAGCCTATAAACACACATGAACTGCCTATAGATGACCAGGGAAGACATTTATGTGAAAAATGATTGACATTGTCCTATATAGAGCTAGGATCGGGAACTTTTCACACCTGAGGGGTATACGGCAGATTAGCCATGTTGACACGTACACACGGTATACAGTTAGCTCCGACATGCCCCTCAGATTCAGTGTGTGTGTAGTGTTATTATCCCTCTATCTCATCGCCTCATTCTCCCTCATCCAGTGTGCTGAAAGTTGTGCAGTGCTTGACCATAATGTGACGGCCTATAGACAGTCAGGAATGCATTGTTTACATTTGTGCGAGCAGAGTGACGTCACAGACTACACACACAGTGTCAGGCTTAGTGAGCTGTATCTACCACCCTCTCTCCCCAGGTTTAGATGAGATGAAGAAGGCTATCATTGATCAAATAAAGGGTTCGGAAGATAGATTGTCGAAAGACATATGTTCAATAAAAGAGGACATAAAATCTATGAAAACTGATATCAATGAATTAAAGACAGATGTAAGTTTTACTAAACAAAACCAAGAAGAAATCAACATAGATATTGACGCTCTTAATGGCAAGACTATGGATATGGAGAGAGAGTTAGAAGACTTAGCAGCACGTGTTGAGGACCAGGAACAAGGTAGTAGACGCAACAATTTGGTGTTGTATGGTGTAACTGAGAGTGGGGACAAGGCGACATACACTGAAAGTAAACAGAAAGTGCAAGACGTACTTAACAAAGCACGAGTAATGGGAGATCTCCCACCCCTTATCCCCCGCGACATAGAACGAGCCCATAGGATATCCACTAAACGGAACGACAAGACAAGACCTATAATAGCCCGCATGTGTCATTTGGAAGACAAGTGGCACTCGGTTAAGATGAGAAGTGCCTTGAAAGATCAAGGAGTGGGGATTGCCAATGACCTAACTTCCCATCAACGTCAAGAACTGTATCGACTCCGCAGTGAGAACCCCGAAACTCGATACTACTACAAGGGTAGTAAGTTGCTGCATACTCCCCGGGAAGACACTAGTAGATCTGCGGGTACGTCGGCCTCACACCGTCCCTCACCGACAAATACTGACCGTACACCCAGATCCTGGGGTAGCCAGGACACAGGGGGTAAATACCCGAGGTCGACATCCAGACGTGTCGACAGTGACAAGTAGGGGTGTGGCCAGGGCCAACATATATATAGGCATTTTATGGCGCATCGAAGTGAAGCAAATAATGAAGATGATGATGTTAAAAATACTACTAAAGACTCTTATAACCCAATGAATTTATTATTTTGGAATAATTCGTGTATTACGCAGAAACTAACAGACTCTGATTTTATTGAATATATTAAGTCATTTGACATAATTGAATTAACTGAGACATGGTCAAAGAATCTAGATTTAAATGATATTTTTTCTGATTATAAGAATGTTATGAAACATGCACAAAATATGTCAAGCGGTGGTCGATCTTCCGGTGGTATTGTGGTTTTAATAAAGAATAATTTACTTAAATACTTGAAGTGGTTTAAAGTAACAGAAAATGCTGTTTTCGTTCTTTTCGATCGTTCGCTGTTTGGCTGACTGAGTTTAGTTTTACGCCGCTTTTAGCAATTTTCCAGCAATATCACGGCGGGGGACACCAGAAATGGGCTTAACACATTGTGCCCATATGGGGAATCGAACCCGGGTCTTCGGCGTGACGAACCAACGCTTCGCTGTTTGGCTTTGATAAAGATATTCTATATTCCTGTGTCTATGTACAACTGGAGTCATCGTCATGGTATGATAAATTTTCCCCTAACTGTAAAAATGGTATTAGTATATTCCAGGACTCTATATTACAAATTATCTCATCTCTACCAGATTGTTATATCTTGTGTGGCGGATAATTTAATGCTCGAACCGGAACGAAAGCAGATTTTGTTGGAGATGACTTATTTGAATATACAGAAAATAGAAATCATTCCTACTGGGATTTTCTTATAGATTATTTTAACTTGAAGCGTTTCTCCGCCGACAAGGTCGTTAACAACTTTGGTAAAACATTTCTTGATATGTGCTCTGTTTATAACATTCATATACTAAATGGCCGATGTGGAAGTGACACAGAAGTTCGAGACTTTACTTTTCTTGGTTCAACTGGCACCAGTGTTATTGACTATATCATTTCTTCATCAACAATATTTGACTATATTCTAGATTTTAGCATACAAACGAGAACTGAATCTGATCATCTTCCCACTACATTAAAACTAATACCAGTACAAATTGAGCAATCCAACACTTCTACCAAATGTAGGAATAAGTCGTTTAAGTTCATTTGGGATAACGATAAATTAGAACAGTTTAGAGAAAATATTTTGTCAGATAACGTCCAAAAATTAGTAGATAAATCGATTGACTGTGCTTTCGTTAATATTGATGATAGTATAAGCTATATGACCGAGGCACTCTGTCTGGCCACCTCTTGCATGAAGAAAACAGTTAGCCCTCCCACAACAACTACTAATAAATGGTTCGACTCTGAATGTGAAAGATTAAAATCAGACCGATGTAGAGCTCTGAATAAGTTTAGGAAATCGAAAGATAAAGAATCATACGATCAATATTGCGCTGAAAGAAATAAATATAACTCAATTTGTAAGGAAAAACGCCTTAACTATTTTAAAAAGAAGCAGAGAGTAATAGAAAACAGTATATCTGATTCAAAACAATTTTGGTATGAACTCAAACACCTGAATACTAGACATGAAGCTCAAAACAACATCAAAATGAACGACTGGCTAGAACACTTTCGGACACTGTTTAACTCTTTACATAATGAAAATGACGATGTAACATGTGATAATTTCGAGAATGAAAACCCATCAGATCCGAATTCAGAGCTTACCACGGTATTACTTGATTCCCCAATTACTAGAGATGAAATCTTAGTTAGCATTAACCAATTGAAATGTAATAAATCACCAGGAATTGATAAAACGATATCTGAATTTTTTAAATACTCAGCAGATCTTATCGTCCCGTACTTAGAATTGCTTTTTAATTTGATATTAGAAACTGGTACGTTCCCCAGATGTTGGGCAATTGGCATAATAGTTCCTATCCATAAACAAGGTAATATAAATAATCCAAATAATTACAGAGGCATAACACTACTGAGCATATTTAGTAAAAACTTTCACCTTTATAATAAATAAAAGACTTGTAAATTGGGGAGACTCAATGGTTAAGATCAGCGAAGCGCAAGCTGGGTTCAGACAGGGATATACGACAGTAGATAACATGTTTATACTGCAAAGTATTATTCAAAGGTATGTAAACTCTAAAGGGGGGAATTCTACGCATTTTTTGTAGATTTTTCAAAAGCTTTCGATTCAATACAACGAAAAAAACTTTGGCTTCTATTTAATACCCACGGTCTCAGTGGTAAATTGAGTAAACTGTTATGCAATATGTATGAAAATGTCAAGTCTTGCATTAAAAGTAATCATAATTATTCAGAAACATTCGACTTGCAACTTGGTGTGAGACAAGGTTGTATACTAAGCCCATTTCTATTTTCCTTTTTTATAAATGAGTTAGCACGACAAATTGAAACTAATTGTGTACACGGGATTCAACTCCCCCCTGATATAGTTCATATTTTCCTATTGCCATTTGCAGATGACATTGTTTTGTTCTCAAGCACGATTAATGGCTTACAGAATCAAATTAATGAACTTGAAAATTACTGCAATAAATGGCAATTAACTGTAAATAGAGACAAAACGAAAATTGTTGTATTCAAAAATGGAGGCAAATTGTCAAAAAAGGAAAACTGGTTATATAAAGGCATGCAGCTGGAGTGTATTGGCTTTTATAAATATTTGGGACTATATTTCACCAGTGGCCTGTCATGGACGAGGCATGTAGAACATGCAGCGTTACAGGGACAAAAAGCATTAATTGGAATTATGAAACAGTTGAGTGTACTTGGTAATATTAACTACTCTTCATTCTTTAAAATATTTGATGCCAAAGTCAGTCCAATTTTATCATATGAGGCCGAAATTTGGGGAATAACAAAATTTGACGAAATTGACAAAATCCATTTATACGCATGCAAAAAGTTCCTCGGGGTTAAAATTAACACTATTAACGCAGTGATTTATGGTGAATGCGGTAGGTACCCAATGCACATTCTTACAAGCATTAAAGTTATTAAGTACTGGCTAAAACTGCTGATTATGCCTTCAAATCGCTTACCCAAGAAGTGTTATAATATGATGTTGTTATATGATAAAGGTGGACAAAAAAACTGGGCAACTAATGTAAAAAACTTTGTATATTCTATTGGTTTTGGAATTACATGGAATACACAATATGTCGAATCACCTACGTTATTCATACAATCCTTAACGACAAGATTAAAAGATATGTATATTCAAACATGGAGTGAAAGGATATCCTTATCAAATAAATGCATGTATTATCCATTGTTTAAAAATGCCATAGTTCTTGAGTCATATCTATCCTGTGTTAATGTTAAAAAGTTTAGAATAGCACTGGCACGATTCAGATGCTCTTCTCATGACTTGTTGATTGAATAAGGCAGATATATGAATGTAAAAAGAGAAAATAGAATATGTACACTTTGTAATTTAAACGAAATAGAAGATGAATTACATTTTCTCCTAATATGTCCATTTTATGACCGGTTGCGAACAAAATATATTAAAAGATATTACTATGTCCATCCAAATGTGATTAAATTCTCCTCATTGTTAAGTAGTAAAAATCCAGTTCTTCTACAAAATATTTCAGTGTTCATTTACTATGCTATGATTACCCGATCTAAATTCCTCTCAAATGTAACATAACTTTATGTACTATAGGCATGTGGCCTTCTCAATGCAAATAAAGATTATTATATTATATGTGAAAAATGCACACATAAAAAGACCAGATGAAAGGCACAGGGTGTATAAAATTCTATCACTGATACCATAAAGTCCGACGTCGAGAGAGAATACAATATAGTATTTTGGGGAGTTGGTTTGGTTTATTGTTTAACACCGCACTCGGCACTGTACCAGCTATATGACGGCGGTCTGTAAATAATCGAGTCTGGACCAGACAAGCCAGTGATCACCATCATGAACATCGATATACGCAGTTGGGTTACGACGACATGTGTCATCCAAGTCAGCGAGCCTGACCACCGGATCCTGTTAGTCACCTTTTACAACAAGCAAGAGTTGCTGAAGGCCAATCTCACCTGGTTCTTCACGGGTAACATGGGGAGTAGGCAAATATGTAGCTTTGGTCCAAGAAAAAACATTACTTGTAAAATACCTAAAGGAAGTTATGGATGTCAATTTCTGTATTTGTGGAACACGATGTTACGGAATATATTCTTATTCCTTCATAAGGTGAATGAAGAAACTAGGAAACAGAAAGCTATATACGTACATTTGATACAACAGTGATATGATAACAAGGGAATCCAGTTGTTAATTATTGCTAAATTGGTAGGGTGGATGGACAAGTAGAAGCCAGGGATTGTTAATCCAGGCATGAATGATGAGACAACACTCGTTGGATTTAACAAGTGAAATGACAATAAAGAAATGTAAGCCGGGAAATTATCCAGGTCTAATTAGTGTTGTAACAATAATGATTGTTATCCCTTTTATAAACTTTTTATAAGCTCTCATTTATTTCAACGAAAACACACTCGGTTTCTGGAGTTATTGTTGGATTATTGTTTGGACAAGTTAGAGGATTAATTACAAAAATGACACAGAATTTGAAAGCATGCATGTTCATGTTGTTTCTATACGACTAAAACAAATGACGATAAAGCCTTCTGTTGGATTAAATCATACGCAGGCAAGACGTCATGTGCAGACACCTCAAGATTATGTGAAATATCGCTCTATCGCTTTCTCGATTTCTCGCTCTTTGCCTTATAGCTTTATTGCTTTATCGCTTTATTCATGCCTGGATTAACAATTCCTGACTTCCATTTGTCCATCCACCCTACCAATTTAGCAATAATTAACAACTGGCTTCCCTTGTTATCTTGTCACTGTTGTTTTAAATGTACGTATACAGCTTTCTGTTTCCTAGTTTCTAGTCTCTTCATTTACCCGATGAAGGATAAGAATATATTCCGTAACATCGTGTTCCAGTTCCACAAATACAGAAGTTCACATCCATAAATTCTCTTAAATACCTTTAGGTATGTTATGAGTCCTGTTTTATGAGCCCTGTTTTTCACTGTGCTTAGCTACACATTTGCCTACTGCCCATGTTACCCGTGAAGATCCGGGTAAGACTGGTCTTCAGCAACTCATGCTTGTTGTAAAAGGTGACTTACGGGATTGGGTGGTCAGGTTCGCTGACATGGTTGACAATGTCATCGTAACCCAACTGCATATATCGATGCTCATGATGTTGATCATTGTATTGTCTGGTCCAGACTCGATTATTTACAGACCGTCGCCATATAGCTGGAATCTATCCATTCTTTCATTGTACTGTCAGGCAGATTTGTGTTGTAATAGTAAAAACGAAATTTCACTTACTATTAAGTATTTTCCGATGCTGATGGTTCTAAAGTTAAAAGCGGCTATATTACAGTTTATGATTGTTACATTTCCAGAAAGCTATATATTGCTTTTTGTTTATCGTTTGTGAATATCATGTTTTTCTCCGAGCGATTATTATATCTATAATTTATCTGTATTCCGGAGCGGTATTCAGATAAGCACCATACTGCTTGTTTACCAATCCGGTTCCTCTTTTGGAAATAAATATGTTTAAACCAGATAGCTGGAATATTGCCTAGTGGGGTGTTAAACAACAGACCAACGAAACCAACTCCCAGTCGGACTTTATTGTATTAGTGATGGAATTTTATACATCCTGTGCCTTTCATCTGGTCTTCTTACGTGTGCATATTTCACACATATATATTTCTACTATTATGTGGAAAAGGTATTGTTTTAAGTGTATGTGCCATAGTCTTTCATACTTCTACAAGAATGGCTTGTGTACATACGTATTTGTCTGTCTGTCCCCATATCCCAACTATCGCCTTGAGACAGTGCCACAATTCATCGACCGACGTGGTAGGTGTGTTTAACAAAAACGTAATAAAATTATTACTAGGAGAATAAAGCACTATATCATAAAACACCTGTATATTGACAATAATTTAGTTTAGATAGGGAGTTGGGAATTTAGACGTAAGAGGGTTGGGATGTTGACTGCGTATAAGTTCAACTAAGTAAGTGGTGTAAAGTATATGGTGACTAATTGTGCAGAACAGTTAAACTGTTGCTGATAAGCTAATAAGGAGTCTACTAAATAGATGAAAAGGGGTTAAATGTTAAAAAGTAGGGCTGGGGAGGCAGGATACGGTGTTTATGTTTTGGTTGTGAAACGTGCGGTGTGTGGCCTTGACATTGTGAGTTAGTCTGGATAATCGAGTTTACGCTGTAATGTGTGGCTGGATAGGGATGTTTTAAATGTTCATTCTGAATTTAAGGGTGCCTTTTTTGTTTGGTGTTTTGATATTTTGTTTTTAGACCCAGTCTGGTAGTTATTGAGTAAATTGTTTTCTTCTAGTAACTACTACGTAGTATGTACTAGTCTTTGCACCTATGGCTTTTGTTATATATTGTAAGGAGTTTAGTTTATCATAATTGGTTGGGGATAGAGAAGGACTGGAACCACCCTCTCCAGTGTGTCCATGATAAATGTTTTGAAGATGTTTCGGAGGGTCTATTTGTCTGCATCCAAGTGAATGTTACCTATTGCTCTCATTCGATTTGAATCGTTTTGACATGAGTTGACCAAGTTATATACAAGATGATACAGGTGTATAGTTCCATATATTGAACGAGTTTCAAGTCCTCCTCTGGAAACGAAAATGTTGCGAAAGGACATGGATACACTTGCCACCAATCAGCTTATCAAAACCTATGCGACCACGTCCAGCTGTAGTCTTTACTTTACTTTTATTCTCAATAGACCACCAATGGTGGTATAAGAGTACATATCACACACATCAATTACTACATACAGTCAAAATGGCGGCGGAATGTAACAATATATTGTAGAAAATCAGTTGTAGGCATAACATGTCTAGTATCTAACTTTTTGTTAGAAGAAAACTTGGGAAAAAGATGGGTTTTGATAGATATTTTGATGGCAGAACGGGATTGAAATTGGCGGACCAAAACGTCGCTTACATTATAAATAAAGAAGTTGTATATCCATATAAATTTCCCCCTTGTTCAGCACACCAGAAGTTCAGTATATATGGCTAGACCATATACTGCGTACTATTTTCAGCTTTGATTACAAGAACGTTTGACTCCATCTTTTTATTTGCTTTGATACACTATTGACTGTGGAATGGTTCTGTTACTACATTGAGGTACCAAGGTGCTTTACTGTCACGTGCGTCTCCTCTATCTTTGGGTAGGAGCGATTTAGATTCATGTAGGTGAAGATCTTCAGTTAACAAATTTCATCGTCTTTATTAATTCAAAGAAACTACAGCTGTATTTTGATCACCCTGAAATACAATTGGTGACATAAACATAAATGGTTAAGTTCCTATGCATCATTTCTAATTCCTCCACCTATAACCAAACAGCGAGAAATGATCAACATAGAATTGTCTACATACGGCTCATTTATAGGCCACATACTTCAAAACTCTCTGAATATGATGTATATGTAATAAACCGAGCTGCAAAAGAAACTCAAGTTCTAATTTGTTTGAAATGTAAGTGTAACTCACCATTCCATTAAGTAGGAATTGAACTGATGGCGTACAATATGGCGTCACAAAACCATCAACAATTAACCTAAAACACGAATAGTGCTCTTAGGTGACATATATTTCAATGCACACACTCATACAGTGATTATTTTTTAGGATGATGGTTTGGATGTGGTTGATTGTCTTAGTGTTGGCCACTCATGGTGGAAATCAGCATGAAATGATACTCGTCAAATTGCCTTATTTGTCATAGGTCCCTCCCTTTCATCTGGCACTTCCGACCTTTTGGAAGCAGTACACATCAATAAGATAGGATCCGCCCTCAACAGAGATGAAGGATACTACATTCCCAATGCCTACCATCACTTGATAAAGTAATCAATAATATTTCTGGTGCACATTATCTCTTTCAGTTCAACTATGTACACCAACCCCATCCATTGTATATACACCCACCTGGCTTCCTATCAGTCGTATAAGTTCTAATTCAGTCCTTGTAGATCATCCTTCTGGCTTCCAATCAACTTACTCAATCTCTTATACAAGCGTTGTACATCAACCTCATTTATTGTATGAAGAATATTCCCTATCTACTGTAATAACAACTCATGTATATATTCTCTCAATTTGTTACTCATGTATCACTTGCTTGACAACGACATTATAATCTATGTCGAAACGTCGCCTCCACAGACTAAAAGAAGTCGTATATCCATAATCATTGTCATTATTCTTCATCAATTCAACTTCTAAAATGCCCATCAAAGAAATAATTCAATTGGTTGGTGTCATTAAGTTGGTTAAGTCAGTTCGAATCCAGAAATGTCATAAAATATGTAATTCCCTCAGTCACATCACAAAATGAGCGTTTCCGTTCTTTCACGATCTGACTACTGCATACATGCAAATTGCATGCCAAAGGAGAGTTTACATCTGTATTAGATATTCTCTAAACGTCAAGTCATACAACGCCATTCATGTGCAAGAACATTACTGAAAACCATTGAATACTATCCAGAAATTACGATTGGCGACTGAGCTCACGTTTGTAGTCTATCATGCACAGACAGCACTGAATTGTGGGTAAAATCGCTTTCTCGCTTTCTCGCTCTATCGCGTTATCGCTTCATCGCTTTCTCACGCTATCACTTCCTCACGATATATGCAGTCAAGATGTCATGTGCAGACAGGGCAGAATTATGTGAATTGTCGCTCTATCACTTTCTCGATTTCTCGCTCTTTGCCTTATAGCTTTATTGCTTTATCACTTTATCGCTTTATTGCTTTATTGCTTTATCACTTTATTGCTTTATCGCTTTAACACTGTCTCCCTTTCTCACTCTATTGCTTTTTTGCTATATCACTATATCTCTATATCGCTCTATCGCTCTATCACTATATCGCTATGTCACTATATCGCTATATCGCTATATCACTTTCTCGCTCTATCGCTCTATTGCTTTCTCGCTATATCACTTTTTTGTTCTATCACATTCTGGCCTTGGTATATTGTTTTCTCGCTCTATCTCTTTCTCGGCTTCGTAAATCGATTTCTCGCTCTATCTCTTTCTCGCGTGATGGTATCGCTTTCTTGTCTCGTGTTATCGTTTTCTCGCCTCGTGCTATCGCTTTCTCGTCTCGTGTTATCACTTTCTCGTCTCGCGTTATCACTTTCTCGTCTCGTGATTTCGCTTTCTCGCTTTCTCACCTCCGAATAGAAAGGAATATGTTAAGGCTAAAAAAACTGTCGAAAATTGACAGTAATTCATCTCAAGAAATATATACAGTGTACATGCTACAAGTATTAGACTAGAAAAAAATCTGTTGACAATTGACAGTAAAAAAAAATCATAATATAGTGTATTATAGACGATATGTACAGTTTACTTATAACAATTTTCAGGGTTTAGTAGCATATTTCCATTCTGTTAAGACACATACATGAAGAGTTGTAATTAATGCTAACCTAATTAATATTTGAAGAAATAAAACATCTGCAAATAGCACAAGGACCCGGTCTACACAAAATACTGAGAGATAACTGTATGCATTCTTCTCTACTGATCTTTCTAAGTGCTTGTAACAAACCGTAAACTGTTAATTGCTGGCTGTACCACAATGACATCAATACAAACGGTATTTAGCATATAATCTGTATAACATAGAAATAAAATATATACTGACACCATTACAGGTTACTATACACATGGTTAACTGTCTGCGACTTATAGCAAAGCACTCATTACAAAAAGCCACAGTGATACACGTGTGTGTACCCATCTCATACATATTTACACGAAGCACTTGTAACACATGGCAGAGTACCCGTCATGCCCCAACTCCACAAATATGACGCAGGTTTATCGAGGTACAGGTGCAATGGATTTCTTACGCGGTATTAAACAATGTGAGAGCGTTGTCCTTCAATGAATGCTCACAAAACGTAAACAATTATTTAAGACAAGTGATATTTGGTTTAAACTCCTCACAATATGTACAATTAACGCAAATACACACGTTTTATCCATCAAAATATGCGCAAAAAATATGCTTTATAAGTCAAGTAGTGATAGCTCAACACCATTTTAGTACTTCGGGCTGATCTGAATGTTAGAGCAAATGTAATTCATGTACGTAGCGTGAGTGTACATATGAGTAACTTGAGTGCACACGTGAGAAATTTGAGTGTACACGTGAGTAGCTTGAGTGTACATGTGATTAGCTTGAGTGCACTCATGGGTAGCTTGAGTGTACATGTACGTAGCTTGAGTGTACGCGTGAGTAACTTGAGTGTACACGTGAGTAGCTTGAGTGTACATGTACGTAGCTTAAGTGTCCATGTACGTAGCTTGAGTGTACACGTGAGTAGCCTGAGTGTACATGTACGTAGCTTGAGTGTACACGCAATTAACTTGAGTGTACACGTAAGTAGCTTGAGTGTACACTTGAGTAGCTTTAGTGTACACGTGAGTAACTTGAGTGAACACGTGTGTAGCTTGAGTGTACACCTGAGTAGCATGAGTGTACACGTGAGTAACTAGAGTGTACATTAACGTAGATTGAGTGTACATGTGAGCAGCTTGAGTGTACACCTGAGTAGCATGAGTGTATATTTGCGTAGCTTGATTGTACACGTGAGTAGCCTGACTGTAAAATGAGTTAATTTTAGTATACATGTTTGTAGCTTGAGTGTAGACGTGCGTAGCTTCACTATGCACGCGGCTAACTTGAGTGTACACGTGAGTAACTTGAGTGCACACGTGAGTAATTTGAGTGAACACGTGAGTAGCTTGAGTGTACACGTGAGTAACTTGAGAGCACAGGTGAGTAGTTTGAGTTTACACGAGGGTAGCTTGTGTGTACGTGTGAGAAGCTTGAGTGTACACGTGAGTAGCTTGAGTGTACATGTGAGTAGCTTGAGTGTACATGTACGTAGCTTGAGTGTACACGTGAGTAGCTTGAGTGTACATGTACGTAGCTTGAGTGTACACGCAATTAACTTGTCTGTACACTTGAGTAGCTTGCGTGTACACGTGATTAGCTTGAGAGCACTCGTGGGTAGCTTGAGTGTACATGTACGTAGCTTGAGTGTACACTTGAGTAGCTTGAGTGTACACGTGAGTAACTTTAGTGAACACGTGTGTAGCTTGAGTGTACACCTGAGTAGCATGAGTGTACATTTGCGTAGCTTGATTGTACACGTAACTTGCGTGTACACGTGAGTATCTGGATTGTACATATACGTAGCTTGAGTGTACACGTGAGTAGCCTGACTGTCAAATGAGTTAATTTTAGTATACATGTTTGTAGCTTGAGTGTAGACGTGCGTAGCTTCACTGTGCACGTGGCTAACTTGAGTGTACACGCGTGTAGATTCCGTTTAGACGTGAATAACTTGAACGTACATGTGGTTAGCTTCACTGTAAACGTAACTAGAGCGTACACGTGAGTAACTTAAGTGTACACTTTGATATCTTGAGTGGACACGTGAGTAGTTTGAGTGTACACGTGGGTAGCCTGAGTGTACACGTGACTAGCGTGAGTACACGTGTTTTATATTGCTGCAGTGTCGTAGACAAAAATGCACATTCTGAATTGCTTGTGACAAGCAAGATTCAGATTCAAATTTCTTTGGCACAGAAACTCAGACAAAAATGCCGTTTAGTTTATTTATTCATAATAAGCAGTTGAAAAGAAGCTGAAACAAATCCTAAATGTAATGTAAATGTAAACAGGAAATCTTTCTCATCATGAAACAGAGGTGTAGTCGCAGCGTTACAAGTGTTTCCCAGCCGTCTAAAGCGGAAACAGAATGTTTATCTTGAGACCAAGGTCATTATCCCACTGATTATTTAAGGCTTTGTGGTACTTTTATGTGGGAACTATCACGTAATATTCTTATCAAATAAATGTCATTATCTGTTCAAGTTATATGTACAAATATCTGTAAAAAAATCGTAAAACGATATTTTACACTAATCAAAATCGTCGGCGTTTTTATGACGAATAATGAGTAAGTGAAGGTTTCACTACATTGTTGTAATATTTTCTGAATTAAGCTTATACTTCTTTCACAAACTCTGATTATCGAGAGCTTGCCCCGAGTACCATGCTGAACAGTTTGTCATTTGAGTGTCAGTGATACCCACATAACGCTCCGGATCATGAATGCGGAATACCACGTTCCATGTAATTGAGAACAATTTGTATAATAGAAAGGAATATGTTAAGGCTAAAAAAACTGTCGAAAATTGACAGTAATTCATCTCAAGAAATATATACAGTGTACATGCTACAAGTATTAGACTAGAAAATAATCTGTTGACAATTGACAGTAAAAAAAAATCATAATATAGAGTATTATAGACGATATGTACAGTTTACTAATAACAATTTTCAGGGTTTAGTAGCATATTTCCATTATGTTAAGACACATACATGAAGAGTTGTAATTAATGCTAACCTAATTAATATTTGAAGAAATAAAACATCTGCAAATAGCACAAGGACCCGGTCTACACAAAATACTGAGAGATAACTGTATGCATTCTTCTCTACTGATCTTTCTAAGTGCTTGTAACAAACCGTAAACTGTTAATTGCTGGCTGTACCACAATGACATCAATACAAACGGTATTTAGCATATAATCTGTATAACATAGAAATAAAATATATACTGACACCATTACAGGTTACTATACACATGGTTAACTGTCTGCGACTTATAGCAAAGCACTCATTACAAAAAGCCACAGTGATACACGTGTGTGTACCCATCTCATACATATTTACACGAAGCACTTGTAACACATGGCAGAGTACCCGTCATGCCCCAACTCCACAAATATGACGCAGGTTTATCGAGGTACAGGTGCAATGGATTTCTTACGCGGTATTAAACAATGTGAGAGCGTTGTCCTTCAATGAATGCTCACAAAACGTAAACAATTATTTAAGACAAGTGATATTTGGTTTAAACTCCTCACAATATGTACAATTAACGCAAATACACACGTTTTATCCATCAAAATATGCGCAAAAAATATACTTTATAAGTCAAGTAGTGATAGTTAAACACCATTTTAGTACTTCGGGCTGATCTGAATGTTAGAGCAAATGTAATTCAACATTATAAACTTGACACCCATTTAAACAATAATAATCGGCAACAAGGTTATGAAAAACGAAAGTTTTCGTTGACGAGGACGGTATCCATTCCCGTAGTATGATTGGTTGTCTTAGGTCACGTGTCTGATTTTGACCAATCACGATCCTTTTAGCAGACAGTGGCGAAAAAGCGTCATTAGAAACCAATCTGTATCCAATAAAATCGCCTTTTACAACTGTGAAAATACTCTCGGCAAGGGTACAGTGATATTGTTGATGTTCGAGAGCTGTTGACCGATACCAGACACCACACGATTCGCCTCGCATGTTTTTCATACGAAGCTTCTAAAACGGAGGCATTTCCCGTTGTTGTGTCATGTTAACGAACGGAAATCCTGATTACATAAAAATGAAAATATAAAAGAAAAAGGCACGGGCATGTTATGACATGTCACAAATGGAAAAGAAAATCGCTACAGTTTTTGCTTCTTTTGTAAGCTTGCATTTTCATTAAAAAATGAATTATTTAAGTTGTAGCTGTATTAATTCAATTTTAATATAAATAAAACTTCATATTTATCAACATGATATAGGTAATGTCTGTGAATGGCTACATCTCTACAATCCAAGATGGCGGTCAAATGTGAATAACGAACAACGGATATAGCGAACTAAATTTCTTGGTCCCTTGGAGTTCGTTATATCCGTGTTCTACTGTATTAGAAATATATCTCACGACTTGAGTGGAACATTTACCGATCAACTGATATTTTTGTTGCAATACGCGTCGGAAATATCCCCAAATGGACGTTAAATTTGAACCACTCACGCACCCCTTATGGTACGTATTTTCAAATTGATATTAGCCTTTAAACCACACCTTTAAACACGCAGAATAAAATGAGTCCTGGTATCACAAACAGAATTACGTTTTATGTTCAGACTGCAGGAGGGTTCCACTTCATATTGCATAGTTTGCATTACATATTCTTCAAGAAGGATGTATCTTACATTTTGCAAACAAAGCCCAGTCAGTATCTTAAGGTCAGGCAAATGCCAACGGTCTGAACTAGAAATATTTTCTGGCTGTTCAGTGAAGGAAATCGTTCGTTGGTACGTTACCAGCGACAACTATACACTGTGCATATCCAGAACGATCTACCCACGCCGACCATTAGCATACAGATATAGAATCATTATTCTCTTCTTCATGATCTGAGTATTGTTGAGTACAGTTCAGGACAGGTCCATGGTCCATGAGGGGGACAGGTTCATAGTCTTGGTCCAGTGGTACTAATCTGTTCCTGGTGGTATTGGCATCTGTAGGGTCGACCTCATTCACCCGGTTGAAACGTTTGAAGTTAAGTGTGTGGTATCCTAAGCTGTTTTCCGCATACAACTGACTGTTTTCAGCGCCACCAACAGGTGAACATTCAACAACATCATAACGTTGACGTTGAACGATGTTCGATGTTGTAGATGTCGAAGGGGTTCCACGTTGGAAAGCACCTGCAACAGGGACGATTACTGTGGTTTAGGAAAAGGTTCTCGTTTAGAACAGGGACGTGGGGTAGCCTAGTGATTAAAGAGTTTACTCGTCACGCCGAAGACCCGTGTTCGATTCCCCACATGGGTACAATGTGTGAAGCCCATTTCTGGTGTCCCCCGCCGTGATATTGCTCGAATATCGCTAAAAACTAAACTCAATCACTCGTTCGTTTAGAACGAGTTTGGCAGCTCAAAGTTATATATATTGATACTATCATTTTCCCTTAAATGCGGGTCTTGACATGGGAGGTACTGGAGCATGGGGATTAAAGTTATCTGAGTCAAAAAATGTTGGTGCCAAGAAGATGTAGAATCCTGTTGCTGTAAAAGAAAGAAAAACTCGCCCTGTTTGTGGTCCTTGGTATAAAGGGCCATCCACATGGTCGCTGGATGCAAAAGGACGTAAAGCACTCACTCACTCACTCACTCATTCTCTCACTCTCTCTCTCTCTCACTCACTCACTCACTCACTCTCACGCAATCATTCACTCACTCATTCTCTCACTCTCACTCACTCACTCACTCAGTCTCTCTCTCTCACTCTCTCACTCACTCACTCACTCTCTCTCTCTCTCGTCCTCACTCACTCTCTCTCACTCACTCACTCACTCACTCACTTCAATAGTAATCAGGTTTTATGAATGCAATACATAAGGTCACCTTGTTGTTTGATCCTTATCAAGACAATAGCAGCAACGATGAATACAGCCAGCACTATAAGCAGGACACAGCACCCGACCATGATGTAAAGGACAACTGTAGTAACATCTGAAATATCAATTTATATTTTAGTTTCGAATTTTATGCATTTCCTGGCAGCCGGTAAGAAATTGAAACCATGTTTCCCATGTGTGTTGTGAATCCTTTGGTCCAAAAGAGTTTAATGTCGCAGGGAATCCTGGTTTAAGAAAAATCATGTTTGTCCTTCGACCTTGAACTGTTACAAATGGTTTATGAAAAAACCCACACGAAATATTAAAGAGGACACACACATTTATATAAAGAAAATAAAATGGATCGAGATTTTTTTCTCACAATATTTTAATACTTTGTAATAATGAATGGCATTACTTTTGCCAGTGTTGGCGGTTGTAGCTGTAGAAAGAGGTTCCCCGGTAGTTGTCACAGCTGAGGTTTGTGTGTGATCTACAACAGGAAGCAAATAGCAATACCATCCACCATCTGGATCATAAATAAAGTGAGTGAGTGAGTTTAGTTTTACGCCGCACTCAGCTATATGTCGGTGGTTTGAAATAATCAAGACTGGACCAGACAATCCATTGATCAATAACATTAGCATCGATCTGCGCAATTGGGAACCGATGACATGTGTCAACCAATCCCGTTAGTCGCCTCTTAAGACAAGCATGGGTTACTGAAGGTTCATTCTAACCCGGACCTTCACGGGTTTATCATAAGCACAGGTATATTCACAATCTGAAAGGATTGTTATATAAGGAATTATAAAGTGTTTCCCCCAGACATATAGTTTAAATATTTGCTCTAAAATTTACAGCATTCGAACCTCCAAGCTCTACATATTTTATTTTGAAAGACCGGGAAATTTCATGCAGGGAAATAATATCAATTTAACCGTTTGAGATCTCGTCGAGATGTATCATGTTTAACTTATGAAATTTGGGACAGTGGGGTATGAAGGTGCCCGCAGCAATATCTTGTTAAGAGAGAGCTTTCGATCGCAACGAGGTTTCTGAAACCATTGATGAATTTGCGCATCATTTGTCTTTGAAAGTAGACAAGGCTTATCCTTCATTTGCTAAGTCAAATAAGGAAGAACTATGTTCTCAGCGTTTTTCTGATGGTCTGTATTCCAAATCTGTTACGGATCATTTACAGGTCATTGTTTGTCAGCAAGCAAAACTGCCCAAAGTCTTGTAGACATGACTCGTCGCCTGCAAGATACTGATAATTCTGATAATTCTGCAGTTTTGCGTATTAAGTGTTCGTTTTGCAAAAAACTTGGTCATAAGGAGAAAGACTGTCGTACTAAATTACGCTTAGCCTCTAATCAGGTGGGTATACATTCTGGTTTTATGTCACAGCCCACTGGTCAGGTGGTGCAGCGAGTTCCAGGAGAGGTACGCATGATGAGAAAAAGTGTTACCAGTGTGGTATATAGAGAATCTCACCCAGGTGTCTTTTGATATCAAATATATCACCACGAGTTGATAAAGTAACAATATTTTTACTTTTATCAACGAGTGTTGATATATTTGATATCAGAAGACACGAGGGTGAGATTCTATTTATCATCCAAAATCACTCTTCATTAGTTTTCAATGAAAAATGTACATCTCTGAACACATTACTGCCATTAGATTTGCAGTGCAGCAATGTCATAGCATTGTGACGTCATCAAGTTCATGACGTCATAACATTGTCAGGGCATTGTGCAAAATCTACTGTCAAAACAATATCTCCTAGGAGATATCGTCTGATCTCACACAAGCGATATCTCCTGTGGAACACAGTTTTGGATGATAAACGAGGTTACATTGCACGGTTCTGTCGAGAGTGAATGTCGTACAACCTTCTGTTTCACCATCCAAATTGTGGAAATTGGTAGGCTCAGTACGCAAGCAGTCATCGATTCAGGTGTGTCATGCATTAGTGTTATCTCGTTGGAGGAGGCTTTTCCTAGTGGTGTGTCCAGACAGGGAACAAAGTCGAAGCGAAGAGCTTATCTGGCGAGTCATTAGATGCTATCGGTAAAGTTAATACGTGTGTCCGTATTATTGGTAGTATCTACGAGTATACTTTCCATGTGTTGGAAAACAGTACTAAGAATGTTCTGCTGGGCTGTGAGCTCCTATCAAAATTTGACAGCATTACTCGGGTACCTAAACATAATGAAGTCAATCTGGGTAACTTAATCGAGTCTTGTGACAGGGTTGCTACAGTACATTTGACTGAATCTGTCGTTATACCACCAAGGTGTCAGAAAGTGTTGTGGATGTCTGTTAGTCGGAACGTAATGAGAATTTGAAACCAAGACAGGGTTGTTTGAAGCCAGGTCTGTTGTTAGTTCAGGGAATCTGTGTGCGTTGGTAATGAATCCAGAACCAGTGAGTAAGAAGTTGTACAGATGTCAGACTCTTGGTGAAGCTCGAGAGTGTAAGGAATCTGTGTGTTCAAATACACCTTCAACTTCAAAACAGAGGGAGTTAAGTGATCCTGAGTTTAACATAGGACCAGTGGATGATTTACACCGTGAAAAGTTGATAACATTGCTCTGAGTATACAAAGATACACTGTTTACAGGTTTGGGCAAGGTGAATGGCCATACATTCAAGCTTACACTTTAACCAAACGCAGATTTGAGTAAGGTTATGCAGCGCCGCAAGCGTTTTGGTCCTCATGTAGATAAGATTGTTGATGAACAAACTAAATAAATGGTGGATCAAGCTATAGTGGAAACTAGTACATCAACGTCATTTCACCAATTATTTTGCTGAAGAATGCTAAAAAAAGCTTACGATTTTGTTTGGACCTGAGAAATTTGAGTGATCAGTTGCTTGACGAACGTTTCCCTTTAATGACTCCTAATAAGGCAATGATGAGATTCTTGACATGAACTCTGCTTATAATCAGATTGTTTTGGATGAAACTTCTAGGCCCTTGACTGCATTTGAGACTCCGTCTGGTATCTGGCAGTTCTCGCGTATGTGTTTTGGCTTAAAAACTGCTCCTCTAGCATTCCAACTTACTATGCATCTTGTTCTAAGTGGGTTGTCGAAAGATCACGTTTTGGTGTATCTGGACGATGTGTGTGTCCATTCGTCCACGGCCGATGAACATTTGTCAATGTTGTGTGAGGTGTTTGAGCGAATGACGTCTGTTGGTTTGACTTTAAAACCTTCCAAATGTCATTTGTTTATGCATACTATAAAATATCTTGGTTTCTCAATTTCTTATGATGGAGTTGGTCCTGGTAGAAAAGGTATTGAGGCGGTTCGGAATTATCCTTGTACATGGGAGCAAGTTATACTTATTCCACACTTTTCCGATCTTGTGTTGCCACTCAGTCGAATGGTAGAATCTTGTACGTATGTTTGGCATGAAAGTGAACAGAGTGCGTTTGACAGAGTTAAGGCTGTTCTCACTAAGGCGCCAGTGTTATCACATCCTGACTGTAGTCCTAATGCTCCTGCATTTGTTGTTCAGACTGACGCCAGTAAAACGGGTTTAGCAGGGGTACTTCTGCAGAATGATCATCCTATTTGTTATACTTCAAAAAAGTTGTCAAAAACTGAATGGAATTATTCAACTGTACATAGGGAAGCTTTGGCACGTATGTTGGCAGTACGGAAGTTTGGAATATTTATGGTAGGAAGTTTGTAATCAAAACAGACCACAGGCCTTTGACATTTATTATGTCATCCAAATCTGATAAATGCGCAAGATGGTATTTAGAACTTTCAGATGATCAATTTGATGTGGAATATATACCTGTGAAAGATAACATTCCAAGTGACATTCTGTCAAGATTTCCCGTGGAAGATTCAGAGGAATTGCTTTATCTGTGCTTTATGAAAAGATAAACAGTATGCTGTTATCAAGCGTGCTCATGATTTTGCTCATTTTGTTGTAATACGTACATGGAATTTAGCAACTATGACTGACAAGTCCATTACACAGAGACAAGTTCGAGAATACGTCAGTCAGTGTTCAGCATGTATAGAAGGCCCTCGTGCTGTGCCCCGGAGTCCCATTTGTGTAACTCGGACAGCTTCAGCACCATGGCAAACAACCCATTGTGACTTTGTTGGACCGCTTCCTACGTCATCGAAAAGTTATTAGTACGTGTTGACATGTTTGGATGATCTGACACGTATGGTGTTTGCCCTTTCCTGTACGATCAGCTACCTCTGCGTTAGCGATGTATGCGCTTCAAAAACTGCTTTCCATCTTTAGACCGCCACATACAATACACACTGATAATGGTTCAACTTTCACGTCCGCTGAATTCAAGGATTCATGGATCATCCTCAAACAAATCCAGTGGAAAGGGCACATAGAACTTTGAAATCATCTATGGTGAAAGCTTCAGCCAGTGAAAAGAACTTGGACAAAGTGTTACCCGAAATCGTGTTGGCTCATAACTCATGTCCAAATACAACAACTGGAGTATCACCTTAATTCGCCATGTTTGGCAGATCAAGTGACATGTGTCGTCTCTACAGCAGATTTTCTACAATATATTGTTATACTCTGCCGCCATTTTGACTGTATGTAATAATTGATGTGTGTGATATGTACTCTTATACCACCATTGGTGGTCTATTGAGAATAAAAGTAAAGTAAAAGGCTACAGCTGGAAGTGGTCGCATAGGTTTTGATAAGCTGATTGGTGACGTGTGTATCCAATTAACCTTTCGTAACATTTTCGTTACCAGAGGAGGACTTGAAACTCGTTCAACATATGGAACTATCTACCTGTATTATCTTGTTTATAACTTGGTCAACTCATGTCAAAACGATTCAAATCGAATGAGAGCAATAGGTGACATTCTCTGGGATGTGACAAATAAGCCCTCCTACACATCTACAACACATTTATCATGTTCACACTGTGTCGCTCCCGTCCTTCTCTATCCCCTACCAATTATGATAAACTAAAATCCTTACAATATAACAATATAAAGCCGACCCCAACCACCCCCCACCCAAAAACAAAACACAAAAAATCCGTCTTGGCGCAAAGACTAGTACCTACTATTTAGCAGTTACTAGAAGAAACCAAATTACTCTAAACTACCTGACAAAACACCAAACTAAAAAGCACCCTCAAATTCAGAATAAACACTTTAAAACATCCCTATCAAGCCAAACATTACAGTGTATGCTCGATTATCCAGACTAACTCACAATGCCAAGGTCACACACTGCACGTTTCAAAACCAAAACATGAAAACCGTACCCTGCCTCCCCAGCCTTACTTTTTAACATTTAACCCCTTTTCATCTATTTACTAGACTCCTTATTAGCTTATCAGAAACAGTTCAACTGTTCTGCACAATAAGTCACAAAATACTTTACACTACTTACTTGGTTGAACTTATACACAATCAACTTTCCAACCCTCTTACATCCAACTTACTCCCCATCTAAGCAAAATTTATACAGGTGTTTTATGATATACTGCTTTATTCCCCAAGTAATAATTTTATTACGTTTTTGTTAAAAACACGTTCCACGTCAGTTGATGAATTGTGGCACTGTTTCAAGTCGATAGTTGGGATATGGGAGACAGACAGACATATACGTATGTGCACAAGCCATTCTTGTAGACGTATGGGAGACTATGGCACATACATTTAGAACAATTCCTTTTTCACATAATAGTAGAAATATATATGTTTGAAATATTCAGATATAAAAAGACCAGATGAAAGGCACAGGGTGTATAAATTCCATCACTGATACAATAAAGCTCGACGTCGAAAGAGAATACAATATAGAATTTTGGCAACGTTAAATCACATGGGGAGTTTGTTTGATTTTATTGTTTAACGTCGCACTCGGCACTGGACCAGCTATATGACGGCAGTCTGTAAATAATCGAGTCTGGACCAGACAAGCCAGTGATCAACATCATGAACACCGATCGACGCAGTTGGGTTACGATGACATGTGTCAACCAAGTCAGCGAGCCTGACCACCCGATCCCGTTAGTCACCTTTTACGACAAGCACGAGTTGCTGAAGACCAATCTAACCCGGATCTTCACGGGTAACATGGGGAGTAGGCAAATATGTAGCTTTAACCCAAGAAAAAACATTACTCGTAAAATACCTAAAGGAACTTATAGATGTCACCTTCTGTATTTGTGGAACACGATGTTACGGAGTATATTCCTATTCCTTCATCAGGTGAATGAAGAAACTAGGAAACAGAAAGCTATATACGTACATTTGAAACAACAGTGATAAGATAACAAGGGAAGCCAGGTGTTAATTATTGCTAAATTGGTAGGGTGGATTGACAAAATGTAAGCCAGGGATTGTTATTCCCGGCATGAATGATGAGATAACAGGGGTGGCATTTAACAAGGGAAATGACAGTAAAGAAATGTATGCCTGGAATTTATCCAGGTCTATTTAGTGATGTTACAATAATGATTGTTATCCTTTTTACAGACTTTTTAAAAGCACTCACGTATTTCAACGAAAAAAACTCGGTTTCTGGAGTTATTGTTGGGTTATTGTTTGGACAAGTTAAAGGATTAATTACAAAAATGCCACAGAATTTTGTTTCTATACGGCTAAAACACGAAACGACAATTAAAAGCGTGTCAAAAAGACATTCAGTTAGTGTAGGGAAAAGTAGCTCCAAAAGTTGTATCAACGAACCTCTGAAAATCAGTGATGACACCAGGTGTTCACAAAGAAGTGTAAGCATGTCCTGCCCTTCCGGTAGCAGCCGTCATACATAAGATATGCCTAAACTGGATCTATGTTTGCTTGACACCAATACTATAGCCATGACACGGCAGCCTGTAAACCAGACAATCAAGTAAATGATGGACAGGAATGTCCTGTCAGACAACCTCCAATAACGACTGCTGTACAGAAGCACAGAGATTATCAACAAGACCTCCGATACTATATTATTGAGATGACACTGAAACTGTCAACATGTTATATCACAGAAATATACGCCACTGGTGATGGTTTTGAACTAGTGTACCTACCTTGTACATACAACATGTGCTGACAATTGGGAATGGGGCCATCAGTCCATGTGGAACAGTGGTATCTTCCCGCATCCTCTGATGTTGCATTGTGTAGCCAGAACTGGAGGATGACTGAGTCAGCTGACCTTGTTATCTTCGTTATATTGACTCTCGTTCGGTAGGAATTCAAGATGTAGACCCAATCAGAGTGTACCCCACGAGTGTTTACTTTAAAGATTGTTTTATTTCCAGGGCCCATCACTTTGAAATCCTCATTCAACGGCATCTTCAAAGTAATCAAACAACTGTGTCCTTCACGAACTACTGTGTAGTTTTCATAAGACCCAGCTGAAAAGACACAAGTATCCCATATACATCTACATTGCCTTGCTCCCGTGAAAAAGGGAGATGTCTGTATGTTGTGCATCGGTACAATGTTACACATTCGTCATACTTTTCAATTATCAATGAATAACAAACTATTTCAGGGCAGCTCAACATTTTCCTCCTTGTGGTTACAGTACAGGAGAGAACAATTCAGGTCACTTCCTTGTGAATTGGCGGTTTTATCATAATTATTTAATTGCCATATCCATGTTATAACTGATACGCCAAATACATGTTTTAATACTTCGTATGTCCATATTTCAATATCATTCACTTACATTGTTTAACCAGTACATATGCTTCACTCCATCCTGTCACCGCTCTCCGATCTATTACAACCTGACACTGGAAGTTATCTCCCTTCGCTGTGTTCACGTCATTGTCAGTGAGGGCACTTCTGTAGATATATATGCCAGGCCATAACGGCCACTGATGATGACTCTGTGATATGCTGTATTCAGAGCTTTCGTCTTGCGGCAAACCGTTCTTCCTCCAGTTAATGGACGCCTTTACCAAATTATACTTGCAGACACTGTAGCAGGGCAACGTCACACTCCTGTCCACGTGAGCTGTGTCTGGTGCAGCGATGTATGGCTGTTGGAAATCTGTTATAACAAATTGTGAGTTCAGCTATGACGTAATAGGTGTCGTGGACAAACACATCTTGGTTGTCCATTACACATGCACAGTTATATTGTTAAATAGGAGCTTGACACTCCTGAACTTGCTTTGCATTATTCTTTAGTATTTGGATGTTGTCAGTCGAAGGTGGATATTAATCAACATCCTACATTGCACTTCTTTGAGAGGCATTTTATAAGACCAGCAACTCATCCCCAACGTTGGGACAACATCCACATCCTAGAAACTAACCGATCAGACTACATGATTAGGAAACTTCTTCGAAGACATTCCAACCCTTCAACCCCACCATGATGATGATGGTTTGAGTTTTAACGTCGGCTTCTGACTGTAGCCAATGTCGCCGACGGGGTAGGTGGGATATAAGATAATAATTAATAAGTTTATAATAAGGAACAAACCACTGTACCCAAACAAATGTAAATGATGGGGCGTTAACCTAAGTGGAATTTTGAATAAAAACGTTTATAAACAGATAAACGAAATAAAATACTAAAAAAACGAGTTTATGAAGGGAAAAGAGAAATCAAAAGGGGTAATGATTGTTAATAGGTAAATTAAATTAAACTACAGATAGTGTAAAGGGGGCCTAGCCTAGGATGTGAAGGAGGGTAGGGGGTAAGTTGTAAACACGTATAGCATAGTGGGGCATAGAATGTAGATGCAGTTAAGCTGCATTAGTTTAATAATGGGTCTGTATAAAGAAGGAAAAAGTGGTTAAGCTGGGGTGGATGTGGGGAGGGGGCGAGGGAGGAGCGTAGAAGGCGGTGGGCAGGGGCCGAAGCTGAAAGGCGAGCGCTGGCAGTGAACCGCTGTGTTGAATGGCCTTGACCTTGTCAGTGAGGGCTTGCGACAGGTTGTTTACATTAGCGAGAGGGGAGAGCTAGCGTGGCGTGTGCAGGGTATGGATAACTGAGTTTGAGCGGCGGGACTGAAAGTGTGGGCTTATTGGTTATACTTGAGACATAGAATGGATAACAGAGGGTTGAACGCCTAGTGTAAATGTAACAGTAGGTTGAAGATGAGAGCGGTGTATGTAGTTTATATGAGAGGTTCTAGATCCTTTGCAATACGTTTGAGTTTTGAAGGTAAGCTGCTATGGCGTTGAAAATGATGGGGGATTTAGGAGTAGTGGGATATTGTTGTGATATTTAGGGGGAATGCTGTTGTGTAGTTGCTTGATATTTGCTTGTTGTAGTTTGCAGTGAATGAGTATGTGGTTTATGTCTTCTTGAGTATTGCAGTGTGTACATAAGCCATCTGTATGTCTGTTTTGTTTATAAGTGTGTGGTTTAGGTTAGTGATGCCTGTGATTGAGTCTGTTTATAGCCGTGTCACTGTTTTTAATGTTAGAGTATGCAGGGATTTTCCTTAATCGTGATTTTATTATTGATGTGACCCATGTTGATTTGTTTGTGTTGATGTTGTGATGGAAGTTGGTATGTAGTATGTTTGATTTGATGAGTTGCTCAATTCCTGTCTTGGATGTGTGAAAGTTTATGTTTGGTGATGTGTGGGTTGTTGCTAGTTTGGCTGCAGTATCAGCTGTGTCATTTCCAGGTAGGTTTGAATGGCTTGGAATCCAGTTGAATGTTATATTTTTGTTTGATCGTTTAAGTGAGTCGGTTTGGATAATAATATTGTGGATAAGGTCTGGAGTCGATTTGGAATGCTTGTTTTGTATTTGCCTAATGGAGTTGAGTGAGTCGGAGAGAATGAGAAAGTTAGTCTGGGGAGAGTGGGGAATAAGTGCAGTGCAGTGAGAATAGCTATGAATTCTGCAGTATGTATTGTGGTGTGGTTTGTATATTGGAGGTTGGTTGTAAAAGGGTTTTTTCGTTGGACATGAATGCCTATACCAGTGGTTTTGTTTTGGTTGATTGAAGCATCTGTGTATATATGAGTGTGGGTGGGGTAGCTGTTGTTGATGTAGTTGTTTGTGATGTTTGTTATAGTGGATTTGTTGTTGTCTTTTGGTAGCTGATGGAGGATGTTATCTAGGTTAGTGTCTGTGATGGGTGGGGGTTTGTCGTGAATGTAGCTTGTAATGGGAGGTGTATGTTGTATGTCGTTTAGTTGTTGTGAGTGTACCAGTTTGTAGAGGTTGGTGATGCATGAGGCTCTTAAAGGGTTGAGTTTGAATTTTTTAAGTGTTGATTTCTTTATGTTGTTGTATTTGTGTGTAACGAGTTTAAATAGTTGATTGTGCTTGGCCCCAGCCCAGTAAGTGATTGCTGTTTGGTTGATTCTTTGTGTGATTGAAGTGGTGCCTGAGAGTAGAAGGAGTGTGTTTAGGGAGGTACCACTCACGGTGCCTAGGGCTAATTTTAGGGCTTCATATTGTATAGATTAAATTTTTGGAGGTTGGAGGGGGAGAGGGAGTGGGGGACCGGGGCGGCGTAATCCAACTCAGGCAGTATAAGCGTTTTGTATATGTTGATAAGTGTGTGTTTGTCGGCACCCCAGTTTGTGCCGCTTATGGCTCTCATTAAGTTGAGATCTTTTTGACAAGAGTTGACCAAGTGATGAATGTGGGGTGTCCATGTCATATGTTGGTCGAAAGTTACTCGTAAGAATTTGGCTTCCTTTCTTAATTCAATTTTTTGATTATTTAAGTGCAGTTTGGGTGTGTAATTTTGCATTCGTTGAGTTTTGAAAAGTATGCCCACGGTTTTTTTTCACATTTATGAGGAACCCCCATTGTTGGGCCCAATTTTGAATGTGGTTAAGCATTCTTTGACATTTAATAGAGACTTGTTTAATAGAGGTGGAAGAGGTCCAGAAGGAGATATCGTCTGCAAATTTAGCTTCGGAAATTTCCGGCCATTTTTCTGGGAATATATCATTAATCATGAAGTTAAAAAGTATTGGAGATAATATGCTGCCCTGGGGGGTCCCATTTTCTAGGGGATGGGGGTCCGTAAGGGTGTTGAGAGATTTGAGGTTTATGAATCTATTGTTTAGGAAGGAGTGAATGAAATTTAAAATTCTGCCGTGTATGGCATTTTTTTGGAGCTTTTGTAGTAGACCGTTGTGCCAAACCATGTCAAATGCCTTACTAAAGTCAATGAAAATGGCAATAGTGATCTGTTTTTGTCCGACTTCCATTTTTGTGGAAGCCGCAGTGGCTGAGCAGGTTAGGCGCCTGACTATGTGTGCTGGCGATTAGGGCCTGACTCTGAGGATGTGGGTTCGAATCTTGGATGGGACTTAACTCAACAAAAGTACTAGAATATCTAAGAAAGTGTAATCCCAAATATAAAATTTGTTACATTTGACCACTTTCTAAATGGCATTGTGCATTCCTGACTTAAGTCAGATATTGTTAAACATTCTGACATGTAACACTCTGATTTCATTTCACCCCGTTTACAACGGTTTTGCTTTTTATCTCAGGGAACCAATTGGACGTTTACTAGTCACACGCATGATCACAAACAAAGTCCGTGCATACCAGAGGTGAATCTAGGATTACAAACCATAGACCGCAATACGATGACCACCAACCCATCCATGCTATTGTCTACACTATATTACATTACAAGGCTTGGTATATGTACATTGACAGACTGAGGCATCGTTGAAACCGGTTATTTCTAAATGTGCACGTTTTTAGAATGCGATAACATATGGCATGGCACGTTGCCATATTGAGAAAAATATTCGACGCAATATCATTCAAGTCTTTATCACCACACATCAAATATAGTGATTGTTAATTCGAAAATGGTCCTCTTATTGAAACTAACCTTGCGTACCTCCAACTAGAATCAGCAGATGTATGTACCCAATCCAAGTACACCATCTCCAATGCCCCATACCGTCGTCTCTGTGAAATGAATTGCGTGGATGAGCCTTTAAAAAGCCAAATTAACATATAAAAAAAAGAAACATTTCCGTCTCCAAATCAGTGTTTGAGACATTCGAGTACTATGCTTCACACAGATTCTGAAGACGAATAGATGGGGAATGTTCAAAAGCCGTGTTTTATTTTGGATAACACTCTTTCAATTAAGTTCGCAGTTCTAGTACTTTTTGTTAAAGTGGAGTTCCATTCGCATTTACGCTTGTCAGTAGAAACCACTGTCTAAATGACACTGTATCTCCATAGCCTTTGGCCGAGCTAGTCGTCCCTATTTACACTTGTCAGTGGAGTACACTGAACGTGATGTAGACTACCAGTTGCCAGACCTCCTTTGTAGTGGAAGAAGGATGGCTGAGTGGTCTAGATTGCTGACTTTGTGTGCTGAAGATCTGATGTGGGTGTGAGAGTGTGGGTTCGAATCCCGAATGGAATCCAAATTAACAGAAAGTATCAGCATTCTGTACTTTATCGAGGACGAGTAATCCAAAATACAATATATATCACATTTGATATATTGTGTATTCATAGTTGTAAACTGACCCAAACGTGAAACGCTTATGTGATTTTGTTACTACTTAACCTGCCGTGTACCCATCTAATACACTATCGTCCTCAGTCAGCTTACACAACAAGCAAATAGCTAAGTCATTAACTGTTCAGTCAGTGATGACGTCAGGTCAACAACTGGGCTTTGTCCTCCGCACCTATTGGGATCATCAATATTCTCTCTTCCTGACATGTTCATGTATATTAACACTACCTCAGGCAGAAAAGCATTACAGTTTTTCAAATGAAGCTGAATCCTTCCCGTGAACACTAAGAAGCATGTAATGAATGGATCACCAAAACTCATCACTCACATGTTATATTCATCATTATAATGACATATCGTTCAACTAAAATGCAATGCGGACATTGAATCTTGTGTCGAAACATAGCAGCTGCTAGCAACCTGCTCATAAATGAAATTGATGAGATGCGAAAACAAAATAGGGAAATTAATCTCAATTTGGACTTCATAATGCATAAAAATTCAAATCAGGCTACACTGTCGTGTGTAACATATCGGCACATTTCACGAGTCAGGAGTTCTGCTGCTTTGAGTGCCACAGTCATGTAGCTGTACATCACGCATTTGGAAAGAATCAATATGTGCATGCGCTGACAGTGTCCTTGTTTGACTTTCACATAAGATCTTGAGACACTTTGGGCAGTTGTTTTATCATTTTAATTTTATTTTCGTTTAGTTTCCTGCTGAGTCAAGTGCAGAGCCAAGACTGTTAATTACAATGAAACATATAAAATTAAAGTTACAAAATGTTTCAAGAGGTATTGAAAGCTTAACATGAACTCCCAGTAAACTGGAAACGTCGTTTTCAAGACCGTGTATGTAACTGTTGTAATATCAAAAAAAGGTGGATTGAATACACGTCCAGTAAGAGGGGAAAGGAAATAACACACAACATCAGAAATAGCCCTACTGACAAAAACAAGGACGTAATATTTCAGAAACGGGAAGTTTTTTTTATCAGAGTGGGAATAAATATTGTGGCAGATTAATTCATGTACACGAAAACACTACTTTGGTGATTGATTTGGACAGGTCAGATAAGACAAACACATACTAGCATTAAAATATCCATTAGGTTAGAATTAAATACCAAGAGATGTCCAATACATGGTTCCTACCTAACAATCGTGAAATACCCCAGGTTATGTAAATGCAGATGTGACCAGTTACTCTATAACATGTCCCAGTAGACTGTGTGTTTGCTTACTGCCTAAAATAGCAGGGCATGATCTCCACGTGCACTCCGTCACACACCACTGCAGTCCCCTGTTCATTGGAAAAGGATTCATCCGTTTGTGCATGGGGCACCTGCTGTACAAAAAGCGCCTTACTAAGCTCTGGTATAAATAACTAACTTTTCCTTCAATGAGCAAATCATAATGATGTTGGTGACAATCAGCACACTTTTGTTTCCTAGGTGACAAAGAAAGGTTTACCAATCTTGCCCTTGTATCCTATATCCGAGCGTTTTGTCAGTAGACCTGTGAAGATTCGGGTTAGAAATTCGTCTATAGCAACATATGCTTGTCGTAAGAGGCGAATACCGGGATCGGTCGGTCAGGCTCTCGGACTTGGTTGACACATGTCTTCGTATCCCAACTGCATAGATAGATGCTCATAGTGTCAATCACTGGATAGTGTGGCCCAGACTAGATTATTTACCGTCATATACCTCTAATATTGCTGAGTTCGGCAATACAAACAAGCAAAGAAACAAACAAACATTTGGTCAGTAATAACAAACAACTGATTATTTATCCACCGTTCTGTGCTGGAGAGACTGAAAAAATGTTTCAGGCCTATGACACCACGTCAGGCCAACGCGTGTCGACATGGTGCCGACACACCAATGAGTGAGTGAGTTACCTTTTACGCTACTTTTGGCAATATTTTAGTAATATCACGATGGGTGACACTAAAATGGGCTTCACACATTGTACCCATGAGGAATCCAACCCGGATCTTCGGCGTGACGAGCGAAGGCTTTAACCACTAGGCTACCCCACCGCTGGACACCCGCTTAAATGATGTTAATAGTAGAACGTCGAAATCAAACCAACTTCTTAACAACTATGAACACACAAAGTCGTTTTAAATTTGAAATCCCAAACATAGCCTGTGTGAACCTAACAACTACTGAACTGGCAATTGAACCAGACTCCCCACATGAACTGACACGTCAAGTAGAACAGAATCAAACACATGAAATCCGTCCCTCTGAAAGTGTTTCAGTATCGTCCATATTCACGCTGTTTTATTCACATCTCACATGAGGTTAACAGTGCTGACATGAAATATATATATATATATATATATATATATATATATATATATATATATATATATATATGAGATTAAACTGTATAGGGCTTCTGAAGACTTTAGAACAACTGTAATATGTGATTAAACTTGAATTCTTGAGCATCGACGGTAACGCTAATCATTGCATTATAGCCGTGCACCACAAAGTCTCGTACAGCGCGTAATACAGGGAAGATTAGGTCTGTCGGCTTTTAAGTTAGGGATTGTTAGAAACGGATCCTCACAATAGAATGTACGTATGCACACATGCAAAAACACACGAGCGCGTATGTGCTCACGCACACTCCTACATTCACTCGGATAACGATGAACCTCACACACTCCAGTACTCCATTCACAAGGAATAACATGCATTCACACTCACACGTAACCTGTGAAAAACCGTCATCAGAACCACTGATTCACTATCGTTTATTCGCAGCCACCGACCTGCACACACACACACACACACACACACACACACACACACACACACACACACAGAGAGAGAGAGACACACACGCACGCACACACACGCACGCACGCACGCACACATACACACAAAAACAAACTCACATTCACACATACACATACATTCTCCTCAGCACAAAATATTAGTATGTCAACTAACACACGTATGTATACTCGCACGTACAAAGGCATGTTCACTCATGCACACACACGCACGCACACACGGACACACGCACATGCATTCGTGCAGCGGCTGCTGCTATTGTCCATTATTATCTTGAGATTCTCTTTTATAATATTGAGACCCGGTAGAGGGACTCTCAGCGCTATATGTGTTCCATGTCAGCAATATTTTAATGTTCCATGTTAAATTCATCCCTATGTTTATTAACGTTTGTCGTGTATGTGAACTGCTTTCGTCTCTGTCAAGTGAGTATCATCAGTGCACACATCGTTTCAAAATCCTTGATCTGCATGTGCAGGCCGCCACGGTGACAAGAAACAGCTTGTATTTCTTACAAACAAGGACCAGAAACTGTCTCTGACCCGAGGTGTTTAAGTAAACTTGTTTTTGTTTCCTGGTATAAGAAATTTATCCGGTTTGAAAAGACATGGGCAGCCCTAATATGAAGATGCACAAAGCACACACACTAGCCGTTCTCTCGGAAATAAGTCTTGATACGAATGTTTTAATCAATTCATTATAGATCGTTACATTTGCTTCTAATTGTAGTACACACAGCAAAAGGGGCGTTGCGATTTATTTCAAATCTTGTTTGATATATACTAGAGACTGCAAAGCATTACTTTTAGCTCAATGTGATCATCCATACAAGGCTGAAACAATTATTGTTTACATTGGAACACAAATTCTACTAAGATTCAAAATTAACTTAATGTACGTCCACATGTGTTGTGTGCTTCGGAAACAAGTCATCAGGTGTGGATTATTCATCCGCCAAGTTTACACTGGAGCAAAGGGAAATCAATAGTGGAAAGGGACATCAGATGTTCGTCAGGGAGGACCACATGGCCTGCTCTACCGGGAGCACCTACCACTCACGTAGTCTGCATACATAAAATAATGTTTCAAAATTTATGTACAAAGTCTTCTGATCGCTGAGGGTCAACGAACAACATTTGACCCTGAACACTCATGTTATAGTCGTTTGAACAAAGGTAATGCACGTATCTGGTTTCTTCATTTGCCTTTCTTGTCCTCCAAAGTTGAACATACAGCACAAGTACATTTTGTATGACAACAGGGAAGAGGCAATGTACACAGTACAATATCCAATGTACTGAAGTTGTGTGTAGTATCCCTTAAGATCAGTTAGAAATGCTTTTCAGCAGTTCATGCTTGTAATAAGAGGAGTCGAACAAGATCGCGTAGTCAGGCTTGCTTACTTGGGTGACACATGTTATCGTATCCCAAATGCGTACATCGATGCTCATGATGTCAGTCACTGGATTGTCTAGTTCTTTCAAAATTCATTCCTCAAAAATAAATTAATGTAAATAAAATGTGTTGCTATCTGGGTGTGAAACGAATAACCAGGGCATTGTGGAATTATGAGAACTTCAAATTAGAATAATGAAATGCATTGCCATATTTGACGCGAACATGCATACAAAAGTGTGCCGGGGAGTCAGTGCATCTCAAATATCTAGACTTGTGACAGTCTCTTTGTTTTCCGTGACGTCTAGACCAACACATCGATACAAAAGTAATAGTTACACACACCAACTGCAGAATCATTGACGGGTATAGCAGTGTGGTACTGATCACAAATTCTGACAACTGAAACGGAAAACTCTTGAGGTCACATTAGGATAAAGATTTAATTCGGTATTGTAAAAAGATGGCTGTGAGTGAAGCATATTAGCAAATGTGAAATTATGGACAGGAAATATTGACAGTTTCTTTCAAACGATAACCCAACAGTATTCAACACTCACAAGTTTATAGAATTTCAAAGGGAAATATTTATCAAGTTTAAGCTCACAAACTGACACTAAGTACTCTTCAGTGTATGAAACTAATGGAATATTGTCATATGGAAATAAAGCCTGCGTATGCTTCCCACAAACTACGATCATAATCAGGGCAGATACGGGACTTGAACTACAACAAACGAATTCTAGCCAGCGTCAAGGACATAGAATGTCACAGCTAAGGCAGCACTTTTGACGATTTGGCTACACAAGGCTCTACAATGTTACTGATGAAACTTAAAATGCAAACTTCCGTTTACTTCTGTGCCGGGGAAGCCTTTCAGAAGTGTTCCCTTTTAACGGGGAGTGAAACCACTACCAATCAATTGCTCACTATTATTTGTAAATGAATGCGGCAGAAACCCTTTCAACTTCCATAAAATGTCCTCCCGATTTACAATTTCAGCTATACTACTAGTGCAATATGACTGTGGTTATGAATCACTCCGAAACAGTCATGATACCAGAAACATATGGGCGGATCCTTCCCTTCTATTAGCACATGAGTGCATGCAAAGCCTAGTCGTGCACGTCTTGCTTATCCAAACTCACAGGTTGCGGACGACCTCGTCTTGTATAACTCACTGCACCGAGGTTTATTTTCTACACGCATTTCACCCTTGATTCATTAGAGTTTGTGGACATACGTTTATTCCAAGATAACTTCCTCTAAAGCACTTCGTCACAAGCAAATGATTTTAACATTTTGTGGGAAAAGGCAACGTTAACAGGAAACAAACAGACAGGAAGTATGATTTTCACCCTCATCTGACTCATGTGAAATAGCGAAGCAAATACTTTATAGATGAGGTGAATACCTTCCTGTTTCCCTGTAGAAACAGGACATCATTACAGATTAAATACTCTGTCAGATACTGAAACCTGGACTCATTTCTATCTTTCTTCTGTCAAAATGTTTATACGGTATGTTCCGGTGGCGATGGTCTTCTCAATTATACTAGATGAAAGTGACCGTGAGACCGCTTGCACTTTGTCAACAGAATTAATGTTATGCTATATAACTATCCGTTGTCATGGTGACAAGAGTGTGGACGTTTCAACCTATACTTAAAGAGAACACATTGTGGGCTTAAAGCTTAGTCATTCTTTCAGCAATCTATTCGCCCCAATAACAACTAATCTGTTACTTATTACCAGTGAAATGTGCATGCTTGGTGCTCAAGTCACAATATGAACCATTTTATATGTAACACTCGTGTGGTTAGTAATACGCTTCGCTGACATGCAGACATATAAGCTTACAGGCAGAGACATAAGCTGATGTAGAGTGATATTAGCCGATATGGGGAGACATAAGTTGATATGCAGTGATATAAGCTGATCTGCAGTGAAATAAGCTGACATACAGTGATATAAGCTGACACACAGTGATATAAGGTGACATACAGTGATATAAGATGACATTCAATGATATAAGCTGATTTCTGTGATATAAGCTGACATAGAGTGATATAAGCTGACATACAATGATATAAGCTGATATGCAGTGATATAAGCTGGCATACAGTTGTATAAGCTGATGTGCAGTGATACAAGCTGATATGCAGTGGTATACGCTGATATACAGCGATGTAAGCTGATTTGCAGTGATATAAGCTGATATACAGCGATGTAAGCTGATTTGCAGTGATATAAGCTGATATGCAGCGATGTAACTGACATCTTGCTCAAACTAGAACTTGCCAACCTTACTCACACAGTACACAAAAGCTAACATTATGTGTCTTTAAACGCATCGCACTGACAAGTGCACAAGTGCGTAATTATGAAAGCAAGGATGCAAACACCATTTCTTATCTACAACAGAAATAATTTCAATGTGGATGATTTACCAACATATGTCAGGGCAACACTGTAAATACAATGTGTTATTGTTCGTGTCTGAGGTGTCGCGATTCACTATGACATGCAGTGATATAAGCTAACATACAGTGATATAAGCTGACATACAGTGATATAAGCTGACATACAGTGATATAAGCTGACATACAATGATATAAGCTTATATACAGTAGCAAAAAGCTGACATACAAGGATATAAGTTGATATGCAGTGATATAAGCTGATATACAGTGATATAAGCTTACATGCAGTGATATAAGCTTACATACAGTGATATCAGCTGACATAGAGTGATATAAGCTGACATACAGTTGTATGAGCCGATGTGCATTGATACAAGCTGATATGCAGTGGCATACGCTGATATACAGCAATGTAAGCTGATTCACAGTGATATAAGGTGATATAGAGTGATGTAAACTTATATGCAGTGAAGGAAGCTGATATGCAGCGATGTAACTGACATCTTGCTCAAACTAGACTTTGCCAACCATACTCACATAGTACACAAAAGCTAACATTATGTGTCTTTAAACGCATCGCACTGACAAGTGCACAAGTGCGTAATTATGAAAGTAAAGAGACAAACACCATTTCTTATTTACAACAGAAATAATTTCAATGTGCATGATGTACCAACGTATGTCAGGGCAACACTGTAAATATAATGTGTTATTACCCATACGGGTGAGGAGATCGCGTGTAATATCTTTTTGATATTTGCACAGTGTGCAATTTAGTGATTCTCGACGTTGATTGGTTGATCGTATATTTGTACATTTTCATTGGATGCCGGAACTACTTTCAAACACCACGTTCATTCATAAAATTTCATCGATTCATTGATAAATTAACATTATGTAATGTAATCACACATTCCGAGATCTAAAAAAGAAAACATTAAGGTTAAAGAATATGAATATTCTTTTTATTAGACGTTATTATTTTGGAATAAAACTGCGTATTAAATAGTAGTCTTTTTAAATTATATATAATCTTTAAGAAACCCTCCAAAACAATCGTTTGCATTGTTTGTAAACAAACATGGCTGCCGTAAGGCTAACCCCGATCAAGGTCACTTACCTAGTTAAAGTTGACGGTGACCAAATAGGAGAGTGATAAGAATTTTACAGCCCTTGAATTCCCAAACCCTGTTTGTTGTTGAAACTGAATTCGGGGAAATAGAAACAGCAAGAAACTGACTAAAGATGTTATCTGAAAGTGTAACAAGTGAGTCGGACACGGCGTCGATGCCATCGAATCAGAAAACAGCTCCTTTCTTACCGGAATCAGTGCTAAATGTTCTTCTTCAAGATGACTCATTTATATCCATGCATTTCTAATCAATCTGAGAGGTTGGTGCCAGTAGTCGATGCAGAGATTGACACATTTCATAGACTCGGATTCCGACTAGAGTTATCCTTCTTGGAACTGCTGTACTCTACTAAGACGAGCGTGTAACACGCCTTCCACAGAACAAAATATTGTTTTATCTTCAAACTTGTTGAGTTTCTTGACAGAAAACTTTTTCTAGATGTATTCGTGGGATGGTTGTCTTTTAGAATTCCCAACTTTTAACCGTTGACTTTCCAAAAAATTGACAGGTTTTTGCCAGAGTGTGTTTCAACACTACACCGTCACCGTCACTAGAAAACACGTCTGTCATGAATGAACGATGTTCCGTCGCACTGACTTGATCGAATAAATGTTTAGCTCTTATGAAGTTCAATGATTTGTTTAATAGATCATTTTTATCATATTAACAAATGTTAATTAATTATTCCAGGCATAATAATTTTGTTGTATTTTAAAGCGATTTTATGATGTACTATTTCCATAGCGTAGTTATGTTATTACCGCTGGCGAAGTAAGGTTTAATACGCGCATGAATACGAATCAGCTGTTTAAGGTCACAAGTCCTGTCTCCGGGTGGTTTTTATTTCGTGGTTCTTCCTTTTAAATTACATTATGGGTAATAAATAGAATAACCAACGAGGTACGAGTGATTACGGGAAATATGCCCTCGTTAAAATAATGTTCAGTGCCTCGCCAAGGCTCGGCACTGTGAACATTATTTCAACTCGGGCATATTTCCCGTAATCACTCGTACCTCGTTGGTTATTCTCTAATTATTGTTCGTGTCTGAGGTGTCGCGATTCACTATGGCAAGCTGCGTTATTTATTCCATGTAAAAGACAGTGTTGGGCTTATATTTATGAATGAGTTTTTTTTATTAGGCATTCATGCAGGATTTCAAGCGAACCCCATAGAGTTAGTCCCTTGGAGCGCTCTTTATGGAGACCTTACAACTCCTTTGGAAACAGATCTCAGTCCTAGGCAAAAACAACTTAAGATTGAAACCAGTTCCGCTAACACTGTGCTTGCGACAGTTTTTGTTGTACAGAGCAATTGTTTACATTCTATATGTGGCAAGTGTTCCCTGTTTGGAATCTGTTTGTCTCGAGGGTTCAATGATCTATTTAAGGCCAGTCGTAAGAGTGAGAATATTGTTGTACTATTTTGCATACATGCCTTTAATATAAACTTCTCAGACAATAAGCTAATTTCATAATTTTACCTTTCCGTTAAATGTTCGTCTTTGTGTTAAATGAAAATGTGCTGATCTAATAATTTGTTCCTTGTGTTAAATGTTTATTTTTTCTCTTCCACGTAAAGGAGATGAACTTAATGAAGTTGAATTTAAGTAGAATGTGTAGATTGACGGTACACATGAGTAGCTTGAGTATACGTGAGCAACTTGAGTGTACGTGCGAGTAGAGCTTAAAGGTACACGTGAGTAGCTTCACTGTACATGTAAGCAGCTTGAGTGTATACGTGAGTAGGTTGAGTGTACACGTGGGTAGCTGCTGTTATCATGTGACCATCTGAAGGACCATTATGACAACTTCTGGGGAGTCATCACACACAGATTCCCACTTCAATTGACAGTGACTTTAAGTAGCATTGAGGACGAGTCTCTCCTTCAGCACCTGATCGGACGACCCTGTGATGCAATATCTGACTGAGATTGCAGTGACTTATTCTATGACCTAAGTGCATCATGTGTAATGAAAATCATGGCACCCTACCAAAGCGAGCTTTCAATTCACAATTGTCAACAGTTAGAGGCATTATTCAGATGTCACAAACATATGAACTATCATTCATTCATGATAGCATACATGTTCCCACTAACCAAACCCACTCTTTTATTACTAACATTTCTTTTTGAAAACATGTGAATGTCCATCTACTGTCCAAATTTGTAAACATCCTCACAATGATCACCTAAAGGAGGAAATAAAGCTGCTGCTGATGCTGATGACTCTCTCTGGAAACAGGAAGATGTGTTTACCTTCAGCGTACACGTGGGTACCTTTAGTGTAAACGTGTGTAGATTGACGGTACACGCGAGTAGCTTGAGTATAAGTGGGTAACTTGAGTGTACATGCGAGTAGATCCTAAATGTACATTTGGGTAGCTTCACTGTACACATAAGCAGCATGAGTGTACACGTCAGTACGTTGAGTGTACGCGTGAGTAGCGTGAGTGTACTCGTGGGTAGCTTACGTGTACACGTGAGTAGCTTAAATGTACACATGGGTACCTTCAGATTTCATTTGAGCAGGATGTATGTACACATGAGTAGCTTGAGTGTACTAGTGAGTAGCTTGACTGTATACTGAGTAGCTTGAGTGTACATGTGCGTAGCTTGAGTGTACTCGTTGGTAGCTTAAGTGTACCTGTACGTAGCTTGAGTGTACACGTGAGTAGCTTGAGTGAACATGTGAGTAGCTTGAGTGTACTTGTGGGTAGCTTGAGTGTGCATGTACGTAGCATGAGTGTACACGTGAGTAGCCTGAGTGTACATGTACATAGCTTGAGTGTACACGTAATTAACTTGAGTGTACACGTGAGTAGCATGAGTGTACAGTAGCATAAGTGTACATGTACGTAGCTTGAGTGTACAGGTGAGTAGCCTGAGTGTACACGTGAGTAGCTTGAGTGTACACTTGAGTAGCTTTAGTGTACACGTGAGTAGCCTGAGTGTACATGTACGCAGCTTGAGTGTAAACTTGAGTAGCTCGAGTGTACACGTGAGTAGCCTGAGTGTACATGTACGCAGCTTGAGTGTAAACTTGAGTAGCTTGAGTGTACACGTGAGTAACTACAGTGTACATTTACGTAACTTGAGTGTACATGTGAGCAACTTGAGTGTACATGCGAGTAGAGCTTAAAGGTACACGTGAGTAGCTTCACTGTACATGTAAGCAGCTTGAGTGTATACGTGAGTAGGTTGAGTGTACACGTGAGTAGCGTGAGTGTACTTGTGGGTAGCTGCTGTTATCATGTGACCATCTGAAGGACCATTACGACAACTTCTTGGGAGTCATCACACACAGATTCCCACTTCAATTGACAGTGACTTTAAGTAGCATTGAGGACGAGTCTCTCCTTCAGCACCTGATCGGACGACCCTGTGATGCAATATCTGACTGAGATTGCAGTGACTTATTCTATGACCTAAGTGCATCATGTGTAATGAAAATCATGGCACCCTACCAAAGCGAGCTTTCAATTCACAATCGTCAACAGTTAGAGGCATTATTCAGATGTCACAAACATATGAACTATCATTAATTCATGATATCATACATGTTCCCACTAACCAAACCCACTCTTTTATTACTAACATTTCTTTTTGAAAACATGTGAATGTCCATCTACTGTCCAAATTTGTAAACATCCTCACAATGATCACCTAAAGGAGGAAATAAAGCTGCCGCTGATGCTGATGACTCTCTCTGGAAACAGGAAGATGTGTTTACCTTCAGCGTACACGTGGGTACCTTGAGTGTAAACGTGTGTAGATTGACGGTACACGCGAGTAGCTTGAGTATAAGTGGGTAACTTGAGTGTACATGCGAGTAGATCCTAAATGTACATTTGGGTAGCTTCACTGTACACATAAGCAGCATGAGTGTACACGTCAGTACGTTGAGTGTACACGTGAGTAGCGTGAGTGTACTCGTGGGTAGCTTACGTGTACACGTGAGTAGCTTAAATGTACACGTGAGTACCTTCAGATTTCATTTGAGCAGGTTGTATGTACACGTTTGTAGCTTGAGTGTACTAGTGAGTAGCTTGAGTGTACTTGTGGGTAGCTTGAGTGTGCATGTACGTAGCATGAGTGTACACGTGAGTAGCCTGAGTGTACATGTACATAGCTTGAGTGTACACGTAATTAACTTGAGTGTACACGTGAGTAGCATGAGTGTACAGTAGCATAAGTGTACATGTACGTAACTTGAGTGTACAGGTGTGTAGTCTGAGTGTACACGTGAGTAGCTTGAGTGTACACTTGAGTAGCTTTAGTGTACACGTGAGTAGCCTGAGTGTACATGTACGCAGCTTGAGTGTAAACTTGAGTAGCTTGATCGTACACATGAGTAACTTGAGTGTACACGTGAGTAACTACAATGTACATTTACGTAGCTTGAGTGTACATGTGAGCATTTGAACTTGAGTGTAAACGTGAATAGTATGAGTGCACATGTACGTAACTTGAGTGTACACGTGAGTAACTAAAGTGTACATGTGCGTAGCTTGATTGTACATGTAACTTGCGTGTACACATGAGTATCTTGATTGTACATATACGTAGCTTGAATGTACGCGTGAGTACATTAGTTAATTTTAGTATACACGTTTGTAGCTTGAGTATAGACGTGCGTAGCTTCACTGTGCACGTGGCTAACTTGAGTGTACACTTTCGTAGCTTACGTGAACACGTGGGTACATTGAGTTTAAACGAGTGTAGATTCAGTTTAGACGTGAATAACTTGAGTGTACATGTGGTTAGCTTCACTGTAAACGCGAGTAGCTAGAGCGTACACGTGAGTAACTAAAGTGTACACGTGGATATCTTGAGTGGACACGTGAGTAGTTTGAGTGTACACGTGGGTAGCCTGAGCGTACACGTGACTAGCGTGAGTACACGTGTTTCATGTTGCTGCAGTGTCGTAGACAAAAATGCACATTCTGAATTGCTTGACAAGCAAGATTCAGATTCAAATGTCTTTGACACAGAAACTCAGACAAAAATGCCGTTTAGTTTATTTATTCAAAATAAGCAGTTGAAAAGAAGCTGAAAAAATTGCTAAATGTAATGTAAATGCAAACATAAATCTTTCTCATCGTGAAACAGAGGTGTACTCGCAGCGTTACAAGTGTTTCCCAGCCGTCTAAAGCGGATACAGAATGTTTAACTTGAGACCAAAGTCATTCTCCCAGTGATTATGTAAGGCTTTGTTGTGCTTCTAGGTGGGAACTATCACGTAATAATCTTATCAAAGAAATGTCATTATATGTACAAGTTATATGTACAAATATCTGTTATAATTCGTAAAGAGATATTTTACACTAATCAAAATCGTCGGCGTGTTTATGACGAATAATGAGTTAGTGAAGGTTTCATTACATTGTAGTAATATTTTCTGAATTAAGCTTATATTTCTTTCACACACTCAGATTATCGAGAGCTTGCTCCAAGTACCATGCTGAACAGTTTGTCATTTGAGTGTCAGTGATACCCACATAATGCTCCGGATCATGAATGCGGAATACCACGTTCCATGTAATTGAGAACAATTTGTATAATAGAAAGGAATATGTTAAGGCTTAAAAACTGTCGAAAATTGACAGTAATTCATCTCAAGAAATATATACAGTGTACTTGCTCCAAGTATTAGACTAGAAGAAAATCTCTTGACAATTGACAGTAAAAAGAAATCATAATATAGAGTATTATAGATGATATGTACCGTTCACTTATAACAGCTTTCAGGGTTTAGTAGCATATTTCCATTATGTTAAGACACATACATGAAGAGTTGTAATTAATGCTAACCTAATTAATATTTGAAGAAATAAAACATCTGCAATATACCTAAACAAATAGTACAAGGACCCGGTCTACCCAAAAAACTGAGAGATAACTGTATGCATTCTTCTCTACTGATCTTTCTAAGTGCTTGTAACAAACCGCAAACTGTTAATTGCTGGTTGTACCACAATGGCATCAATACAAACCGTATTTAGCATATAATCTGTGTACATTTTATACAGTTTATAATAAATCAGCACAAACATATAAATAAAATATATACTGACATCATTGCAGGTTAATATACACATGATGAACTGTCTGGGCCTTATAGCAAAGCACTCAGTACAAAAAAGACACAGTGATACACGTTTGTGTACCCATCTCATACATATTCACACGAAGCACTTGTAACACATTGCAGAGTACCCGTCATACCTCAACTTCACAAATATGACGCAGGTTTATCGAGGTACAGGTGCAATTGATTTCTTACGCGGTTTTAAACAATGTGAGAGCGTTGTTCTTCAATGAATGCTCACAAAACGTAAACAAGTGATATTTAGTTTATACTCCTCACAATATGTACAATTAACGCAAATACACACGTTTTATCGATGAAAATATGCGCAAAAAATGCTTTATAAGTCAAGTAGTGATAGCTAAACACCATTTTAATACTTCGGGCTGATGTGAATGTTAGAGCAAATTTAATTCAACATTATAAACTTGACACCCATATTATTGGTATTGGTTGTTATTTTGCAATGAAAAGGACATTAGTCCCATTTCACCACCTCTGAGCGAAGGACTACATTTTCTGTAGGAGCTCTTTGCTCAAGGACTAAGCTATTCTGCAGTTAATACTGTACGGTCTGCTTTATCAACAATATCATTGGTTGACAATGTAAAGTTTGGACAACACCCATTGGTGATCAGAATCATGAAGGGCATGTTCAATCTTCGACCCGCATTGCCAAGATACAATGTGACATGGAATGTGTCTGTTGTGCTGCAGTATTTAAGACATCTTACAGAGGACAACTTGAAAAGTGTAGCTTTAAAACTTGCTATGCTGATGGTTTTGTTATCAGGGCAACGCCTTCAATCCCTGTCATTGAAGCACTGTAGGAATGTAGATGTGTTAGATAATAGTGTTTAGATAAGGTATGGTGACTTGCTCAAACAATCTAGACCTGGATACCACCAAAGTGAATTGACACTTACAGGATTTCCTGACCCTTGCCTGTGTGTGGTCCGCAATCAGCAGCGGTATTTACCTCTGACTGAACCCATTAGGGGCGAAGAGACAGCACTTTTTATTAGTTTTCATAAACCACATCGAAGAGTTTCTAAAGATACTCGGTCCAGATCGATCAGGATTGTGCTATCACAGGCTGGTATAGACTTATCCATCTTTAAGCCACACAGTATTAGATCTGCATCAACAAGTGCAGCATCAAGGGCCAATCTCCCATTACAAGCCATAATTAGGACTGCGGGATGGAGCAGTGAATGTGTGTTCAGAAAGTTTTATGAAAAACCAGTAGCAAATGGAGGGCAGTTCAGTGAAGCCATCCTAAATCATGAGCCAAGGTAGAAGTTGTTTGTAGAATAGCAGGCTTAAACATTTTCACTGTGCATGATAACTGTACCATGTGCCAAACTTTGTAGCTATTCCATGTGCCAATACAGTTGTGTTACTAAAACTGTTATGGTGTCAGGTTTGTTCTTACTCATTACGTCAGAAAATATGGTCTTGCTCTAAAATTATCATGGTATTCCGAAAGTACGGAATAGGGAGGTGGAATTTAGAAATTAAACGAGACTTACCTGTAAGTTGAAGTTTGATATAAATTCCACTGACCTATGAAGCTGAGGGACAACATGCCCTCCCATTCCATCCCTATTGGCACAGGCAAACCATATTTTTAATTTAAAAGCTGATTCCTATGCGCATGCACACCCATGTTATCTCTCAGTACTTCATAGGTCAGTGGAATTTATATCAAACTTCAACTTACTTGTAAGTCTCGTTTAATTTCTAAATTTACACTTGTCCGTGGAGTACACAGTGCGTGACGTAGACTACCAGTTGTCAGACCTCCTTTATAGTGGACGATTGACTGGTGGCTGAGTGGACTAGATTGCAGACTATGTGTGCTAGAGATTTGGGTGCCTGACTCCGAGAGTGTGGGTTCAAATCCCAAATAGAATCCAACTTAACAGAAAGTATCAGCATTCTGTACTTTACCGAGAACGAGCAATCCAAAATACAACATATGTTACATATAATATATTGTGTATTTACGCGTGAAGGTCCGGGTTAGAATAAACCTTCAGTCACCTACGCTTGTAAGAGGCGACTAATGGGATCAGGTGGTCAGGCTCGCTGGCTTGGTTGACACATGTCATCGGTTCCCAATTGCGCAGATCGATGCTCATGTTGTTGATCACTGGATTGTCTGGTCCAGATTCGATAATTTGCAGACCGCCGCCATATAGCTGGAATATTGCTGAGTACGGCGTAAAACTAAGCTCATTGACTCACTATTGTGTATTCATAGTTGAAAACTGATCCTAAGGTGAAACGCTTTTTCGATTTTTTAACTATTTAATCTGCCGTGTTCAATATAGGATTACCATCTCTTACACTGTCATCAGCAGCCAAATTACACAATAGGCAAATAGCTAAGTCAATAACAGTTCAATCAGTGATGACGTCAGTTCGGCAAGAGAGCTTTGTCCTTGGCACCTATTGCCTTGTTCATGTACATTTACACCACCCCAGGCAGAATAAGCATTACAGTTTCAAATGGTGCTGAATAATTTCCGTGAACACTAAGAAGCATGACATGAAAGGATACCCAAAGTCATCACTTACATATAATATTCATCAATATCATGACACATCTCTTAACTAGAAACATAACAGCTGCTAGCAACTTACTCATAGAGAAAATTGTTCTTTGAGATGCCAAAACAAAATAGGGAAATTGATCTCAATTTAGACATCATAATGCATAAATCTTCAAATAGGACTACCTTAGACTATAAAATACGATTCACGATAGACGTCTGGTGTTCTTGTGTCGCTTTGAGTGTGGTAACCATATGGTTGTATACAGGTATATAACAATGCCATGCGTTTGATGTGTGAAAAGTAAATGTATGAAACTACAGATACAAACACATTGTCCTATATATGTCATAGTCTGCTGTGGCACTCAAGAGGCAAATAGATTAACAGTGTAGCAGAGACACTTCACTGAGATAAGTCATTTAACGTCAAATGACAATAGATTTTGTTAGAGAATGTGCCTTACTGTCCATCACGTCATTTGTCATGAAACGTCAAACTCATGATCTCCCAGCGGAGATCAATGCTCATGCTGTTGATCACTGGACTGTCTGGTCCAGACCTGATTACTTGCAGACTGTTACTAGCTGAAATATTGGTAAGTGTATCGTTTAACAACAAACGGACAGAAATGAACATCGTGTGTCTATTCTCAAGACAATCCCGGACCCGACGAGACATATTCCTACCCAAACGTCCAATGTCAACTTGGTTCATTTCAAGTCCAGCGCCAAGTGTGTTGAGTGAGAGTGGTCGCTGGTTGTTTATTGTGACGAACGCTCAGTTCAAGCACATCCTAGACATGTTGGATGTGCGACAGTTCTGGAGTGAGTAGTCATGTTCTCCCACTGGACGTGCCCAGAAACAATACGATATTACATGAAGTCAGTAGGGTCACTGGAAAACATCAAGATGGGCAAGTGTTAACCTAAACAGGAACTCTAAGTAAACAGGAAACGTCGTGTTCAAGCCTGTGTATGTTGCTGGTATGGTATCAAAACAATGTGGATTGAACACACTTCTAGCAAAAGGGAGAAGGAAGTAACACACACAAAAGCATAAATGGCACCACTGACACAAACTGTTGATCAGGTAAACAATATTCATGAAACGGAAAGTGTTTCGTCTATTGTTCCCGAGTTGTAATATATATTGAGGCAGACGAATTCGTGTACATGAAAACACCACTTGTATTTTTGAGTGGGACAGGTCAGAGAGAACATACATTACAATTGATCAGATTTAATGCCGGGGCAGGGTTAGTACACGACGAAGAAATATGCACCTTCATGAAATATTCCCAGAAACCTAATTGCCTGCATAACCTGTTCCTTGTAACATGGGCCAATCGGTCGAGGGTTTGCTGAGGGATACTTTTTCGTCCACGCGGAGAGCCCACAAACCTTTTCCCAAATCTATGACCAACTGTTTGCCCAGCTGTATTGTGAATTGCTTTCTTCCCCTTAAATAACCTCGTAACGAAACCTAGCAGTTAAATAAAGACAACAAGCACGCCCTTGTTTTCCAGAATTACCAATCTTGCTCTAGTGTCCTAATTCCGTTCACTTGGTCAGTAAAAATCTACCATCTATTTTGTGTTTGAATGAGTGCACAGTGTTTCTGATCTGTAACAGCATGGCACGTTAGTGCTTGTGATGCACAAAGTATGAAACACAATTCCTTCCAGAATGTGTAATCCCAAGCAGAATATATATTGCGTTAGACCAAACAACTATGAAGGTACAATGTATTTTAGAACATGTAAATCGATGCATAACATGTGTTTCTTTAGACCTAACAACTACGTGGCTCACTCAAACATACCACATAAATCAGACATATCCCTCATATAGAATCGAATCAAACACATGAAATCCTCCTCGTTGAAAGCATTTCAGTATCAACCGATGTGACCCTTTATGCACTTTGCAATGAACTAAAAAATGGTCACCCTATGACTCTTTCCTAATGATGTGTGACAAATGCTACACCAGAAATACAGTATCCATGCATAACTTGTGTTATATTAGACCTAACAACTAGGTGACTCACACAAACTAACCACATGAAACTGACACATGAAACTGACACATCCGTCATATAACATGAAATTCTTCCGACTGAAAGTTTACAACACCTCGGATTGACAGTGTTGACATGAAGTTTAACCTCAATTGTAACATATAAGGTGTAGGGTACCTGACATATTTTAACGCTAAAAGGGCAGCCAACAATAATATCTTCTTAAACTTGTCTATGTTTAACATATATAGTGATAGAGATCACAACAGTGTAACGAATTCGTATTGCACGTAATAGAGGGGTGCTTAATAAGGATTCGCTCCTGGTTTTGTTAGAAACCAGTATTGGGTTATTCTGTTTCCTGCAGCATTAATTTGTGATCAGTACGTTTCTCTCAACGTCACTGTTTAGCCGCTGTTAATGATTACATTATGACCAATTACGAATGTAATACATTAAATTTTCCACAAGATACAAAGATATATTAGCCAAACGGAATGAAACAATGTCTATATGCCTGTGTGTGACAAAGATGATTGAACCTATACTTGCTTGCATAACTCTCTCTCTTATCCCCAACATGTATTCCCATGCACATGCATGTATTCACACGTGCACACTAACACCTTATAATGTATTTATTCAAGCATATCGTCGCCTGAAAACCAGAGTGTACTAAGTCACAAAAAACTATTTTCGAGAAATTATATCTTGAAGTTTAGGACCACAATATCTTCTGAACTTTTCAATCGAATTCTTTCAAATTTTGCACATGCATGTGACATGTTACACAGTATCAGAAAATATCAAATTATATGCTCAAACTATTGAAATAAATAAGAAACTCACGAAAAATGATTGGAGATAGAAAACTTGACCAAAGAAAATCGTGATTTTTCTCAAAACCAAAGTGTTCTAAGTGTCAAAAAACACAGCTAAAACTCAGCTTTATTATTATTATATCGATATTTGATTGTTATTTCTTTATAACCAGGTTGTATTTTTGTCGTTTAAACCTGTTTTACATTCATAAGGACTATATTTAATTAAATAAAGCAGAAATAGGAACAGAGTTAAAATGTTCCATTTCAATAATAACAATCACTTCAAAATTGGTAAATCTCAATGTCACGTGATCAAATTGTGCTTGTTCATTGGTCAATTGACGAAAGAAAATCGTGATTTTTCTCAAAACCAAAGAGTTCTAAGTGTCAAAAAACACAGCGAAAACTATATATCGATATCGAGCTAGTATATCGATATTTGATTATTAATTCTTTAGTGCCTGTTTTATTTTCATAAGGACTATATTTAATTAACTAAAGCAGAATTAAGAACAAAGATAAAATGTTCGATTTCCATGATGACAATCACTTCAAAATTGGTAAATCGCAATGTCACGTGATCAAATTGTGCTTGCTGATTGGTCAATTGACAACTTAGAACACTCGCAAATTAACAACATGTGCCTTTTCATGTAGATAGAACAAAGTTTGTGTTTGAAAAACAACTTTTAAGCTAGATAGCACTGTAAAAGTTTGCTAGAGTAATAGATTATGCTCTAAAACCTACCCTGAGCATACTAACTCTAATTTTGTCAAAAGTGGACTTAGAACACTCTGGTTTTCAGGCGACGATATACGTTTCTGTACTCCAAAAATGTAACAACCTCTGGTACACATTGTCGGCAACCATCTGTTCTTCCTAGTGGAACTGCCCTGTGGTCGAATGAAAACAGCGTCGGAGCGGACAGCAGATTCATGCTGGTCGCCATAGAGTAAGTATTCACGATGGTAAAGGGGTATCCATGTTAAACTGAGTCGTGAGCTTGCAATGTGAAACCGGTATTAGATCAGCCTGGTACAGGCAGCCACACACATACACAAGCGTACCTATATACGTGCAACCTTCTGGGACATAATGTTAAATCTCACTCACCTGAAGTCTTACTGATGTACTGGTCACATGTATTTCGTGATATCCTGCTACACAAATGTGTTTACATATCTATAATTTCAAACAGTTCATAAGGACACAGCCCACCGTCACGTTTTACTGCGCAATTCAAAATAGGCCTGAAAGAAGATCAAAGCATTGCTCAGGCCACTGCCGAATCTCTTCACCGGAAACATTCGTCACATGATCATGTCATTGGCCACAATCATTGTTCTTTTTAAGTCAACTGTCATACTGTGGACAGTATTGTATTGGGTGTTAAATATTGTATGTCTTGTCCATTGTACAAATACAATGTAAATGATGACATAAATGATACAATATTAATGTGACCAGGTCACGGGTAGGTAAATGACCTCAACAAGAAGTGACAAATAACAAACTGTTGTAGAATTAAAGGTACATGTTATGATATTGTCTTTGGCAGTATATGCCCAGAAATGTTATTTGATACCTGTGATGTTGTATTCAATGTTCCGTTCATATAATATGCTGGACATATATCTGGTGCCCGATCTCATGATAGACTGAAGGAATATTGCTAAAATCCAACGAAAAAACAAAATACTTATTGTGATAATGTCTTTGCCTTCTTCAGCTCGCATTGGTTATCTGCAGATAACTTTCTTATTCGTATCTGAGTTGCAATGCAGAAATATCCGTCTCCAGGAACTAGTCAGTCTTCATGAGCATGGAAGGACACTCAGATCAGCAAGTCACCAAACTTAGCATGTTCCGTTTGGACGTGCCACAGCAGACCGTAATTGCGATAGAACAAGCCCTGCTCTCGGAAATGCTCTGCCAGAAAATGTCCGAAAATCTGACAATATCAGCAGCTTTAGATCTTTAAAACCCTTCTCTTCAAAAGAGCATACAACCGAAGGAACACTAGCAGGAATCTCGACGAAGTGTTTCATACACGTCTGATTTGATTAACTGGTAAATAGGTCTATCCTGAACACAAACATTTAAGAGTAGATTTGAAAACATTGCTAACGGTTATTTATATAAGCTCCGAGGCAAAAGAAAGACTACACCAGATTTTGATGGTGGCTCAAGATGAAAAAGGATTGGTTTTCAGCAAGTCATGCATGTGAGAGGCGACTAACGGGATCGGGCTGTCAGACTCACGGACATCAATGTTATCGTATCCCCATTGCGTAGATCGAAGTAATAATATCCTCCACTGATTAGTATAAACATTAAAATACTGATAAGGTAATGCAGGAAATTGTGCGTTGTAGGGTTTCTACCTTATGATCGGGAACTATTCCAAGAAACGTCAATGCAGATATAACAGTTACTTTATAACATGTGCCCGTCTCTTGTGGGATTGCTTGAACCTAAAACCACGTAGTGCATGGACTCCATGTGCCATGTCATGTTCCACCGTAGTACACGTTTCTGTGAATTCTGTTGCACGTGAAATCTAAGTTCCTGTTTAAATCACTAAACTAATGATGAAACAGCAACCGTCAGTGCGAAAGAAGACCCAGTCTTGACAAAACCCAGGAACAGATTCCATTTGGTGTAAAAGACAAGACTGCTTCGTAAATCATCTAACGGAACCAAAGAAAATCAGTGTGGACACCGGGTGTAAGGGTGTCCTGTTCTACCTGTAGCATCAGCCATTCACCTCATGTTCCTGAAGAGTATAAATGTATTGTTAATCCCAACACCTCACATTGGCGGCAAGTGGCGGCATCCTGTACAAACCAAACAGCCATGTGATTGACAAACCACAAAATCTAGTTGACAATTTTGAATTACGAATATTTTTTAGAAGTTCAGAGATCCCGCTGCTTTCAAGGACAGGTATGTGTTTTTGAAATGTATTTGTTTGTGAACGCACTCGGGGTCAGTTTACATTTTTCAGACAAAAGATTATTTCACAGGTGATTCAGCAAAGCCTCATGCTACTGAGCTTATGATGACATTCGGGGACAGACTAATTTATTGCATAAACCATAATGACGTTGGTGAAAATCAGCACACCCAGGCGACAGAAACCAGTAGTGTATGTAGAAACCATTCTTTCTGTGATCGGTTGAACTGCGTGTCAGATATGTAACAGCATGTCAGGTTAATGTTCGTGACGTGGTGTAGTGAAACCTACAAGTGTAGTGCTGAAGTACCTATGATCATTATTGTAGAATCTCGGAGTTTAGTTGAACCAATCTCACCATATGAAACTCACACATGACTCAAATAGTCAAGTATCAAACCCATGAAATTCATTTCGCTGAATGTATTTTTTCATCTTCACCACTATTATTGCTAGTTTATTCAAGTGAAGTTAGCAGGGCTAACATGAAACCTCACCACACTGGAACAAGATCCCACATGACCACACGGGACACTAAAATGTATGGTGCTGCTGTCAATGTAAGGCAGTACTGAAACTGGGCAACTGTAATATGTTTTTAAACTTTGAATCAGAAAGTATGTTTAATCATGAACGATAGTTAGTTTGTCTTTTGGTTGTTTAAAGCCGCACTCAGCTATATGACGGCTGCCTATAAATAATCGAGTCTCGACCAGAGGATGGAAGTATTCATGTCACTGGACTCGCTAATTTGGATTGCGTTGATCAGTGTGATGGAGTTTTTTTCTAAAATAGGATCGCGTCCCGTAAAGGTTCATTACTGTTAAAACCTTGTTTCGGTTTCCTTGCGAGTTATTCAGATCAGGACGTTGACAGCCATTGATTTACTTGCATTCACTCACGCAAAACGTACATAAAACAGAATGTATTTACACTCAACCTGTGATGAACAGGGTAAATAATAAAGCATCCGCTCACACACACATACACAAACAATCCCCCCTAATCAAACATACACACACGCACTCACATACACACACATCTCAAACACGCATAAAGGCGTACAGAAAAACACACACAAACACACACTCTCCCCCACCCACATGCAACAATCATACACAAGACCCGTGAAGATCCGGGTTAGAATTGATCTTCAGTAACCCATGCTTGGCGTATGTACACAATGATACACACCAACTCATATTGGCGGATATAGAAACCTGGTATTGAAAGCAGATCTTGGGATGTTCGCCAGACACACGACTACAACCCATTAGTGATGCTGGTAGTTGTTGTAACTGATATGACGTCATTGTAAATGTGTGTAGCTTGAATGTAAACGTGTGAAGCTTGAGTGTAAACGTGTGAAGCTTGAGTGTAAACGGCTGTAGCTTAAGTATACACGTGGGTAGCTTGAGTGTAAACGTGAGTATGTGAGTGCGTGTGTTTATGTTTGATTGGACTGGAGGGAATTGTTTGTGTATGAGTGTACACGTGGGTAGCTTGAGTGTGCATGTCAGGGGTGGGGTGGGCCGGTGGGGGGTGTGTGGGTGTGTTGGACAGAATATCCTCCATTTTCTTTTTATGACGTAACATAGGTGTGACCTTTGTGTGACCTAATCGATTGTTGAACCCCACCCTCACCCTTTCCGGCCCAGGTGTGTGTCACCTTCAGGTTCAAGTGGTCTGTGATTATTATTCAATTACCTTATGAGTGGTATGAGTTTGCCGACTCGAGTGTTCACACGACAAACTAATGCTTAGTCTCTGAATATATATAATTTTGATAGCATACACGCCCGTTTAAATTGAAAAGGAGCCCGGAGGACCCCAGAGATTCAGAACCTGAGGAAATCTAGACTTGCTTTATTTAGGGTTTTAGCACTGCAGAGAGGGCATGTGGCAGTAGGGAAAATAATGTGGTTCCGGGACTATGAGACAGATTAAGCATACGTGTTCAACGTAGAATTAATATCACACAATGAGAGCGGAATTTAGCTGCGATTTATAAGGTCAAAATATCACAGCGCATTTTGTTAAATCAAAGTTTAAAATACGCTGTCACACAAGGAACAACACCGAATGTTCTGAGTATTACATATCTGTCAACAATAAACGGTTGTGGCTGTTAAAATTCATGTAGGTCCGTATATGCGTGAAATAGAGGGCGCAGTCTATAGACATTAATACAAAACACTATGCTATTCTGCATAGCAGAATCGCTTGCTCGCTGAGCCGTAACTGAAGAGACATGTGACAGCTGTGATTGGATGAAATAGTGTAAGGTGTTATGTTTGTTAAAAGCACCAGCATCCTGACCACCATTTTTAAGTATTTAATGCTGTCATTTGTATCAATTATGCTTATGCGTGTACAAATTATGTTCAAGTAGGTGACAGTTGGTGCGGACCTGGGATGGTTGATGTGTTTAGCTTCCTGTGTGTGACTTCCTGTGCTCGCCGGTTCAAGTTGACCAGAAATTGTTTTATTGTAGGTTAAAGGTCAGACTGTAATCATGTGTACATGGTTGGTGATAATTTTCAGCGTGGTCACATACGGTCAGCTTTCCGCTGTTTAAAGGTCAGACTGTAATCATGAGTACATGGCATGGATAATTTTTCAATGTGATGTTGAATGTATGCTGACAAGCGGTCAGCTTCCGTTATGTAGGGAGACAAGTGTCTGACCGGAATTAAATACAGGAAATAGTAAGCAGTTGACGACTGATGGTCACTGAATATCTCAAGTAGTTTGGTTGTACAGTGATGAAATGATTTAGCATTTGTCATATATATTACTGAATAAAGAAATATGTGTTCTCCTGTAAAACTTTCACTTTTACTCAACATTTTAAACATTTTACTCTCAAATTGCAAATATAAAATCACCCATCTTATGTCCATGTCTATGATAATTATTTGACATCATGTGACACATAGGTAACCTATATGATGCACAGTGATCACAAGTGATGATCTATTCATGATCCATTAAATACAGGAAATAGTAGTGAGGACAGATGGTCATTGAATATCTCAAGTAGTTTGGTTGTACAGTGATGAAATGATTTAGCATTTGTCATATATATTACTGAATAAGAAATATGTGTTCTCCTGTAAAACTTTCACTTTTACTCAACATTTAAAACTTTTACTCTCAAATTGCAAACATAAAAAACACCCATCTTATGTCCATGTTTATGACACTTATTTGACATCATGTGACACATAGGTTACTCACATGCCGTTAGTCGCCTCTTACGACAAGCATGTGTTCCTTCTGTAACCCTAGTGACTACAGTCGTTGGGTGTAAAGCCATTCTTGGTTTAGACACTGTACTGTGCGGACGTGTTACCACTGCTCTGGGATATCATGGATGTGTGTGGACATTACCCACTCGACAAGACACTCGATTGCTGTGCAATCAGTACTGAATGGGCTTCATTCCAGAAAAGACTTGATTCGTTTAAGGACTGGCCAGTGCAGATGAAACAGAGTCCTAGTCGCATGGCCCAGGCAGGATTTGTGTACTTAATCAGAGGGGACACTTGCAAGTGTTTTCAATGTGGTCTCGTTCTCAAGAACTGGGAAGTAGATGACGATCCCTGGGTCGAACATAAAAAATGGTCTCCCGACTGTCCGTATTTGGCCCTAGTGGGAGTACCTCAGAAAAATATGGCCCGCTGGGGTAGTCATGTGGATTTGCAACCAAGAGTGTGATGTAAAATGTGTGAATATTAGAAATAAATCAATGTTAAGAGTATATATATGCATTGGTTGTCTATGTATAGTCTTTTGTCGATGTATAAATAGAGGTTTACTCAAATACTAATCTCATTGATATCCCAACCACGATAAGAGCTTGTTTGCTTATTATGGCTAGGTACGTGTTGAAACATTACGAATTTTTAAGGTTCATGTTAATGTTTCAAGACATTGAGGAGATTCGACAAGACATCTTAGAAATGAACAGCAAACAGATTCTTGCCGTCAATGGTATTATCAATAGGTTATTAAAGGGAAGGTGACCAGTGACTCGATATGAAAGTCGGCGTTTCCTGAGGAAAAATGATAGAAATAACTACCTAGCTGTGTTACAAAGATTAGTTCAGCCCCTTTGGACGACAGACAGTATGTGGAAGAGTCTTTCTGCCAGTAACATGCCTATCGTAGCATTTGTTTTGAAACCACAGTTTGTCAATGCACTTAGAGATGCGGCCATTCAAAATGCGCGGTTGTTTGATAGAGCATTGGCGTAGTATGTTTGGTACACCCGTCTTAGGTTTGTCAATCCTGGGAAAGAGCTTGTATGACCATCCTGGCAGCAATGTTGAAAGCTACACCAAGCCCAAGGTCAATGAAGATATCTATATTATAGGCCACAAGGGCTATCTTACTTCATTTAGCCGTGGACCAGTGACAGTGACGCATCACCTCAAGCCGCTCCCGTTTTCATCATGAATAATCCACAATACAAACTCTTCGTAGCCGATGCCGAAAAATGGACACGATTTTACATGCTCAGGGCTGAAGGGAAAGGAGATCCTTATCATTCTATAATGCGTGGAGGAGAAAAATCTGCCATGATGTCTGTCGGTCGATATTTGGAACTGTATGACCCAGAGTGGAAGAAAGATAAACCAAAAGAAACCTCAGAACAACATAACATTAATTTTGTTACCCCTACTCAACAAGTGGTCGAACAAGCCAAGGCTCTTATTCAGATGCAGAAGAAAGGGGGATCTAAAGTTGGAAGTTCCTCCCAGATTCCCATGAAGAAACGGAAGACGACTCTTTTTAGATAAAAGCAGTCAGTAGACATGGTTCCCTGCCATTTAGACTCGGACCACCATGCAGTCAACAACGTGTCCCGTGTGCTATCAGACTTTTTCCAGGACAGACAATATGTTGAGACATAGAAGACAGAAACATCAACAACTCCCTCCTCCTCCTCCTCCTCCTCCACAACCACATCAACAACCCTCTCCTCCTCCTCGTCCTCCTCAACCACCATCACAACAACCACAAGCATCACCACCACCTCATGGACCTCCTCTTTCATTAATGCAAACTTGGCAACAGCAGCATCAGCATCAGCAACTACAGCAGCAGCAACTACAGCAGCAGCAGCAACCAGAAAGTACTACCCAGTCATTGGAAGAATTAAGGCTGTAACATCCTTTCACCATGATCGTCCCAGGGCCCACCTCCTGTGGGAAAACCTACTTAGTGAAACAGCTTCTAGAAAGGATGAACATTAAACCTTATCCTGAACGTATTATATGGCTCTACAAATGATGGCAGCCCTTGTATAATGCCATTCAAACCCATGTTTATCCCTATGTGGAATTTCATCAAGGCATTCCTTCTGATCTCGAAAAGGATGCATTTCTGGACCCCAGTGTTGTGAACGTGGTTATCCTCGATGATTTAATGTCTACTGGTAGCAAAGATCCACGCATTACAGATCTTTTTACCGAAGGAAGTCATCATCGTAATCTCTCAGTGATATCCTTGAACCAGACTTTGTATTACAGTAAGGATCCCACACAATGAAGAAACTGTCATTATCTGCTTCTGTTCAACAACCCTAACAACCCATCATGACTTTGGCGAGGCAAATGTTTCCAGGTAACACAGACCACTTCATGGAACCATTTCAAAGGACCACCCAGAAGCCTTATGGATACTTGTTGGTTGATCTAAAACCCCAAACACCTCCCCATTTGCGACTTTGTCCCAACGCATTCAGTTTAAAATGAGGCCTCCAAGCTAGGACAATTCAGTCCGAGTTAGACGTTTGGAGTGAGCAGATGTGTGAAGAAAACCTCCCAACAATGCAATCTTGTGATGACTGTGGACTCGTATTTCAAGTCGTGCAGGATTTGCAAAAACACAGAAGAAACTGGTGTCCTGAAAAGTCTTCAGTGGGTCCACCTGGAAGATCCCAAGTGAAAAGGAAGCGGGAGGAAGACGACAACTTCTCTCCTGTGAAGAGACAACGTCCTCTGTCAGATTGTGACTATTGTGGTCAAGTGTTTAGCACTAACTATAACTTACAAAGACATTTACACGATAAACAATGACCTGAAATGGAAACTGATGATGATGATGTTGAATCGTTGAGCGATGTCACACATGGCAAGAGGAAAAATAACATAGTTGATCTCGAGGAGCAAGGTATAAGACAAATGTATTCACGGACGCGTGAGCTGAATAAAGACTTTTTTGATGAGAAACGACAGCTGTACATGAAAAGAGGTTTAAACGAAGACATGATTCAAGCCAAACTGAAGAAATTCATCTGGAGCACGTTTAAAGAGACGTATGCCCCATTTATTACTTATCTGTATCATATGCAGTATGGACCAAAGACACAAGGAATACTGAAACGAGTAAAAGACACAAATAATATGTATCATGACGTGTTTTCCAAACTGTACCAATATAAATCTTGGGTAGAAGACTTAATTGATAATGATTATGAAGACATGACATCTGAGGTAGAGAGTGAAGGGCCGGACGTTGAGGAAGGGCAATAATACAATGAGCACAACATGTAAAGTAGACATTTGGGAGAGCTCCTATCCTAAAGCCTACTCATTTGAAACGGAGCTAATAAAGAATGAAATCTGTATATCTTTCTTGTTTCTTAATGTATTGTACCCATGAAGGCCTGGGCTACCCTTCAGTAACCCATGCTTGTCGTAAGAGGCGACCAACAGCATGTGAGTAACATATGTGTCACATGATGTCAAATAAGTGTCATAAACATGGACACAAGATGGGTGTTTTTTATGTTTGCAATTTGAGAGCAAAAGTTTTAAAATGTTGAGTAAAAGTGAAAGTTTTACAGGAGAACACATATTTCTTATTCAGTAATATATATGACAAATGCTAAATCATTTCATCACTGTACAATCAAACTACTTGAGATATTCAATGACCATCAGTCGTCAACTGCTTACTATTTCCTGTATTTAATTCCGTTGATACCAAGACATTTTGTCAACCTTTGATTAAAGACATCTGGGTTTTCTATCGTCCATCAAGTTGTGTGTTTGTTTTTGCTTAACGCCGCAGTCAGCAATATTCGAGCTATATGTGATGACCACCCGCTCCCGTTAGTCGCCTCCTACCACAGATATTGGTTGCTAAAAACCAATTCTAACCCAAATCTTCACGGGGGAGACAAGCACTTGAAATCGCCTCTTACGACAAGCATGAATTGCTGAAGATCAATTCTAACCCGGATCTTCAAGTAATCTCACCCGATGAGTAAGTGTTATGGCAACCTATGTGAAACCTCGCTTGGTAGCATGCCTAAAACATCGGAGTGTTCTGTCAACCAGTTAAACCGGCATTTTAACCTTCATCTAGCGATACTTGGTTGTGTTAAACATGTGTCTGAACAACACGTTCGTTGCCATGCTGTCTAACACTGGACTGGTGTCTGCACTCATATCCGTGAAGATCCGGGTTACAATTGATCTTCAGCAACCCATGTTTGTCGTAAGAGGCGATAAACGGGATCGGGGTGGTCAGGCTCGCTGACTTGGTTGACACATGTCATCGTATCCCAATTGCGTAGATAGATGCTAATGCTGTTGATCACTGAAGTGTCTGGTCCGCATTCGATTATTTACAGACCGTCGCCTTATAGCTGGAATATTGCTGAATGCGGCATAAAACTCATTCACTCTGTACTCGTCATGGAAATGAGAATTCACTTCCTTTTTGCACTTCCCGAGTAAAATGTTTCCCGTGTCATATTAAACACGACTTCAGTATCAAAACTCACTGTCAATAACATTCGTGTAACACAAATCACACGGGTGTTTTATTCAAGCCAGGTATGCCGAGAATTACCTCCTGTCTGTTTTCCAAAACCCATTCATCCAGTAGTAATTAACATGGTAAAACCTACCTTGTATTCCAGTCTCCTGAAGAAAAAATAAGGAAGTTAAAGATAAAGGAAAACGACTGACAATAGGGTAAATGGCATTTCATCACAGTTGTTGTTGTTGTTGGTATTATGTTTTACAGATTAAAGATAGTATGCAGCAGAGAGGGTGATCCTGGCAGAGTAAAGCTCATCATCAGCTCAGGGCCCTTGCCCCCTCTACACGCAGCCCAGACAGCGAATGGGACTTCTCCCAGGAAACGCTGCCTAGTTGAACCTACCAAGAACTTTCCAGAGAATATGAAGACTCCCCAACACTGCAGCCTTCTGCATTACCCCGAGTGTCAGAAGGGCTGTACTCCCGGTGGAGAACCCGGGCACTCTCCTGATCTGCGCCAAGAGATCAGGAGGTACCAAACCTAGGGCACCGAGAACAATGGGGAGTCTGACGACAGTGTACTTGGGATGCAAGCGAGACATTTCAAAGGCGAGGTCCGCATATTTATCATGCTTTTCCTTAATTTTGCCAATCACATAGGTGTCAAAAGGGACAGAAAATTCAATGATATAAATAAATTCATTGACTTTATCAAAAAGGACAAGATCAGGTTTGTTGGCTGGAATTCTTCTGAGGCTGTATATGGGCCTATTCCGCAGAAGTTTGAAAGCATCATTTTCCATGACGCCCTGCACATAATCATGGTTGCACCAAGGATGGACCTCGGGAGTCAAAGCCACAGGCATGTCGGAGACGGTAGTAAAAGCAACGAGACAAGCCATCATGTCGTTTAAGGTATGCTGCTTGTGCCAAGGAAGGCCATCCACTGACAAGGAGTTGGACAGTCATCTCTGTGAATTCATTGCAAAGTCGACATTTCATATTGATATTTTCTTTAAGAATCACATTTAGGCGATTGCGAGTGGGGAGTGACTGGTCCTGTGCAGCAAAAAGGAAGCCCTCAGTTTCACATTTAAGACCAGCCGACTTCATTCAGGTGAAGGAGTCGGTGGGATTGCTGTTCTGTTCAACACACTGCATGTACACACGATGCAATGGCTTCTCAGAAAACTTCTCAACAAATGACCGACTCTGGGCAGTACATCGCCATCAACAAAATCAACCTCAAATCTCAGATTCTGTCCAACAACCTTGGCACGCTTAAAATAGCTGTGGAATTCCTTGCTTTCATCATGAGTCTTCACATGCATCACTAGAGGATCATCCGATAAATAAATATGTGCAAAAGTACACAATAAAATTCTATCATGAAGAGCCTCCACATTAATCAAACCCCGACCTCCAGAATTGATTGGCATGTATAAACGGTTAAGAGAGGAACGAGGGTGGTGGGCTCTATTATCAGACATGATCCTTCTGGTCAGACGATCAAGACTCTGGATGTCTTGTTTTGTCCAATCAACTACTCCAAAGGAATAGGAAAGGACTGGCACAGCAAAAGTATTGGTGGCTTTGACCTTGTTTCGAGCATTTAGCTCTGAGCTCCAGATTTTCTTTAAACGAGATTTATACTCGGCCCAAAGTTTGTCTGGAATCTGGGCATTCTGGAGCTTGTCTCGAAGTTGCATTCCAAGATAGGTGTAGGCCTGATCTTCCACAAGATGCTCAATAACTCCTCCCCCTTGTAACTTGACCGATCCATCATAAGTTACCTTGCCACGTTTTAAATGAAGAGTATTACATTTGTCGAGTCCAAATGTCATGCCAATATCATTAGAAAAGGAGAACCTGCTCTTTCAAATTGGAATCTCCTTTGGCAAGGAGCTCGATATCATCCATGTAAAGGAGATGAGTAAGAGGTGTTGGGGATCTGTGCTGAGGAGGTCCGAGATGGTAACCCTCCTCTTTATTGAGCAGAAAGCTCAAAGGATTTAGAGACAGACAAAAAAGCAAAGGACTAAAGGAATCCCCCTGAAATATTCCCCTTCTGATTGGAATAGATTCCGAAGTCTGCACCTGCCCTTGTGAGTACATCTCAAGCTGAGTCGACCAGCAACTCATTAAAGACTTCAGTAAATGAAGTAGTCGCTCAGGGAGGTCAATACAATGAAGAGACTTCAGAATCCATTCGTGAGGGACGGAGTCGAATGGTTTTTTGTAGTCAATCCAGCACATGGAGAGGTTGCAGTGATATGTTTTAGCCTCTTCCAAAATCATTTTCTGTACAAGACGTTGATCTTGCACCCCCAGCATCCCTTTCTTGCTCCCTTCTGCTCTCTGTAAATTATATAACAGTAAGATGTCACAAGGTTTGTCAAACACCCTGTGAATATTTAATATTGTGTATTTAAACATGTGATAGGGCGGAAGTTTTTGGTATCAGTCAAGTCTCATTTCTTGGGGAGAAGTATTGTGCCACCTTTGCAGAACCATGGAGGAACATCACCTGTGTCCACGAGAATATTGAAACAGTGTAGTAATGGTGTTTGGACACAGGGGAATAGTTTCCAATACCGGTTTCGAATGCCATCAGGCCCTGGAGCTGTATTAGATTTGGACTTTTTTATAACACTTTTCAGGCAATCTGGTGAGATGTAACAGACAAACGACCTAGTTACCTTCTCATGCATTGCATGGTCATAATCACGGACCCATGGTGCCTCAAGGTTACAGTTGCAGGGTACAGACCACAACTGTTTCCAGAACCTTTCATTGGCATCCATGGGAGGCCGTTTGTCATGTTCACCATCACCCTTTGTCTTCAGTTGCCTGTAGAAGTGCTTTTCATTGTTTCTAAAAAGTTTATTTTGTTTGATGAATTTATTTTTCTTTTCCAATTTTTTCTTTCTTTCAGTCCAAACCCTTATTTTGGCCTTAAGGGAATCGACAATTTGGAGGAGTACCTTTTCTTTTGTTGTCTTGTATTGTAATTTTAGTTTTCTCCAAATTGACTTTTGCCGTTTTGACATTGGACTCCCTGATGATCTTAACTTCAGGCACAGCTCTATCCAGGAAATGTATTTTCGAGTTTCCGTTAGTTTTACTTGAAACCGGTTTTTCTTTGGTGTACGCAACAATTAACTTCATGTAATGAACAGTCCGATGAGAGTTTCATAGAAATAATATCATTTAATAAATTGATTTCATTTTTGGGAAAAGATTCATTTGTTTGTTTAATTGGCCTCCGATTTTTTAAAGGTATGCCAGATATTTCATCATAAATAGAATGAATCAAAATATACACAGGATTTTCGGAAAGATCTGCAACTGAAGAAGAGGAAGAGTGAGGATCTGAAATTTCGGGGTCAATTGGCTCTTTGCCGGAAGAGTTTCCATCAGCAAGAGGAAAGAGGTTGACACGGAAGTCCATTAGAAGTTTTGGGTCTGCTGCCACATGAGCATTCTGTTCATGCAAAGGTTCCTGACGGGCACCAGTTGTGGGTTGAACTGGCTCACGGGGCAAGAGATTTTTAAGCCGCCGGAATTGATCTCGGACATTTTGCTCCGTCAGGTAAGCATACATGGGCATGGCATTGTCCCAATGCAGCTTAAGCGACTTGCCATTGATACGTGGATTTTCAGGCCATCCTGTCGCTCTCGCACTATGAAGTGGTGTGGTTTTAAGGTGGTTTGACCAAGATATTCGTGGTCGGGTTCTGTGCTTTCCCCTGGGGCAAATCCCATCTCCAGTATGGTTGGTGTCACTACCGGAGGAAGGCTGACTGGGCTGCGGAATTGAATTTAAACTTTCCTTTTGGCTGTCTGTAACCCAGTGAAAAACCAGCTTCGGGGGGTCAGCCCTAACTGGGTGATGCACGTTTAGTTCAGGGAATATAATTCCCCTATCTAGGCCCACAACGAAGAGGCGTACATCATCAGGCCCTTATTATTATTATTATTTATGTTTTACAGATTAAAGATAATATGCAGCAGAGAGGGTTCGGGTGATCCTGGCACAGTGAGGCTGGTAAGGCTCATCATCAGCTCAGGGCCCTTGCCCCCTCTACACGCAGCCCAGACAGCGAATGGGACTTCTCCCAGGAAACGCTGCCTAGTCGAACCCACCAAGAACTTTCCAGAGAATATGAAGGCTCCCCAACACTGCAGCCTTCTGCATTACCCCGAGTGTCAGAAGGGCTGTACTCCCGATGGAGAACCCGGGCACTCTCCTGATCTGCGCCAAGAGATCAGGAGGTACCAAACCTAGGGCACCGAGAACAATGGGGAGCCTGACGACAGTGTACTTGGGATGCAAGCGAGACATTTCAAAGGCGAGGTCCGCATATTTATCATGCTTTTCCTTAATTTTGCCAATCACATTGGTGTCAAAAGGGACAGAAAATTCTATGATATAAATAAATTCATTGGCTTTATCAAAAAGGACAAGATCAGGTTTGTTGGCTGGAATTCTTCTGAGGCTGTATATGGGCCTATTCCGCAGAAGTTTGAAAGCATCATTTTCCATGACGCCCTGGACATGTTCATGGTCGTACCATGGATTGACCTCGGAGTAAAAAACACAGGCATGTCGGAGACGGTAGTGAAAGCAACGAGCCATGCCATCATGTCGTTTAAGATATGCTGTTTGTGCCAAGGAAGGGCATCCACTGACAAGGTGTTGGACGGTCTCCGTGAATTCATTGCAAAGTCGACATTTCATATTGATATTTTCTTTAAGAATCACATTTAGGCGATTGCGAGTGGGAAGTGACTGGTCCTGAGCAGCAAAAAGGAAGCCCTCAGTTTCACATTTAAGACCAGCCGACTTAATTCAGGCGAAGGAGTCGGTGGGATTGCTATTCTGTTCAACACACTGCATGTACACACGATGCAATGGCTTCTCAGAAGGCTTCTCCACAAAAGACCGACTCTGGGCAGACTTGGTGAAGGACTTCACCTGGTTTACTCCCATCACTGTACCGTCCAGCAGTACATCGCCATTAACAAAATCAACCTCAAATTTCAGATTCTGTCCAACAACCTTGGCACGCTTAAAATAGCTGTGGAATTCCTTGCTTTCATCATGAGTCTTCACATGCATCACCAGAGGATCATCTGATAAATAAATATGTGCAAAAGTACACAATAAAATTCTATCATGAAGAGCCTCCATATTAATCAAACCCCGACCTCCAGAATTGATTGGCATGTATAAACGGTTAAGAGAGGAACGAGGGTGGTGGGCTCTGTTATCAGACATGATCCTTCTGGTCAGACGGTCAAGACTCTGGATGTCTTGTTTCGTCCAATCAACTACTCCAAAGGAATAGGAAAGGACTGGCACAGCAAAAGTATTGGTGGCTTTGACCTTGTTTCGAGCATTTAGCTCTGAGCTCCAGATTTTCTTTAAACGAGATTTATACTCGGCCCAAAGTTTGTCTGGAATCTGGGCATTCTGGAGCTTGTCTCGAAGTTGCATTCCAAGATAGGTGTAGGCCTGATCTTCCACAAGATGCTCAATAACTCCCCTTGTAACTTGACCGATCCATCATTAGTTACCTTGCCACGTCCAATTTGTCGAGTCCAAATGTCATGCCAATATCATTAGAAAAGGACTCGACAAGGAGAACCTGCTCTTTCAAATTGGTATCTCCTTTGGCAAGGAGCTCTATATCATCCATGTAAAGGAGATGAGTAAGAGGTGTTGGGGATCTGTGCTGAGGAGGTCCGGGATGGTAACCCTCTTCTTGATTGAGCAGAAAGCTCAAAGGATTTAGAGAAAGACAAAAAAGCAAAGGACTAAAGGAATCCCCCTGAAATATTCCCCTTCTGATAGGAATAGATTCCGAAGTCTGCACCTGCCCTTGTGAGTACATCTCAAGCTGAGTCGACCAGCAACTCATTAAAGACTTCAGTAAATGAAGTAGTCGCTCAGGGAGGTCAATACAATGAATCCATTCGTGAGGGACAGAGTCGTATGCCTTTTTGTAGTCAATCCAGCACATGGAGAGGTTGCGGTGATATGTTTTTGCCTCTTCCAAAATCATTTTCTGTACAAGACGTTGATCCTTGCACCCCCAACGTCCCTTTCTTGCCCCCTTCTGCTCTCTGTAAATTATATCATTGGAAGAGCAGTAAGATGACACGAGGTTTGTCAAACACCCTGTGAATATTTTGTATTGTGTATTCAAACATGTGATAGGGCGGAAGTTTTTGGGATCAGTCAAGTCTCATTTCTTGGGAAGGAGTATTGTGCCACCTTTGCAGAACCATGGAGGAACATCACCTGTGTCCACGAGAGTATTAAAACAGTGTAGTAATGGTGTTTGGACACAGGGGAATAGTTTCCAATACAGGTTTCGAATGCCATCAGGCCCTGGAGCTGTATTAGATTTGGACCTTTTTATAACACTTTTCAGGCAATCTGGTGAGATGTAACAGACAAACGACCTAGTTACTTTCTCATGCATTGCATGGTCATAATCACGGACCCATGGTGCCTCAAGGTTACAGTTGCCGGGTACAGACCACAACTGTTTCCAGAACCTTTCATTGGCATCCATGGGAGGCCGTTTATCATGTTCACAATCACCCTTTGTTTTCAATTGCCTGTAGAAGTGCTTTTCATTATTTCTAAAAAGTTTATTTTGTTTGATAAATTTATTTTTCTTTTCCAATTTTTTCTTTCTTTCAGTCCAAACCCTTATTTTGGCCTTAAGGGAATCGACAATTTGGAGGAGTACCTTTTCTTTTGTTGTCTTATATTGTAATTTTAATTTTCTCCAAATTGACTTTTGCCGTTTTGACATTGGACTCCCTGATTATCTTAACTTCAGGCACAGCTCTATCCAGGAAATGTATTTTCGAGTTTCCGTTACTTTAACTTGAAACCGGTTTTTCTTTGGTGTACGCAACAATTAACTTCATGTAATGAACAGTCCGATGAGAGTTTCATAGAAATAATATCATTTAATAAATTGATTTCATTTTTGGGAAAAGATTCATTTGTTTGTTTAATTGGCCTCCGATTTTCTAAAGGTATGCCAGATATTTCATCATAAATGGAATGAAAGAAAATATACACAGGGTTTTCGGAAAGATCTGCAACTGAAGAAGAGGAAGAGTGAGGGTCCGACATTTCGGGGCCAATTGGCTCTACGCCGGAAGAGTTTCCATCAGCAAGAGGAAAGAGGTTGACACGGACGTCCATCAGAAGTTTTGGGTCTGCTGCCACTTGAGCATTCTGTTCATGCAAAGGTTCCTGACGGGCACCAGTTGTGGGTTGAACTGGCTCACGGGGCAAGAGATTTTTAAGCCGCCGGAATTGATCTCGGAGATTTTGCTCCGTCAGGTAAGCATACATGGGCATGGCATTGTCCCAATGCAGCTTCAGCGACTTGCCATTGATACGTGGATTTTCAGGCCATCCTGTCGCTCTCGCACACTGAAGTAGTGTGGTTTTAAGGTGGTTTGACCAAGATATTCTTGGTAGGGTTCTGTGCATTCCCCTGGGGCAAGTCCCATCTCCAGTATGGTTAGTGTCACTACCGGAGGAAGGCTGACTGGGCTGCGGAGTTGAAAGATAAAATTCTTCTTGGCTATTTGTAACCCAGTGAAAAACCAGCTTCGGGGGGTCAGCCCTAACTGGGTGATGTACGTTCAGTTCAGGGAATAAAATTCCCCTATCTATGCCCACCACGAAGAGGCGTACATCATCAGGCCCTTATTATTATTATTATTAGTAGTAGTAGTAGTAGTAGTAGTAGTAGTAGTAGTAGTAGTAGTAGTAGTAGTAGTAGTAGTAGCACAATAAAACTATAAACAAGGATGGAGATGATGGCAGAACTGTTATTGATATCTTCGGAAAAGGTGTGTCTTGAGGTGTGCTTTGAAAGACGTGAGGGTTGGCAATGACTTCACGTCAATAGGAGTGGAATTCCATAGAGATGCAGTAGCAAACGGGGATGATCTTTGCACCACATGATTTCAAATTGCAACTTGGAACAGTCAGCAGGAAGTGTTGAGAAGAGCGTAGATAACTTACAGGAGCATAATGGACTTGGGTTACAGCGGCTCATGTATATGTATATGCTTTGAAGTGCAACGCTGATAATGAAAATCATGTTATGCTATTAAAGTGATCATTATGTTCGCAAAACTTGCTTCAATACAGTACTTCAATTACACATTGTACATAAAGGCTCTATAACATTTCATTTATCTGTAAACCATTTGCAGACCATACACAATGGGGACGGGGAGCCTGAAAGTATGGTGTAACAGCATCATGTATGATATCATGAATGAATGATAGTTCATATGTTTGTGGCATCTGCATAATGCCCATCACTGTTGATAATTGTGAATTGAAAGCTCTCTTTGGTAGGTGGCCATGATTTTCATTACAAATGATGCACTTAGGTCATAGAATAAGTCACTGCAATCAGAGTCAGATAGTGCATAACAGGGTCGTCCGATCGGGTGGGAATCTGTCTGTGATAACTTACCAAAAGGTGTCATAATGGTCCTTCATATGGTCACATGATAACATCATCTACCCACGAGTACATTCACGCTACTCAAGTGTACATTTAAGCTCTACTCGCATGTACACTCAAGTTACTCACGTATACTTAAACTACTCACGTGCACCCTCAAACTACACATTCTCATTAAGTCAACTTCATTAAGTTCATCTCCTTTACGTGGAAAACAAAATATGAACATTTAACACAAAGACGAACATTTAACGGAAGGGTTGAATTATGAGATCAGCTTATTGTCTGAGAAGTTTATATTAAAGGCATGTATACAAAATAGTACACCGGTATTCTGACAGGCTGAAGGCATGTTACACGCACAATTTCACACATTTTCGACAATATTTTGCATATGCACTCACTTTAGCTTCCTATTTATGCACACAAAAAACATATCATCCCTTACGACTTGCCATAAATAGATCATTGCACTCGAGACAAACAGATTCCAAACAGGGAACACTTGCCATATATAGAAGGTAAGCAATTGCTCCGTACATCAAAAAGTGTTAGCGGAACTGGTTTCAATCTTAAGTTGTTTTTTTTGCCTAGGACTGAGATCTGTTTCCAAGGGAGTTGTGGGATATCCATAAAGAGTGCTCCAAGGGACATAACTCTATGGGGTTCGCTTGAAATCCTGTGTAAATGCCTAATAAAAAAACCTCATACATAAATATATGCCCAACACTGTCTTCTACATGGAATAAATATCGCAGCTTTGCATAGTGAATCGCGACACCTCAGACACGAACAATAACACATTATATTTACAGTGTTGCCCTGCCATACGTTGGTACATCATCCACATTTCAATTATTTCGGTTGTAAATAAGAAATGGTGTTTGTCTCTTTGTTTTCATAATTAAGCACTTGTGCACTATGTGCACTTGTCAGTGCGATGCGTTTAAAGACACCCAATGTTAGCTTTTGTGTACTTTGTGAGTATGGTTTGCAAGGTCTTGTTTGAGCAAGATGTCAGCTTATATCGGTGTTTGTCAGCTTATATCACTGTATGTAAGCTTATATCACTGCGTGTCAGCTTATATCACTGCATGTCAGCTAGTACCACTGTATGTTAGCTTTTGTTACTGCATATCAGCTTATAACACTGCATGTCAGCTTATATCACTGTATGTCAGCTTATATCTCTGTATGTCAGCTTATATCACTGCATGTCAGCTTATATCACTGCATGTAAGCTTATATCACTGTATGTCAGCTTATATCACTGTATGTTAGCTTTAGTTACTGCATATCAGCTTATATCATTCTATGTTAGCTTATATCACTGTATGTCAGCTTATGTCACTGTATGTCAGTTTACATCACTGTATGTCAGCTTATCTCACTGTATGTCAGCTTATATCACTGTATGTCAGCTTATATCACTGTATGTCAGCTTATATCCCTGCATATCAGCTTATATCACTGTATGTCAGCTTATGTCACTGCATATCAGCTAATATCACTGCATATGAGCATATATCTCCTCATATCAGCTTATATGTCCTCATATCGGCTAATATCACTCTATATCAGCTTCTGTCTCTGCATGTAAGCTTATACGTCTGCATATCAGCGAAGTGTATTTTTAACGACACGAGTGTTACATAGAAAATGGTTCATATTGTGACTTGAGCACCAAGCATGTACATTTCACCGGTAATAGGTAACAGATTAGTTGTTATTGGGGCGAATAGATTGCTGACAAGATGTCTAAGCTTTAAGCAGACAATGCGTTCTCTCTAAGTATCGGTTGAAACGTCCACACTCTTGTCACCAAGACAACGGATTGTTATGTAATATAACATTAATTCTGTTGACAAAGTGCAAGCGGTCACTTTCAACTAGTATAATTGAGAAGACAATCGCCACCGGAATACACCGTATAAACATTTCGACTGAAGAAAGATAGAAATGAGTCCAGGTTTCAGTATCTGACAGAGTATTTAATCTGTAATGATGTCCTGTTTCTACAGGGAAACAGGAAAGTATTCTCCTCATCTATAAAGTATTTGCTTCGCTATTTTACATGGGTCAGATGAGGGTGAAAATCATTATTCCTGTGTGTTTGTTTCCTGTTAACGTAGCCTTTTCTCACAAAATGTTAAAATCATTTGCTTGTTACGACGGGCTTTTGAGGAAGTTATTTTGGAATAAACGTATGTCCACAAACTCTAATGAATCAAGCGTGAAATGCGTGTAGAAACTAAACCTCGGTGCTGTGAGTTATACAAGTCGAGGTAGCCCGCAACCTGTGAGTTTGGATAAGCAAGACATGTGCACGACTAGGCTTTGCATGCACTTATGTGCTAATAGTAGGGCAGGATCCGCCCATATGTTTCTGGTATCATGACTGTTTCCGGGTGATTCATAACCACAGTCATGTTGCACTTGTAGTATAGCTGAAATTGTAAATCGGGAGGGACATTTTCTTATGCCAGGAAACAAAAACAAGGTTATTTTAATCACATCGGGTCAGAGAGAGTTTCTGGTTCTTGTTTGTTGCAAAGCAAGCTGTTTCCTGTCACACCATGGCGCCCTTCACATGCAGATCCAGGACTTGAAACGATGTGTACACTGATGATACTCACTTGACAGACAGGAAAGCAGTTCGCATATACGACAAATGTTAATAAACCTAGGTATGATTTGATGAATTTAACATATAATATTAAAATATTACGGACATGGAACACATAATAGCGCTGAGAGTCCCTCTACCGGGTTTCAATATTATAAAAATGAATATCAAGATAACAATGGACAATAGCAACAGCCGCTGCACGAATGCATGTGCGTGTGTGCGTGTGTGTGTGTGAGTGAACATGCGTTTGTACGTGCGAGTATACATACGTGTTAGTTCACATGCTAATATTTGTGTGCTCAGGAGAATGTGTGTATATCTATGAAGGTGAGTTTGTGTGTGCGCGTGCGTGTGTGTGTGTGTGTGTGTGTGTGTACGTGTGTGTGTCCAGGTCGGTGGCAGCGAATAAGTGACAGTGAATCAATAGAATTTTTATAAATACGGCCCCTGATTTCATGTCAGCACTGTTAACCTCATGTGAGATCTGAATAAAACTGCGTGAATATGGACGATACTGAAACACTTTCAGAGGGACGGATTTCATGTGTTTTTGTTTCTGTTCTATTTGACGTGTCAGTTCATGCGGGGAGTCTGGTTCAAATGCCAGTTCCGTAGTTGTTAGGTTCATGCGTAACAGAGGCTATGTTTGGGTTTTCAAATTTAAAACGGCTTTGTTCATATACTAGCCACATAAAGAAACTGTGCATTGTCAAAATATTCTCCCAGTTGATAAGTACGATAACAATGTCAAAGGTACATATAAACTTTAATCGAGGGATCATGAGACCATGACTAGTCGGGAGAATTGCAATTGAAAAGTCACCATGGGTCAAACGATCATATCACAAGCTCAATAGCGGGTATGTCCACCATCGGCATTGAGACAGCAGTGCATTGACGACGCATAGAGCCTATCAGACGTGCAAGGAAGGCTTGTGGGATGTCACGCAAGATTCTCTCAAGTTCTGTTGCAAGGTCAAGGACGTTATCTGGCGGATGAGAAAGACGTCCCAAACATGCTCTATCGGGGAGAGATCCGGAGAATTTGCAGGCCAAGGCAGTAAGTCAACGATGTGGTGTTGCAAAAAATCCATAGCAACCCTTGCCGTATGAGGGCGGGCATTGTCCTGTTGGAATGTTAACCCAGGGCCATGACGTTGCAGAATAGGAATTGCCACAGGTCGAAGAACCTGATCCCTGTAGCCCACACCAGTTAAGTTGTCGTGAACAATCACGAAAGGAGTTCTTTGGCGTGCTGTTATTCCACCCAAAATCATCACGGAACCACCACCAAAGCGATTCCTCTCCAAGACACAGGCCTGTGCATAACGTTCTCACACGCGTCTATAGGCACGTTGACGTCCATCACTATGGGAAATGTTAAACCTGGACTCATCTGTAAAAACAACATTTCTCAACCAAAACAAGGGTCTGCAGACATGATTTTGCCACCACTTTCGGCGAGCTTGTCGATGACGTTGTGTCAGGATAGGCCGTATGGCGGGACATCGTGGTCTGATCCCGTGATGACGTAAACGTTGTCGAACTGTGTTGGGGTGGATACGGCGAGGTCCTGGGATGGTTTGGGCAGTCATCACTGCAGTCTGAAACCTGTGGCGCAGATGGGTCACCTTTATCCCTCCGTCCTGTCTTGGCGTTGTTACACGTGGACGTCCAGAACATGGCCGATCGATGACGTCATTTGTGTTCTGGTAGCGTCTCACCAGTGCAGAAATCGTGTTCCGGTGGCAGTGGAAATGTGCAGCCACTTGTCGTTGAGACATTCCCCCACGGACCATCCCAATGGCCTCATGACGTTGTGCAGACGTGATCCTTGGCATGCTAAGCGTTTCAATAGCCGTTTAATTTTTTGAACGATCGCAAGGGCAGGGGTTGAGCTTTCCAAAGTGACAGTATTGTGTTGCATTCATTTGCACTGTTTCTCTTTCCCGGAATGCACGTGCAACAACGTATTGCACGTCTCAAGGACGTCACTGACGTCACGGGACGTGGCACGTGCATGCATGTTGGATACATGTCACTAATCTCTGAGTTTACATCCTTATGTGTCTACACAGGTTTGCTTAATTTAGATTTTAAATTTTTGTATGCACAGTTTCTTTATGTGCCTAGTATAGTTGTTAAGTAGTTGGTTCGATTTCGACGTTCTACAATTAACATCATTTGTGTGTCGAGCGGTGGGGTAGCCTTGTGGTTAAAGTCTTCGCTCGTCCCGCCGAAGATCTGGGTTCGATTCCCCACATAGGTACAATTTGTGAAGCCCATTTCTGGTTCACTCGTCGTGATATTACTGGAATATTGCAAAAGTGGCGTAAAACCTAATCCACGCACTCACTCACTCACTCACTCACTCATTGGTGTGTCGGCACCATATCGACACTCGTAGGTTGCCTTGTACATAGACTGCGTCCCACGCATTAACCTGACGGGGTGTCCTAGGCCAGAAACATTTGCCACTCTCTCCAGCACAAAATGGTGGATACACAAACAGAGGTTCGTTATTACTGACCAAATGCTTGTTTGTTTCTTTGTTTGTTTCTTTGTTTGTATTGCCGAACTCAGCAATATTACTGGTATATGACGGTAGATAATCTAGTCTGGGTCACACTATCAAGTGATTGATATTATGAGCATCGATCTATGCAGTTGGGATATGAAGACATGTGTCAACCAAGGCTGCAAGCCTGACCGACCGATCCCGGTATTCGCTTCTTACGACGAGCATATGTTGCTAAAGACGAATTTCTAACCCGAATCTTCACGGGTCTACTGACAAAACGCTCGGAAATAGGATACAAGGGCAAGATTGGTAAACATTTCTTTGTCACCTGGAAAACAAAGTAGTGCTGATTGTCACCAGCATCGTTATGATGTTTGTGTAAAATTTGTAACGTTTCGTCATTTGCTCATTTAAGGAAAAGTTAGTTATTTATACTAGAGCTTTGTACGCGCTTTTTGTACAGCAGGTGCTCCGTGCACAAACGGATGAATCCATTTCCAATGAACAGGGGACTGTGTGGTGTGTGACGCGATGCACGCGGAGATCATGCACTACTGTATTAGGCAGTAAGCAAACACACAGTATACTGGGACATGTTATAGAGTAACTGGTCACATCTGCCTATACATAACCTGGGGTATTTCCCGAATGTTACGTAGGAACCATGTATTGGACAGCTCTTGGTATTATATCTTAACCTAATCGATATTTTAATATGTGTTTCTCCTCTCTGACCTGCCCAACTCAATCAACCAAAGTAGCGTTTTCGTGTACATGAACTACTCTGCCTCAATATGTATTCCCACTCTGAATAATGTACTTCCCGTTTCTGAAATATTACGTCCTTGTTTTTGTGAGTAGCGCTATTTCTGATTTTGTGTGTTATTTACGTTTCCCTCTTACTGGACGTGTGTTCAATCCACCTTGTTTTGATTAACAACAGCTACATACACAGTCGTTCTGTTTACTAGTACTTCACGTTAATGTTTCAATAAATCTGTAAACATTTTGTATCTACAGTTTTATATGTTTGATTGTAATTAACAGTTTTGCTTCTTCCATTGACTCAAAAGGAAACTAAACGAAAAATAAAAATAAAACAATTGCCCACAGTGTCTGAAGATCTTATGTGAAAGTCAAACAAGGACATGATCATTCCCATATATGTGTAAAATATAAACTCAAATACGAATTAGGGGTGCGTTGTGTGCCACAGCAGACTTTGACATAAGAAAATAGGACTAAGTGTTTACATCTATCCTTTGATAGATTTGCTTTGGTATTATTCTGATATCAATTACGTGATATGTAGCTACATGACTATAGCACTCAAAGCAGCAGAACTCCTGACTCGTGAAATGTGTCGATATTTTACACGACAGTTGCCTGATTTGAACTTTTATGCATTATGAAGTCTTAGTGGGATTAATTTCCCTATTTTGTTTTCGCAGCTCAGCAAATGTTTTTATGAGCAGGTTGCTAGCAGCTGCTATGTTTCGACACAAGATTCAATGTCCGCGTTGCTTTTTAGTTTAACGATATGTCATTATAATGATGGATATAACATGTGAGTGATGAGTTTTGGTGATCCATTCATTACATGCTTCTTAGTGTTCACGGGAAGGATTCAGGTCCATTTGATAAACTGTAACGCATTTCTACCTGAGGTAGTGTTAATATACATGAACATGTTATGGGGAGAGAATATTGATGATCCCAATAGGTGCGGAGGACAAAGCCCAGTTGTCGAACTGACGTCATCACTGACTGAACTGTTATTGACTTAGCTATTTGCTTGTTGTGTAGTTTTACTGAGGACGATAGTGTATTAGATGGGTAATCCTATATTGTACACGGCAGGTTAACTAGTAAAAAAATCGCGTAAGCGCTTCACGTTTGGATCAGTTTACAACTATGAATACTCAATATATTAAATGTAATATATGTTGTATTTTGGGTTGCTCGTCCTCGGTAAAGTACAGAATGCTGATGCTTTCTGTTAATTTGGATTCTATTCGGGATTCGAACCCACACTCTCACACCCACATCAAATCTTCAGCACACAAGGTCAGCAATCTAGCCCACTCTGCCATCGTTCTTCCACTACAAAGGAGGTCTGGCAACTGGTAGTCTGCATCACGTTCAGTGTACTCCACTGACAAGTGTAAATAGGCACGACTAGCTCGGCCGAAAGCTATGGATAAACAACGCCAATTAGAAAGTGGTCCCTCGGACAAGTGTGAATTCGAATGGAACTCAACCTAACAAAAAGTACTAGAATTGCGAACTTCATTGAGAGAGTGTTATCCCAAATAAAAAACGGTTTTTGAACATTCCCCATCTATTCGTTTTCATAATCTGTGTGGAGCATGACTAATCAAATGTCTGAAACACTCATTTGGAGACGGAAATGTTTCTGAAGATCTTTTTTGTATATGTTAATTTGGCTTTTATAAGGCTCATCCACGCTATTCATTTCACAGAGACGACGGTATGGGGCACTGGAGGTGGAGTACTTGGATTGGGTTCATACATCTGCTGATTCTAGCTGGAGGTACGCAAGGTAAGTTTCAATAAGAGGAACATTTCAAATTAACAATCACTATAGTTGATGTGAGGTGATAAAGACTTGAATGATATTGCGTAGAATATTTTTACTCAATATGGCAACGTGCCATGCAATATGTTATCGCATTCTAAAAACGTGCACATTTGAAATAACCGGTTTCAACAATGCCCCAGTCTTTCAATGTACATATGCCAAGCTTTGTAATGTAACATAGTGTACGTAATAGCGTGGATGGGCCTATGGTTATGCGTCCTAGATTAACCTCTAGTGAGCTCGGACTATGTTGTCACCATGCGTATGACCAGAAAGCGCGTATCATAATTTCTTCCCTGGGATAAACAGCAAAATGTTTAAACGGGGTGAAATGAAATAGCTCAGAGTGTTATATATCACAATCGTTAACATTATCTGACTTAAGTCAGGAATGCACAATGCCATTTAGAAAGTGGTCAAATGTAGCATATTTTATATTTAGGGTTACACTTTGTTAGATATTCTAGTACTTTTGTTGGGTTGAGTCCCATCCGGGATTCGAACCCACATCCTCAGAGTCAGGCACCTAATCGCCAGCACACGAGATCAGACGACTAACCCGCTCAGCCACTGCGGCTTCAACAAAAATGGAAGACGGACAACTTTTGATTGCGAATTTCAATTCTTGGCTTGGTGCAAGGAGAGGTATCAAGTGTTTAACGGTATCTTGTGTGTTTATGGTTTGTTTTCAGCGATTGTCTTAGTGTGTGAGAGGCTGTGTGTACATGGATGCGCGCGTGTGTTTGTGTGTATGTGTGTTGTTACGTCAATGAGTCGCTCCAAATATAGAATCACAGTCAAAAGTTAGGTGCTGAGCTGGTTAGGCGCCTGACTTTGTGTGCTGGCGATTAGGTGTCTGTGTTCGAATGCTGGATGGGACTCAACCCAACAAAAGTACTAGAATCTGTACTTCACTAAGAAAGTGTAATCCCAAATGTAACATACGTTATATTTGACCACTTTCTAAATGGCATGGTGTAATCATAGCTTACGATCGTGGGAGCTGTGCCAGTTTACATTTATCAGAGGGGTACACAAAGTCCGCAGTCTAAACTACCAGTTATGTGACTTCCATTTTTGTGGAAGTTGCGGTGGCTGATCGGGTTAGGCGGCTGACTTTGTGTGCTGGCGATTAGGAGCCTGACTCTGAGGGTGTGGGTTTGAATCCCGGATGGGGCTCAAACCAACAAAAGTACTAGAATCTGTACTTTACTAATTGGCATTGAGTCTCTCACTACAGCTGCTGAGGTTCCGGGATGTGGTCAGACGCTTGTGAGTTGAGGGAATCAGAATGTTAATAGTTCTACTGGTAATACATAGATGAATTATGTTATGAGCATCTATCGTGCAACTGTCAAAGAAGTAACGCATGTAATATAAGAATGACATCACTGCATGCCGGAATTGCTATATGTCTGATTCACAGACACTGTGCCACGGTAGTTTCCAGAGTAGGGTCATAAAGACAACTAAGTAAGCATATAATATGTTATACTTTTGCTTTTTACTGTCCCGTAAGGAACTACAAAGATCTTACCACACCTAAACAACATATTGTTTCGATTTCACCAGTTTGTGGTTCTCTCGTGATCATTTTCCAGTGATACTTTTGTGAGCCAACAAAGTACAAACTTGGGTTAGACGAAGAATATTGTCACCAAAATATGGCAATGTGTTTTCACGTGATTCCAGGGCATTTAGCCCTTGCACAATTAGTATTCTTTCCAGACTGACGTCGAAACTGCCTTATCATGATATGACTGATATCAATGATCGATCAGTAGTTCGAGATTCGAAGGGACATAACTCTAGATACAGACTGGAGGTATGCTGATTAGTTTCGTATCCGAAAACGCATGACGCTGAGAAAGCGATAAACTGTGTCCTCCTTTACTTACGGTAACTGGTTAGGGCCATCGCTTTCTCGACTTCGGAGGCGAGAAAGTGAGAAAGCGCTATCACGAGACGAGAAAGTGATAACGCGAGACGAGAAAGCGATAACGCAACACGATAACACAAGACAAGAAAGCGATAGCAAAAGACGAGAAAGCGATAACGCGAGATGAGAAATCGATAGCACGAGACGAGAAAGCGATATCATTGCGCGAGAAAGAATGCGAGAGAGCAATATAAGAAGGCGAGAAAGCGATAGAGCAAGAAAGCAAAATAAGAAGGGGAAAAAGTGATAGAGCGAGAGAGCGATAACACGAGAAAGTGAGAAAGCGATATAGCGAGAAAGTGAGAAAGTGATAGAGCGCGAAAGCGATATTTCACATAATCTTGCCCTGTCTGCACATGACGTCTTGTCTGCGTATGATTTAATCCAACAGAAGGCTTTATCGCCATTTGTTTTAGTCTTATAGAAACAAAATGAACATGTATGCTTTCAAATTCTGTGGCATTTTTCTAATTAATCCTTTAACTTGTCCAAACAATAACCCAACAACAACTCCAGAAACTGAGTGTGTTTTCGTTGAAATAAATGAGTGCTTTTAAAAAGTCTGTAAAAAGGATAACAATCATTATTGTTACATCACTAATTTGGCCTGGATAAATTCCCGGTTTACATTTCTTTATTGTCATTTCCCTTGTTAAATGCCACCATTGTTATCTCAACATTCATGCGGGGATTAACAATCCCTGGCTCCCATTTGCACATCCACCCTACCAATTTAGCGCTAAAATTAAGTACTGGCATACCTTGTTATCTTATCACAGTTGTGTCTTTAGTTTTCTGTTTCCTAGTTTCTAGTCTCTTCATTCACCCGATGAAGGATAAGAATATACTCCGTAACATCGTGTTCCACAAATACAGAACTTGACATCCATAAATTCTCTTAAATACCTTTAGGTTTTTCATGTTTTATGAATCCTCTTTTATGAGCCAAGTTTTCCACTGGGCTTAGCTACACATTTGTCTACTGCCCATGTTACCCGTGAAGATCCGGGTGAGATTGGTCTTTAGCAACTCATGCTTGTTGTAAAAGGTGACTAACGGGATCGGGTGGTCAGGCTCGCTGACTTGGTTGACAATGTCATCGTAACCCAACTGCGTAGATCGATGCTCATGATGTTGATCACTGTATTGTCTGGTCCAGACTCGATTATTTACAGACCGCAGCCATATAGCTGTAATATTGCCTAGTGCGGTGTTAAACAACAGACCAACCAAACCAACTTCTCGTCGGGCCTTATTGTATCAGTGATGGAATTTTATACACCCTGTGCCTTTCACCTGGTCTTTTTATGTGTGCATATTTCACACATATATATTTCTACTATTATGTGAAAAAGATATTGTTCTAAATGTATGTGCCATAGTCTCTCATATTTCTACAAGAATGGCTTGTGTACATACTTATATGTATACGTATCCCAACTATCGACAGTGCCACAATTCATCGACCGACGTGGTAGGTGTGTTCAACAAAAACGTAATAAAATTATTACTTGGGGAATAAAGCACTATATCATAAAACAGCTGTATATTGAAAATGATTTAGTTTAAATGGGGAGTTGAGAAGTTGGACGTAAGAGGGTTGGGAAGTTGATTGTGTAATAAGTTCAACTAAGTAAGTGGTGTAAAGTATATTGTCACTTATTAAGCAGAACAGTTAAACTGTTGCTGATAAGCTAATAAGGAGTCTACTAAATAGATGAAAAGGGGTTAAATGTTAAAAAGTAGGGCTGGGGGAGGCAGCGTACGGTGTTTATGTTTTGATTGTGAAAAATGCGGTGTGTGGCCTTGACATTGTGAGTTAGTCTGGATAATCGAGCATACACTGTAATGTGTGGTTGGATAGGGATGTTTTAATGGGTTTATTCTGAATTTAAGAGTGCCTTTTTGTTTGGTGTTCTGATGTTTTGTTTTCAGACCCAGTCTGGTAGTTACTGAGTAATTTGTTTTTTTCTAGTAACTACTAGGTAGTAGGTACTAGTCTTTGCACCTATGGCTTTTTTATATATTGCAAGGAGTTTAGTTGGGGATAGAGAAGGACGGGAGCGACGCACTGCAGTGTGAACATGATAAATGTTTTGTAGATGTGTAGGAGGGTTTATTTGTCTGCATCCCAGTGAATGTCACCTACTGCTCTCATTAGATTTGAATCGTTTTGACATGAGTTGCTAAAGTTATCAATAAGATGATACAGGTAGATAGTTCGATATATTGAACAAGTTTCAATTCTCCTCTGGAAACGAAACTGTTACGAAAGGTCAATTGGATACATGTGTCACCAATCTGCTTTTCAAAACCTATGCGACCACTTCCAGCTGTAGCCTTTACTTTACTTTTATTCTCAATAGACCACCAATGGTGGTATAAGAGTACATATCACACACATCAATTATTACATACAGTCAAAATGGCGGCACAGTACAACAATATATTGTAGAAAATCAGTTGTTGGTATAACATGTCTATTATCTAACTTTTGTTAGAAGAAAACTTGGGGAAAAGATGAGTCAATATAACGAAGATAACAATGTCAGCTCAAGCAGTCATCCTCCAGTTCTCGCTTCACAATGCAACATCAGAGGATGCGGGAAGATACCACTGTTCCACATGGCGTGATGACCCCATTCCCAATTGTCAGCACATGTTGTATGTACAACGTAGGTACACTAGTTCAAAAACATCACCATTGACGTATATTTCTGTGATATAACATGTTGACAGTTTCAGTGTCATCCCAGTAATATAGTATCGGAGGTCTTGTTGATAATCTGTGTGCTTCTGTACAGCAGTCGTTATTCGAGGTTGTCCGACAGGACATTCCTGTCCATCATTCACTTGATTGTCTGCTTTACAGGCTGCCGTGTCATGGCTATAGTATTGATGTCAAGCAAACATAGTTCCAGTTTAGGCATATCTTATGGATGGCGGCTGCTAGCGGTAGGGCAGGACATGCTTACACTTCTTTGTGAACACCTGGTGTCATTACTTCCTTTCAGAGGTCCGTTTATACAACCTTTCCAGCTATTTTCCTTTAACACTAAACTGAATGTCTTTCTGAGGATAGTCAGGACACGCTATTTATTTGACGTTTTGTTCGTATTGAGCAATTTAATTTGATTTTATGTGTTATTAAGGAAAACACGCTCACCCATACATCAGCGTCGTTGTCAGCACTACCAACATCGTTTTGACATGCAAAACCAAGTCGTCAATTGTACCTGTGGACCATGATCTTAGAATGATATACACGTGGAAGAGAAACGGACAAGATGTTGAAGTTGGTGGGAGGTTCCACGCTTCAGGACAAACCCTGGCTTTGATTGATGTGAAGAAAGAGGACCTGGGCAACTACTCATGTCAATGTACAGAGGAAGGTCTTGCATCCAACTGGAGTGATACAGTCGATCTCCAAATGCTAGCAAGTAAGTGCTGAATGCAAGAACTAGGCAGGTGAATCATAGAGCTGGTTTGGAGCTGATATCACAAATGTTCCATCATGTCTTCATCAACATGCAGACCTTCAATGACAAATATATTGTGTTCAGTTATATCGTGGTGGCAATGCTATTCAAAATAATTCAGTGAAAGGGCAATTCAGTTCAATATGAACTGTCTCAAAGAATATTTTGCCAGAGACGATACAAATATCTTGACCTGAGGCAACCCCGTGCAAGTAGACAGGTATACACGTACGTTGTTATCAGGTAGTTGAATTAAAGTGCAAAAAGTCATATGAGCCTTGTTTACAATATACTTATGGGAACAAGTAACTATGCTTGATATAAAGTTCATTGGAAAGAGCTTAATTCTGAAATGGAAAAATGCATCTCTGATTAAGATGCATGAGGGCTACACTACTTAAGTCGTTATTTATAATTCCCACGTGCAATTTAAATAATGTGAACAGCACATAATCCTTGTTAGCTACCATGTTCTGATAATGGCATTTTGTTTAACCGTAATGTCACATTGTGTTATAAATAAACATCTACACCCCGTTGGTATGATCTTGAGTCACATTGTCCAGCTATGAAGTGGATTTACAATCAGGATTGTAAGCATGATGCATGGTGAATACATCCCTTGTTACTGCTCAACATGTCCTACATTCTCATAACTATATTACAGGATACATGTAGAAGATATTTCCAAAGTTAAAGTGTTTGTGACAAAAACTGCATTCGACACCATTCCCTGTTTCGACATAGACAGAAACTGATAGTTGTCATGTGAAGCAGCAACGTGTTACACGTAATCATTCTTGCTCTGTTCACGCAGTAGGCAGGACGGTCGCCATTTTGTTGCGGCAATATGTCATTGCAAAAATCAGAATAAACTGAGAATCCCAAACTTGACAAGATTATGTCCCTTGTACAAAAAGTGTCTGACGACTGTGAAGAGCTAAGAGAACTAGTTGCTGCACTTGAGAGCGAGTCTTATCGCCTGGGAGCGAGGGCGGTGACCAAGAACCGTTGACGTCCCAATTTAACCGGCGCTCAAAAGATCAGACCAGACCCAAGTCGCAACTGGGGACGGAGATATTAAAGGTGAATACTGGAGTATTAGGGACACGGTTTCTAGTGTAAAACTAACCCCAGAATTACTGGTAAATGGCAGTCGTTAGGGAAGTAGATTGCAATACCAATGCACGTTATGTCTTTATTACTACAATGTAGTCATTCGGACTGTGGTAGTCGTCACGACCAGATTTTAGTCATCCTTCGAGTAGAGATAGCTTATCTACAAGACGAGTTTTCAGCGCTCGCAGTTCAAGGTCAGTTCGACCCGACTTTTTCGAGATTCTTCAGGTCACTTCAACGTAACACGTCAGAGTTTTAAAGAACCTTTGAAGCGCGGCAGCGATGTCTACTGTGTACCCTCCTCAGCGTAGCAGAGGCTTTCATCGAGGCAGAGGCGGTTTTCGCGGACGAGATGAGTGAAGGAGTATGTATGCCATTGGCAACAAGACCAGAGGGACTCCGACTTGACAATCATACATTTTCTCAGAAACAACATGTGTTTGTGTGAGACGAGATTCACCAACGGATCTCATGGTTTAATCTTTAAGGTTGCTGGTACAGAGTTTTTTGTGTGTGATAACGCTTATAGTCAGGTTTACAAGTCCTCATAGTTTTTCTCATGGTGGGCTAGCCTAATGGTTAAAGCGTTGGCTCGTCACGCCAAAGGCCCCGGGTTCGAATTCCCACATGGTACAATGTGCGAAGCCGATTTCCGGTGTCGTCCGCCGTGATGTTGCTGGAATATTGCTAAAAGCGGCGTAAAACCAAACTCAGTCATTCAGTCATAATTTACTACCTGTCATTAATTCTTGTAAGATATGATAGCTTCTACCTTTGTAGCCTTGTACTTATATTTTATGAGAGCTTCAGTAGTAACATTGGATACTTGTTACCTCCCCTATACCATCAGTTGGCAACACACGTATTACACTCTGTTCTACATACATGCATACACGTACAAACACGCATACACACACACACACACACACACAAACCCCTACACACATACACACTCAGACATATACACATACACAGGCAATCATAAAATCATACACACAAACCAAACCCCTCACACCACAAACTAGCATGATAAATCGGCACTGAACTAACTCCACGGACTCATCGAGACTCCATGAATGTTATCATTTTGACATTCAAACACTATTCCTATGCAACAAAAATATGTTTCTTTGGTCTAGGTGGGTCTACTTGTTGCTGACTTTGTTTGTCGAATGTATTTTCATGTAATTGTGGTAAGAAAGTGTAGTCATGAAGTGTATCCCTATTCGGTTTCAAATGTAAGAAGATTGTAGGGTTATGACTCCATAAGACACGTTAACTCATTTCACTTCTTTATGTATATGTGTATATAAAACGTTTCTACAGCTAGAAATGTCGAAGTACCAATGTAAGACCTCTTTTGAAATAACGGTGTTGATGGTATTCCACTTGCATGTGCTTATTGTTTTAATGTTGCATTCGTGCACTAGTGTAAACCATTTTATGTAGAGATGGAGTTATTTATGTTGGTGAGGGGGATGCAAGTCTTATACTTGTTTAGACTGGAGCTCACACCTTTGGTGTGACGGACTGAAGTCATGTCTTGAAGTATCTGTATTATATAACGTCAGTGATACCATAATAGCAGGGATAAATAGTTCCTCGTGTTATAGCTGTGGTAGCGTCATACATAATTAGAAATAAACATATCAGTTGTACATGTACAAACAAAAGACAATGTACGGTTTTAGCAAATCAGCTGGCTTTAAAATGGCAGTGCAAAGATAGAAAGGCCTGTTTCTATCTGTTATAAGCCATAATGTAATGTGAGTTTTATTGCCCTAACGACATGTACGCTAAAAACACTACAACTTCAGGAAATCAAATGGCATTAAAATATTTGCGCTGAAAAGAAATGATGTTTTCACTTTTATCCACGACAATGTTCTGAATGTTCTGTGATGTTATTTCCCTAATAACAATGCATTTTCCCCAGAACTTGAAGTTGGAGAACTGACAGTGAATGGAACAACATGCAAAACTGTAAAAGAAAATCAAGTTGTCGTCTTCAGGTGTATGGTTGAGGGTCCTCCATTCGCAGCTGTGTCTCTTATTCAGGAAAGTACTTTGGTCTCAGTGGATATGTCCAGGACACAACAAAATGTGTATGAACATGTTATGGTTGTACGGAAGTGTTCTCAGCTCGGGGTGTATTCTTGTAGAGCCACGAATGTTGCCGGTACATCAGAAGATGAACAACATACAGTTGTCTTGAAAGGTTTGTCTCGATTTTAAAACCACCGTGTCATGGTAATTCATTTCAACAGAGTAAACAAAAGTACATACACACTCAAACGCTTCTATTTCTGCCCTTTTCTATATTCACCATTAGATATACAGATGTCGGATAGATTCAAATGCATACTTTTGGGTTATTCGGTTCATCAGATTGCTATCGTTTCGTAGAAGGAACTGAAAGGTTAGTCACTCATACGCCTGCGTTTGCCGACTTTTCGTTATTCGTCACTACATGGGGTCTGATAGATAAACGCTTGTCACACTGAGGCCCAGTGTTCAATTTGGCACAATGGGATAGTGTGTGGAAGACATTATTGGTGCCATGGATGATTATCTAAATGTGCACATCTCCTTTCAGGAATGCCACGTGAACAAGCATCACATGCTTCTGTGATCATTGGAAAGACTCATTCGATGGTTATCAGCATTACGCTGTGTTCATACCCTGGACCATCGAAACCAAAACTGGGCTTCACACAGTCAGGCAATCTTAGAGATATTACCAACATAAAGAAGTATGACCTGGCAACCAAGAATATACCACACAATGTATTTGAATATTCATTCATTATACATAATATCACCGACGCAGACTTTGGGGTATACAAATTCAGTGTGGAATATAATCACTCTTCAACTGATTTCAATATTTCTGCCTCCAAAAAAACAGGTACGAAAAGTTGACATCATATATCATCTTGTAAAGTAGAATGAATGTTAATGGATCTCTGAAACATACAAACTGAAAACTTTGATGTTGCATAGTCAAGTGAAATGAACACAGTAATAGTATTAAACCTGTAACAACTATGTTGGTGCACTTGCAGATATTCCAGGAAGGAGTCTACATCTTGTTGTTGGTTGTTCAGTGGCCGCGATCGCTATAGTCCTGGCCATCATTGCTGGTGTCATCCTGTCACGATTCAACCAGATACGAGGTAAGATACATGCCGTTCAACAAATAATTTACACCATTTTTGAGACATTATACTTGTGATATTTCACAACGGGAATCTGAACATGTAAATTACATTTAAGGGGTCTAACATTTATCAAGTAATCAATATAGATATCGTTTTCAGAATATCGAGTACATACCTCTAACCTTCATTTCGCGTTTCAAGTATCTTCGAGAATCTTGAGTATAACACTAAATTTATTATCGTTATCATTTTTCAGACTACTGGCACCTAAGGCAAGTAGTATCTCTTTATTCTTCTATTGTTGGAACATGTCATTTATATATATTACCGTGTGATCGTGTATATGCATGCATTACAGAGCGTTTTGGTAACCCCAGTATAATCCACAGGTTTAGATCGTACATGACACCCATGCAGAACATGCCAGAACATATCGATGATCGAGAGTATGCTGAAATCGACGATGCTGATTTATCTGGTCGTGGAGCAGGCAACATTGTGCAACCTGTTGTTGATGTCCCGGATGATAACAACATTCCACCTGCATGCGGTGCAAGACACAGGCGGGAGAGGCAGCAGATGGAATGTGAGGATGATGAATATGAAGAGATGAGACCCCTAGATGCTACCAACAGAGAAGAACACCTAACAGAGCAAGGCAGGACAGCTGAAATGCAGCAGCCTGACATGGATATTAAGGAAGACATTACGGATGAGATGATCATGACATTACCTGGCTCCCATGTTCATTCAGAACCCAGGATTGTTGTTGGTGATTGGTCGGCTGAAGGAAGAGAATCTGGAAATATGGCACCAGCGATTATAAATGAGTTTGCAGAAACAAGCTTCATGACTCAAGAACCTAATGAAACAGGCACTGATAAATTACCCGCTGCCGGTGGAATGTATTCAGGAATAGAATAGGTGGGATGTCAGCAATTGAGGCAGAAGAAGATGATCCCTTGGTGGAAGGAAGAGATGATTTTGCTGAAAGTGAATCGCTTGATTTGCCTTCCAACAGATATGCGAGTCTGATGCCGCACCAACCTGTAGATACTTACACAGCGTTGGACAATGATGATGATATTGCGCATGATTAGTACTCAAATATGTGTGCATTTATCGAAGGACAACACTCACAAATTGTATCAAACTGCGTGATAAATCCATTGCACAAATACTTCGATGAACCTACGGCATGTTTATGGAGTTGATGCATGACACGTACTCTGCCATGTGTTACAAGTGCTTCGTGTGAATATGTATGAGATGGGTACACACACCTGTATCAATCAGTCTTTCTGTAATGAGTGCTTTGCGATAAGGCCCAGGGATGTTAATCCTTTTGATATTAACCTGTAATGCTGTCAGTATATTATATATGTTTGTGTTGATTTATGTAAAACTGTATACAATGTACCCACATTGTGTGCCAAATACCGATTGTATTGATGCTTTTGTGGTATCACCAGCTTTTAGCACTGTACTGTTTGTTACACGCACTAAGAGAGATCAGGGGAGGAGAGTGTGTACAGTTATCTCTCCGTCTTTTCTTGTAGACTGAGCGCTTTGTGTTATTTTCGTTATATTGCAGATTCTTCATTTCGTCAAATATTAAATAGTTCAGCATTAATAACAGCTATTCATGTATGTGTTTTAACCTAACAAAAATGTGCTGCTAAACCCCGAAAGCTGTAGTAAGTAAACTGTACATATTGTCTATATTATGAGATGTTTTTGTGTCAATTGTCAATAGACTTTTCAAAGTCTAATACTGGCAACAAATACACTGTATATATTTCTTGAGATGTTTTTACTGTCAGTTCTCGACAGGTTTTTATAGCCTTAACATATTCCTTTCTATTATACAAATTGTTCTCAATTACATGGAACGTGGTATTCCGCATTCATGATCCAGAGCATTATGTGTGTATCACTGACTCTCAAATGACAAACTGTTCAGCATGGAACTCGGGGGCAAGCTTTCGATAATCTGAGTTTGTGAAAGAAGTATAAGTTCAATTCGGAAAATATTACAACAATGTAGTGAAACCTTCACTTACTCATTATTCGTCAGAAACACGCCGACGACTTAAGTTAGTGTAAAATATCTTTTTTTACGAATCTTAATAGATATATGTACATATAACTGTTACATATAATAACATTTATTTGACAAGATTTTTAATTACATATTCCGTGATAGTTTCAACATACGAGTGCCACAAAGCCTTAAATAGTCAGTGGGAGAATTACTTTGATCTAGAAATTCTGTTTCCGCTTTAGACGACTGGATAACACTTTTAACGCTTCATGTACCGATCTGTATCATTATGAGTATGATTTCCTGTTTACATTTCCATTACATTAGCTTTTGTTCCAGCTTGTATTCAACTGCTTATTTCAATAAATACCTTAAACGGTTTCTAGCATGCGTTTGTGTGTCAACGAAATTTGATTTGGGGCGTTACTTGTCACCAGAAATGCAAACTGTGTATTGATGTGAACTTAAAGGATTCCTACAACAGGGAATCAATCTAAAATGACTCAGTCATTGTCCTACATTGTTTCAGTCTCTAAATAATATGATGCAATGTTCATAAGAAGATCACCCCTGTGAGACACAATACATTGTAGAAACATTCCGACTGGAGGAAGGTTTGTCTATAGCTAAGCGGGTCACGCATGGGTTCGAATCCCCACATGTGGCCCCGCCGTGATAATGGTGGACATTTGCTAAAGAGGCGTGAAACTCTCACCCCCCACTGTAGCTATGCAGGTTGAGTCGTGGTTTCAATAACCGAGGCATATTTGTAACGATAAGTCATGTTACAACAAGGAAACCGGAAGATACTCCCATTGAACAAGCTGTATTCTGAAGTTTCACAAAAACAAGACATGTGTGTTTGCGTGGGATCGGATCCTTTATTATTAACCCTTCACACGTTTCTTGAGAGTGAGTGAATGTTGATATTCAAACAAATACTGGTGTCTGTGCTTACATCCTGGTTCCTGTAAAATGTTGGTGTGTGCGTGAGAACATGCTTGCGTGCGAGTCCCTGTAAGTGTGTGCATGATATGAAGAGCTAAACAAACTGTTGCATTGATCATTAATTAAAACTTAAAACATGTTTGTTTGCCCTAGCATATGTCATCAAACTCCTCGGAGTAATCAGAAACTGTGGCTGTACTGTCGACGTGTGTGGTCATGAATCAATACTGAATGAAATGCAAGAAAACCGAAACAAGGTTTTAACAATATTTAACCCTGGTCACCGGACTCGATCCTATATTAGAAACAAATCTACATCACACACTGAAAGATGTTTCCCAATTTAACGAGTCTTCTAACAGAAGATGAGTGCAATCGCCCATGATTAAAAATACCTTCTGAAAGTTTAAAGTTTAAAAAGATATTACAGTTGCCTCAGTTTCAGTGTTGCCTTACATTGACAGCATCACCACACATTTCAGTATTCCACATTTGGGTTCTTGTTCCGGTGTGGTGCTGATTTCATGTCAGCATTTTTATTTTATTTTTATTTTTATTTTTGTATTATTGTCATTATTATTTTTTCTTTCTATTTTATCTGGGATTTATTTTATTCCTTTATTTTGACAAATTTGGTTCCTTCTATTTGAGCTATGTGTCAGTTCCATAGGATTCAATCTAACTTTGAACACGATTGAGTGACGTAATGTAGCTGCAACGATTTGCTGGGTTTGATTCCAACATTCCCTAATCACGATCATAATTGCATCAGCACTATATATTCACTTGTAATTGGTTGGTTGTCGTTTAACGCCGTACTCGGCAATGTCACAGCTATATGACGGCGGTCTCTAAATAATCGAGTCTGGACTGGACAATCCTGTGATCAACTGTATGAGCAAATTCAATGATTTGTGTCAACCAAGTCAGAGAGCCTGACCACCCGATCCCGTTAGTCACCTCTTACGACAAGCATGGGTAGCTGAAGACAAATACTAACCCGGATCTTCACGACTCTCTTCATACGCTCCACTTACAAGGGGGCGAATCCATTTCACAGAAAGTGGCACCTTGGTGGAACATAACATGGTACATGTTGAGCTTTAGGGTTCAAACAAACCCACAATTGACCGGCCCATGTTATAGGATAACTGTCATATCTGCACTGGTATTTCTTGGAGTATTTCCTGATCGTAGGGTAGGAAAACAACACCACACATTTTCCGACATTAAACCGTACCCTTCAATCTATACTAAGCAGCAAAAGAAACGTCAGTTTGGAATTTTCCTTCGCAGAAACAGATAACTGTAAACTCATTTAATGTTTTGATTGTATATTTTTGACAACATTTCCAACTTTACATGAGCAAAGACATTCCTTCCCAAACTCAGAATGGAACCCAGGAAATGAACCTGATCTCTGAGATGGTACGGTGTTCTCCATGTTTTTCATGCAACTCATGCTGCATGTGCTGTTCACAAGGACCAGCCCTATAAAATGCACCCCAAAAAACCTGGTAGAAACATTCCGATTACAACGTCAGCAGCATGCCCCTTCTCACGACAGCTAAGAGGAACTAGGCGCTAGGAAGACTTGAAGCTGGCCACACTGCACAAGCCGTTGCCAATCACTTCCAGGTCAACGTTCCGACCATCTACAGGCGGCAGCAACGTTTCAGGGCCACCAACACCACAAATGATCGCCCCCGTACTGGCAGACCAAATGTGACCACAAGACGACATGTTGTGCGACAGCATGTACAGAATCCCTTCATGCAGGCATCCGAAACAGCACGCCAGACAGTGGGAACACACGGAAGACCAATCAGTACTGATACAGTACGCCGACGTCTTAACCTCCAATTCCGTAGACCTTACCGTGGACCTATCCTCACCCCTCGTCATCGGCGTGAAGGTCTACAGTTTGCCCTACAACACCAAAACTGGCGATACAGGCAATGGAGAACTGTTCTGTTCACAGGTGAGAGTCGGTACTGCGTATCAACTGCAGATGGCAGAACAAGAATATGGCGACGACGTGGCCAGCGTTGCTCAAACCAATGTGTTATGGAAAGAGACTCATTGGGAGGTGCAAGCAGAATGGCATGGGATGGAATAGGCCTGAACCAGAGAGTTGGTCCTGTGGTGTTCCAGAACCTACGTCCAGGGAGAGGAGCGGTGCGCTACATCGACCAAGCTCTCAGACCGTACGTCATACCACATTTCGCACGTCACCGGAACAACATTTTCCAGCATGATAATGCCCGGGCCCATACTGCCAGAGCTACACGGGACTTCCTAGAGCAGAAAAGTGTCAACAGTATGCAGGGGCCAGCCCTTAGTCCTGATTTAAACCCAGTTGAACATCTTTGGGGTGAAGATTAGAGGAGACTGAATAATGTCATACCAAGGCCGAACAGAGCCGATATATTGCGCCAGGCCTTTCTCAGAGTGTGGTTCAAGGTGCCAATGGCCTTCATCAATCGATTGGTGCACTCCATACATAGACGCTGTGCTGCAGTTATTGCCGCTCGTGATGGTCACACTAGATACTGAAGTCAAGAGTCTGAATGGACTGCACACGTTCACGTAATGTCTTGGAATTGTGCTGAGTTAAGCATTGATGTGTCAAGATATTGTACACAAAAAATGTTTTTGATCCGCTTTTTATGTCCATTTCTGTAATGATTTGATTACAGTGCCTATCTAATTTTGAATTCGTACTGACGTATTTTTTGCTGCTGAGTATATATTCCCACTCTGAAAAAATTCCTTGTTGAATTGCGTCTAATATTTGTCAAAGGTTTGTTTCATAAATGTGTTTGTTTCTTTGTTTTCCTTGTCGCGGAAATTGTGTTTCAATCTATACTGTTAAAATATCATACTTTATGGAAGCGTATTCTTCGTAGATCATATGAATACGTAGACGATACTTTCATCTATGTTAAAGATACTTTCATCTACGTTATAGATACTTTACCTCTACGCCGATGAAACTACAATTTACGTATATGATACCAGTATCTATGTCGGAAAAGGTATCATCTATTGCTCGATGTGTTTGACTTCAAACTTCGATGAACGTTCGTTTCAAGTTTACATTATATACAACTTGGATTGTAACTTCACGGCATATACTAACGGTCTCAGAAAAGACAGGCACGATTATAAAATCATATATTGAGATGAAAGTCCCCTGTACGAAGATGAAAGTATCCCCTACATATAATCGATGAAGGTATCTTCTATGTAGATGAAAATATCCTCTCACTAGAAGAAGGTATCATCCATGAAGATGAAAGTATCAACTACGTAAATGAAACTAGCCTCTCTGTAGATGGAAGCCTTAACTACGAAAAGTGAGTGAGTGAGTTAAAATTGTACTTCGCATCGGCAGTATTACAGCCATATAGCGATGAAAACAAGGTAATCATTTTAAAATATCTGTCGACAAAGGACGGTAAAACCAACTAGACTATCACAGATAGATATATTTAAAACTAGTAATTAAGTCTAAAATACTTTAACTATAGAGGACGATACAATATAAAAACTGGCTATAGATCGCCAACAACTGAAGGTGGATCACCATACTAGTGTCCATGGGTACTTACAGTCCCTTTGCTACCTGCATGGATCCTAGTTGGATTTACACCATCCCTTCAGCCGCTGGCGATTGTAGGAAAAGTGTAGCCGAAATTTTAAAAGAACAAAAATACTACGACATAAAATCCGGTAAGCTTAATTTTCACTTTGAAAGTGTTGGAACATACGTACAATGAGGACAATAATTTCAACTACGAAGAAGAATGCATCTTCTAAGGAGATAAAAGTAACCTTTCAGTAGACAGCCACAGTACACAGTCTTGAACACGATGTTATTCCCCTTTTTGCCTCAACTTACGTGAGTGGTTAACGTGTTCGTTCATCACGCCGAAGGCCCGGGTTCGATTCCCCACATGGGTGAGGGAGGTGAAATGGGGTTTAACGTCGTGCTTGAGAATATTTCGCTCATATGACGACGTGCATGGGTGTGTATGTGTGCCTGCTGGTACTAGCCCAGACTGAAGCTGGTCTTATAGGACTAGCTCACTGAGATACCATGCCGTAGTTAAGCATGAATACCCCACTCAGACACATTATACTGACTCCGAGCTTTGTTGTACCCATTTAGGCAGAGCGCCAGGCAGGGACCAACAAGTACCACATTTTGGTATGACGCGGCGGGGACCGAACCCGCAACCTTCCGTTCTCCGGATGGACGCTCTATCCACTACACCACGGAGTTAGTACCCCACATGGGTATAATGTGTGAAGCCCATTTCTGGTGTCCACATACCAGTTATTGCTGGGATATTGCTAAACGCGGCGTAAAACTAAACTTACTCACTCACAAACCTTACGTTTGTAACGTCTCATGTGTAAACTGACTTACTGAGGTAGGGGATGAGTACCGTGTCTTGAAGTGTTCACATCATGCAGGATGAAGACAGGCAGATGTTATATGTTGATGTCTTTTCTTTAAAAAAACAACAACAAAAAACAAAACAAAACAAATCTCAGCTTCCTGTTCATTCGAAGTTAAGGTTTCAATACTTCTGGAAACATTTTGTGCACAGGTAACTGAACGACAGTAAGATAAATTACCGTCCTCAGTGTTTTACATGTCTGAAGATCTTATGTGAAAGTTGAATAAGAACAGGATTAACGCATACACATACTGATGTTCTCAAAAGACATTATTCAGCTCATTTTCTAAAGAGTGAGTGAATGAGTGAGTGAGAGTTTTATTTGAATCTACCTAATTATAAGACCTATAAGATCTATATTATATAATATTCCAGCTATATGGCGGCGATCTGTAAATAATCGAGTCTGGACCAGACAATCCAGTGATCAACAGCATGAGCATTGATCTGCGCAATTGGGAACCGATGACATGTGTCAACCAAGTCAGCGAGCCTGACCACCCGATCCCGTTAGTCACCTCTTACGACAAGCATGGGTTACTGAAGGTTCCTCCCAACCCGGACCTTCACGGGTTGGAATGCATAACGAATAATACAAGATCATTCAGGAACAGCCATTGTTCAAAAGCAACCTCGGTCATAAAAACCAATGGCAATGACTAACCAGTAGTCATCTGTTTACCGAAGAAATTACAACGTGAATGTTGGAATTATATACCATGCATGATAATGACCAGCTGTTTGCTGCAAAACACAATAACGATGATATTATCGTGATAACGACTTTAATACAGAAAACTTTTGAATGTGCGCTGTGAATATATTAATGGGTAAATGAATGGATATTACTGACAGAACTTGATCATTTGTGACAGCATTTAAAGGAAGACCCAAGTGGCTTCAGCCAGCTGACACGATGCAGAACACACGACTCCGTGGCCTACACTATAGTGAGATTGGTTGGTTGGCTGGCTGGTTGTTTAACGCCTAACAGCAACATTACAGCTATGCGGAGTCGGCCTGTAAATATTCGAGTCTGGACCTGACAATCTGGTTGGTTGGTGGTTTGTTGTTTAACGCCGCACTCATCAATATTCCAGCTATATGGTGGCGATCTGTAAATAATTGAGTCTGGAACAGACAATCCAGGGATCAACAGCATGAGCATCGATTGGGATACGATGACATGTGTCAACCACGTCAGTTAGCCTGACCACCCTAAGTGAGGTGAGATGAAATTGTGTTTAACGTCGTGCTTGAGAATATTTCGCTCATATGACGACGTGCATGCGTGTGTATGTGTATGTGCGGCTGCTTGTACTAGCCCAGACTTAAGGTAGTTTTATAGTGCTAGACCACTGAGATACCATGCCGCAGTGAAGCATGAATACCCCACTCAGACACATTATACTGACTCCGAGCCGACCAGCCCTTGTTGTAACCATTAATGCCGAGCGCCAGGCAGGGACCAACAAGTACCATGTTTTAACGTCTTTTGGTATGACGCGGTCGGGGATCGAACCCGCGAACTTCCGCTCTCTTTCTGGTGTTCCCGGTCGTGATATTGCTGGAATATTGCTAAAAGCGATATTAGTTGCAATTGCATTTTAAGAGCATGCTACATATACAAAAGTTTTCATTTCGTTGTTGGTTATTTTGCTATCATCTGAAAGGTAACTAAATGACAATGATGTGAAAAGTTATAATGTATAAGCCATAAAATTACACATAGTCTGAAAATGATAAAGATAACTCCATATACATGTTGAAATATATTCTCTTCAGCATAAACCACAAAATAGTTGTAAAAAAATGTGTCAATGAATCACTGAAAATCAGTGATAACACCAGGTGTCCACTAAAAGAGCAATCTTATCTTTCCATATCTGTAGATAGCCGAATACTTAGATCCATGGTTCATCATACTGATTCACGGTGGACACTGATTTCATACTGGAACAGTCGTCCATGTCTATTCCAGTCATGCGCAGTACACTATCTTTCTTGAGTCGTAAATGGCGCAGTTCATGGTAACCGCAGCTATTCGTGTAATCACGTCGCAGATTGGTTCCCTCTTCTCGTCTTTGAATAGCTCCTGCCTGCGATTCCCAGACGTCTTCAATTTCAAAGTATATCCGATTGTCGGCCATGGTCGGCGCCAAGGCTGGAGCAGGGGATGATGACGACCTGCAACCATAGGGTAGGTTTAAATATATATATATATATATTTTTACGCTGACCCCCACAGCAACTCCACGTACATAATCAGCAGCCGTACATATTTAACTACATGACAAAACCAATCTCTATATGTTCTCGCAACAAGATCAAGCACACGCCCCTAAAGACAAGTTGCTATCCTACATGTTCTTGCAACAAGGTCAAGCACACGTCCCTAAACAGCAAGTTGCTATCATACATGTTCTTGCAACAAGGTCAAGCACACGTCCCTAAACGACAAGTTGCTATCCTACATGTTCTCGCAGCAAGGTCAAGCACACGCCCCTAAAGACAAGTTGCTATCCTACATCTTCTCGCAACAAGATCAAGCACACGTCCCTAAACGGCACGTTGCTATCCTACATGTTCTGGCAAACAAGGTCAAGCACACGTCCCTAAACGACAAGTTGCTATCCTACATGTTCTCGCAACAAGGTCAAACACACGTACCTAAAGACAAGTTGCTATCCTACATGTTCTCGCAACAAGATAAAGCACACGTCCCTAAACTACAAGTTGCTATCCTACATGTTCTCGCAACAAGGTCAAGCACACGCCCCTAAACGGCACGTTGCTATCCTACATGTTCTAGCGGCTTGTCAAAAAAGTCTAAGTTTTTCAATAGATGGTAAAACCGTGTGTGTCGAAAGACAGTGATGGCTGTGGTCATAGTCATCATCACATAGTTGTTCATAAAAGTATTAAATAATCAAAAGCAATTTCACTTGACATCAAGATAATCTGGCAACCTTTGAAATAAAGACATTTGGGTATTCTATCATCCTATAAGTATTTGTTTGTCTATTGTTTAACGCGGCAATATTCCAGCTAAATGTGTTCCAGTGATCAACATTATGAGCATCGATCTACACAAATGGGAGGTCAACGAGCCTGACCACCCGCACCCGTTACTCGTCTCATACGACAGACATAGGTTGCTAAAGACCCATTCTAACCCACGGGGGAGACAAGCATGGATGCACTGAAGATCAATTCTAACCCGGATCTTAAAGTAACCTCACCCGATGCGTAAGTGTTTTGGCAACCTATGTAAAACCTCGCTTGCTAACATGCCTGAAACATCGGAGTGTTCTGTCAACCAGTTACACCGGCATTTTAACCTTCATCTTCTGAAACTTGTTCGTGTAAACAGGTGTGTCTGAACAACATGTACTTTGGCAGCTGCCTAACACTGGACTGGTGTCTGTACTCGTTATGCAAAACTCACTCACTGTTTCACTTTCCTGGTAACTGTTTCCCATGTCATATTGAACCTGACTTCAGTATCGAAACACACTGTCAATAACATTCATATAACACAAATCATACGGGTGTTTTATTCAAGCCAGGTATGTCCCTTCTGTTTATCAAAACCCATTCATCCAATATTAATTAACACGGTAAAACCTACCTTGTGTTCCAGTCTCCTGAAGAAACAATAAGCAAGTTAAAGATAAAGAAAAACGTCTGACAATAGGCTAAGTTGCAATTCATCACAATTCATCACATTCAAATATAGATGAATAAGTTTCAAAACCAAACGCTGCATTAGACTTGTAACATATGTTTATACCTTTACACACAAAAGTGAATAAGGTATGTTTCATGATGCAAATTATTATTTTCCCGAATAATGCCCCAAATCATACACCGGCAAGTGTGTGTAGTTAGTAGTAGCATAATAAAACTATATATAAGGATAGAGATGCTGGCGGAAATGTTACTTGAGGCATGTGCTTTGAAAGACGTGAGGGTTGGCGATGATTTCACGTCAATAGGAGGGGAATTCCATAGAGATGCAGTAGCAAACGGGAAAGATGTTGCACCAAATGATTTCAAATTGTAACTTGGAACAGTTAGAATGAAATGTTGAGAAGGACGTAGAGTTCTTACTTGAGCGTAATGGCATAAAAGATACATATATGTGTGAGCCGCTGTAACCCAAGTCCGACGTGTTTGTCACCAGAAATTGGCGCCACACAGTGTATCCAGTTGGGCAATTATCTGAGTGAGTGAGTTTAGTTTTACGCCGCACTCAGCAATATTCAAGCTATATGGTGGCGGCCTGTAAATAATCGAGTCTGGACCAGACAATCGAGTGATCAACAGCATTAGCATCGATCTGCGCAATTGGGAACTGATGACATGTGTCAACCAAGCCAGCGAGTCTAACCACCCGATCCCGTTAGTCGCCTCCTAAGACAAGCATGGGTTACTGAAGAGTCATTCTAACCCGGACCTTCACGGGTCGGCAATTATCTAAATGTATTCGTTCAGTGCTTGGATAACACCACTCTTGGTATATATGTACACTAGCGATGAAACAGTTCACCTATACCTATGCAATGGTATCATCGGTGTTCTCACTTTCCAGGGATCAGCTGATTTATCGATTACAAATGCAAAACTGAAATTAAGGAAATCCTGCCTCGTCGTCGTTTAAATGTTCTACGACAAATAAGAACACCGATCACGGAGATGATGAACATTGTAGCGACAGAGAATCCAATACTGACAACAATGAGGTTCTCCAGCCCTCCTGGAAGTGACAGGTTCATGTTAAATATTTGGAAAACATTGAACACCGTTCTACAGTACGTTTGGGTTTAACATGTCATTGCAAAAAGATACAATGTGTTGACTACTTAGAAACAAATTCCATCTGGTGGAAAGGCTTTGCTTGTTAAGTTTCATGTTTCTTTGTTGGTTAACGCCGCACTCAGCAATATTCCAGCTGTATGGCGGCGGTCTGTAAATACTCGAGTCTCGACCAGACAATCCAGTGATCAACAGCATGAGTGAGTTTAGTTTTACGCCGCACTCAGCAATATTCCGGCTGTATGGCGGCGGTCTGTAAATACTCGAGTCTCGACCAGATTATACAGTGATCAACATCGCGAGCATCGATCTACGCAATTGGTATGGGCGTTTGTTTAAAGGGAAATAGCTGTGAATACCATATAGCTGGATCACTGAACATCAGTGATAACACCGGGTGTTCACACTTGTTTAGCGAGATACGTTTCATTAATGTGCTTGGATGACGGATAGTCCACGTGTAGCATACACAAAGAGGGATATTGTAGGGAAATAGAAATGATGATTGGAACAAAGGTTCGAATTCATGTGGACTGCAAGTGTATGTGTGTTTTTTATGCCTTTGTTCTTGTGTTCTTAAGTTCGTACGGCGTGCATGTGTGTGTGTTTGAGGGTGTGTGTCTGAGGGTGTGTGTTTGAGTCTGACTGTGAGAGAGAGAGAAAGAGAGTGTGTGTGCGTGTGAGAGAGAGTGCGTTAGTGTGAGAGAGTGCGTGTCAGTGCGGACATATGTGTGAGTGAGTGTATCTGTCTGTATGTATGTCTGACTGTCTGTCCGTCTGTCTGTATGTATGTCCGTGTGTTTGTGTAAACATTACACACCTTTCTCAGACGCCTTTGTGGTTGTGGCCAGCTTTGAAGCAGTCGACGGTGTCAGCCCATCAGAAGGTGATGTGGACATTCCAAAGGTCGTGCTGTTATTCGTTGCTGCCAAGAAGTAATTTATACGCTTACAATCCTATACAAATTATTTACTCTTGCCACTCGACCTGAGATGGATTAATTTCTGCTTGTTGAATACACTGATACATGTCCTGCTCTAATCTAGGAAAAGTCTAAGGCAATGTGTATTTGAATGAAAGGAAAGCGTCAATTCTGAGCAAATGTTTATATGGAAATATACACGTACCAGATGTTGTATTAGCATCATCATCAGCTGGTACAGAGGAGGAATTGACTGTGGTTGGCTCCACTGTTGTCAGATCATCTCTCACAGTCGAAGTGGACGTCATATATCCTGTGTTAACATGCACGTCCAATGTAAATATAGGCAGAGGGGCTGGCTATAATAATCGATAATCGGAAATATCGTTGATAGGATACATTATTAAACATTATCGATATGAAAATTGTGTTACCTATAGTGCATTAACTTTTGAGATAGAACAAGTAATAATTTTCTCACACACTATGCCATTTTAGGACGTAATTCATGGGCTGCTTCTACGTTAAGTTCAAGAAGCTGTGTTTTTAATAATACATGCAAAAATATGCCCCCGCTCACCGGTGATGTGAAACATTTTCTTTCATTCAGACATTTATCACATTTTCGCTCTTGATGCCTCTTCGATATTTATTTATAGACATTATGCAACTGGAATTGAACACGGTAGTTCTGTATTTTCTCCTCTGATTATTTTTCTGTGTTCAACTTTTACCAGATGAAACAGAATTTGCATAACATTTTTGGATTAAAGAAACCTTTTTCTTCAAGCAAAATTCAAGTTCCTGCAAAGCATTATCCTTTACCTTTAGTAGAGCTTTCTTCAGATTGTGAAGCTGGTACAGTCACAGTGTCATCTAAAACATTTATTGATGTTTAAGTACGAATTATGCACAAAGGGAAGGTTTAGTATATAGTTTGGTATATTTCCCTGTTGTTTGACTGTTCGCTAAACGAAACAATATATGCGTTTGTAATGATTCAGATTTAGTCCTCACAGTATTTCTATCGTGTAGCTCACACGGACACAGAGCAACTATTCTCAATATTTGATCTGAGGTTTCCTACAACCATTAAGACAACATTTTCACTGATTAAATGATATTACTCATATACCTTACCTGTAGTGGATGTTCTGACAGACCGTGAAGCTAGAACGGTGACAGTAGCATCGAAAATACGAATATATTATATCATATATAACACTTATATCAATTTATCTTAGAAACGGAAAAAAAGATTAATCCTAGTCACGTACATTATCAGGTTGTGAACGGGCTGTTGAAAAAACACAGAATTCATTGTTTACAAAGTAAACATCAATAAGTATGTTTATCAAATTTTGTAAAGCTGGTCTAGTAATATAGTACAAATGATTTTAGAAAGATACTCGCTTCCTTTAGCTCAAATTACAAAGGCAATTTCACCTACTGGAAACGATCAGGAAGTGATCCCAGGAACAGCCTGTCTGTCCACGAGGCTTCAAGCTACAGTAGTACCTCCCAGAATCAGATGATGTGATGTTAGAGAGTTGGAACTCTACAGCAATTGTAGCCAATGAAGTGATGACCTTCATAACTTTGATCCTGGTCCAGTAGGCTTCCCGTATGTAGATTTTGGTGGAGTCCATCTCGAACACACGTCTGTCAGTAGGACCGATCACGTAGATCTTTGTCTGGTGTACGGATGTGTTCATGGAAAACAACGCATTGTCTCCCACTTGAGCTTCAGTGTTTTTCCTGTGAGAGTCAGGTATATCTGTAACACAGTAAATGTTCCCTTAAAGGGATTTGTATCAACAACAGCAATGATTACAGCTGTTGAGATATGTTTTATACCACATTACAAGAGCAATTCTTTCATACGTCACGTGAGTTCAATGTGGAATGAAAGCAACAATAAATGCGTATCCAAAAAATGACTATGTGACTGAGACAAATTGTATACCACATTTCAACGTTATGGATTTGGTGATGGTAAACCTACAATCCCAGTCAAAATCAATGTTGATCTCAGAAAAGAAGACGCAAGCTTTCTGTTATGAGTATGAGGCGGGGCGACCTGCTTTAAATGACAGGCCCTCACACCACCCTGTCTTTGTAGAACCGATAATACTTTATACTGACGTTGTGCTACTAAATCACATGTTGTAAATGTAATTTGGAATGATATCAGTCAAGGACATGATGCGATCATGGATGCGTGAAATATGCAAGGACTACTTACACGATACACCAAGGACATTGTCTATACTCTGATCTGTGAGAAAATTCTTCCCAACTACTGTCTGACAAGTATATCTCTCTCCTCTGTCCTTCTTTGTCACGCCACTGATGGTCAGAGTGCTCGTCATGAATCGCCCGCCTGTCCAGCTCCTGCTAACAGACTCCAGTTTATGCTTGCCGTCGTGCTCCACTCTCGTTCCGTTCCTACTCCAGATGAAGGACATGGTCAAGTTCCAGTTGGGGTAGCTTTTCAAAAAGGAGTGGCATGTCAGGTTTACAGAATCACCGACTGTTGCCTTTCTCGGGCTCTCAATGTAGGGTTCTTGAACACCTGTTGCAAACACATTAACATATGGAGAGTGAGTGAGGTCTCAATCATATAAGCTGTGAACAGGATAATCAACGACATCACTTAAACATGGTAATTTTCTGGAAACATGAACACAAACATTGATATTCTAATGTATTAAGAACGGTGAGTCAAGAGACTAACACCCTGATAATAGTATCAGGTAATGAGCGACTTACGCATCACAACCAGGTTTTGCCCACAGTTGGGGACCTTTGCTCCCGGACGTTGTGGTGAACCCTTGTAGCAGCTGTACTGGCCAAAGTCATGGTCGTCAGCGTCATTGATCACGAACCTGAACAGACCAGTTCCTGTTGATGTTATGTGTCCGGTGAATACTATTCTTGATCTCAGAGTCCTACTGGGAATGTTACCTTGCTTGTACTTGGTAATGTGAAAGATTGTGCTCTTCCAAAAGTCGTTTCTGACCCAAAAGTCGTTTCTGCCCCAAAACTCTTTCATTCTATTCTCTTCCCACAGAGGTTACTTGTCATATCTTCCTACGATCCTCTGTTCTAATACGGCCATAGTTCCCGGTTCTCGTAAAATCCCCTAGCGGCAAAAGATCGCAACACGAATTATCTCCCTTCTTTCTATCCAATCAGAACACGTGTTACATCGACTTAGATTCAACTTGACTAACACAAGCAAATGTGGGGCCACAAATTTCCCCCATCTGCCGGGGACATGTGTTGATGTTACACACAAGACGTTTAATGGCTAGCTTGTCCGTTGTCAACGAGGGCGATGGAGACGCCACTGATCCGCCATAACATGACTGAGTTCTGTCTAGAAGAACCATTTGCGCATCGCGCAGGGGAAGAGGTTTAGTTTTCTCGAAGCATACGGAAATTACCGAGGCCTTGCGAATGATCACTTTTGAAACAGCGTCGCTGATTGCACAACTAAATCTGATTGCCTCCAATCACGAGTCTTGAACGCTCAAACCATGAAAGGGCCGTATTAGAACAGAGGTTACGTAGGAAGATATGACAGTAGTAACCTCTGTGGGAAGAGAATGCTTTCATTCCAGACCCATGCAAATTCCAAGCCAGAGTTGCTGTTTCTCCAAACCGGATGTACACAGTTGACGCAGCTGAAGGATAAATATACAGAACGTCATACTAGTGCATTTGGATGTTTTGTATTGAACTCGAAGATGTCATGACAACTTCTCGTTCGATACAAAATATCCAAATGCACTAGTACGACGTTCTATATTTATTATATACCCTGTCGTCTTGCATCAATCTGTGACTTAATAAAACAGAACCGGCAGAACCGGCAGGGGTTCAATACGGAATCTGGGGTGCAATACAGAATTTGACCACGTCATCCGTATTGAAGCCCTGTAGTGCTATTCTAAGTTTACATGGGTATATAATAATGTTGGAATATTGCTGAGTGTAAACTCACTCATTTATATGTATAAAAAATGATGTAACACGACACGACTTATTCATTCTTTTGTAAACTATTATTACATATATGCATGTACTTCATGTATTAGCAGCAAATGTATATATAGCGAGAGAGAATTAAATATCATTTGAGTAATACATACCCATCACGAAAAGTGTCTGTCCACAATTATCAATTGTAAACCCTCTGTTATCTGGCGGTCCAACATAACACTCATACTGGCCTTCGTCGTGGAACTTGACATCACTGTTACAAATCTAAATAATCCTGTACCCGAAGGTGATATGCTCCCTGTAAATGTGATTCTAGATTCTAGGCTGATGCCAGTGACATTACTGTAGTTGGTTACAGAGAGTATGGGTTTCCCTGAGCGTGTGTTCCATACTGTGAACTCCTTGTTTGTTGGTTTCGGTAGTACCAGGACAGTGTAGAATTGTCCCCGAAGGTTACGTTAGCTGAAAGGCAACAAGTACTTCAGTTATTAAATGCACGTCACAAACTATAACTACGTGGTTGCAGATTTATTTCAACTGGAATACAAAAATATAATCAACTGAAATGAATAATCAAATTCATAAAATGAGCAGTGCAATTATCTGACATTCTTAGTGAGACCTAACGTTAAATTAACATTCGTGAAAGTTGTTAAGGACTGAAAAGGACATAAGGACATAGACGCGCGTGAGCGCAGGTGTGTGGTATATGCTTGCACATGACCTCTTTTTCACCTACCTCATCCCACTGAGCACAGCAAGCACTCACACATATTACACACATCACACACATACGAGGGCGCACCTGCAGGCAAAATATAGGTTAAAAATACTCATAGGCAAAGGTCATTGTGATTGACTTGATTGAAGTTCGATGTGAATTAACAACTGTTATTTTTATGATGAGACTTTTATGATAATATTGCAAGAAAATCATTCCACAATAGGATTGCAAATGGCACATTTTAAATCTTACTGGCGGACACATGCTACTGAGGTCACAGTGCGAGAACGGCCAAAATGAAAATCACACATGCAATAACGTGAATGTTGACCATAACCATTGATGCGTGCTTGACACCTTCGTCTCACAGAGCCAATCAAACGTCGCAAGAAGTCTTGTTGAATGTGGCATTGCATATCTGTGGAAGCACCTGGCGGAGTTCCTGAATCGTGACTTGGGGATTTGGTCAATGTCTCAATCACCTCTCCATTTGATATATGATGCTAACCAATTATTTTCGATGATCGATCGGTTGTAATGAACAAATCATCAATTTTGGGATTTTAACCAATTCCCAACACTATCCTAGACAAAACAATCTATGTTATCATCCAAAACAGGATTTCCTGTTTTGCTTGTTTGCATTCAAGATAGCCAAATACACGATAAGCTGTGAGATAGAGAGTGCAACTGATGAACAGTTTGAATAGGTTTTGAATCACTTCAGTTGGTCAAATGTATCGCATTTTCCATTAAATGAATCATGATGAGTATAATTTTCATAATTTTAGTCGCACCACCAGGGCTCATTGAAAATATTTCATCAATGCCATTTCAATATTTAACGTGCCATGGCATGCACATTAAGCACTATTTCAACTCAAACAACCAAGTGAAATCATAATTTTCCTTTAAATACACAATGCCTTTCAGAAAGTGGTCAGCTGTAACATATGTTATTTCAGGGATTGCCCTTTCTCAGCAGAGTACAGATTCTAGTACTTTCTGGGTGTTGAGTCACTCGCAGAGTGTGGATTCAAATCCCGGATTGGACTCAATCCACAAGGGTACTAGAACCTGTAATTTATTGAATAAGTGTTATAAGATATGTTACATATTTTTTTAAATTCATGAGTGATATCAGGTATTTAAGCAAGTTAATTCCCTGTACCAGAACTGGTAAAAGCTAATGAATGAGTTAGTGAGTGAGTGAGTGAGTGAGTGAGTGAGTGAGTGAGTGAGTGAGTGAGTGAGTGAGTGAGTGAGTGAGTGAGTGAGTGAGTGAGTGAGTGAGTGAGTGAGTGAGTGAGTGAGTGAGTGAGTGAGTGAGTGAGTGAGTGAGTGAGTGGATGAGCAAACTACTAGGCTACCCCACCACCTCAGTGTGTTTGAAATGAATCGAGTGTATGTATACCATAACACTCATTGCTTGACTCACTAGATTACGCAACCTCCACTCAATAAACAGTCTGTCATGTGACTCACATCTAACATCTCATCACCAATGACAGCAAATCCTCCTCCTGACTATGAAAATATTTATGTACTTTAAATAATAGCCATTGTATCCCAATTGAATAGATCAGCCATATAGCTGGAATATTGCCGAATGTGGCGTTAACTTAAGACCGACTAGAGAAGAAGTACGTACACGACAGCAACCACCTCACATTTCTCGTGTATGTAAGTCCATTTTCTTAAGTAGTACTTCAGTCTTGCTTGACAACAGTATAAGAATCTATACCGAAACGTCGCATCATATATATATATATATATATATATATATATAATAAAGAAGATGTTATCAATAAAGTACCTTACTTTCTTATTACTTATTTGTTAGTACAAACATTTGGAGACAAACAGCTAGTCTTTAAAATTAACATATTTTACAGAAAATAAAAGTTTTTAAATTAAAATTATAAATACAATAAAAAGGAGCCCAGAGACTGTCTTCATTTTCCTGAAGCTGTGGAAATGTAGACTTGACACATTTTCTAGACTTGCGTGGGCTTTCTTGGATATATATATAGAGAGAGAGAGAGAGATTATTTATTTAAGTCCGCCCCAATACAGCACATAGTTAAACTACATAAAATAAAAAAGCTTTTTGTTGTATTAGCCACCCACATGGGTAATGGGAGACATTTTTACCCTAATTTATACTTAATACAAACAGAAGTGAAACAGACAACACATTCTTCTCACATACAGGACATATGCACACTTCTAACAACCAATATGTACAACCCAAGCCCACCCATGTGTTTTATCCTCTGAGAACAGAAACAGACAACATTTTCTCTTCTCACATACAGGACATATTCACACTTCTCACAACCAATATATACAACCCAAGCCCATCCATGTGTTTTATCCTCAATCACATCACAGAACTGAAACAGAAAACACATTCTTCTCACATCCAGGACATATTCACACTTCTAACAACCAATATGTATAAGTTTATTACCATTTGTAAGATTCTTATCAGTCCATAGTTCTTTAAACCATAATTCATCATCAATTTTGTTTAATTATTTTATTAGAATCCTTCACACTATTCCCACTGATTAGTTTAAGAACAATGTTCGTAAAGTATCGTTTAGGTTTGTTATCTTTAATGATTAATGAGGGTAGAAAAACCTCTGTCCAGAAACAACGTCGATATTGTCCTTTATGTAACGTTGGAATAGAAAATGAAATTCATTTTACCCTGATATGTCCTTGTTATCACGAATTAAGACAGAAATATATACCGCACCATCTTCTTGCAAAGCAGCCCCATTATGCATATATATCTTTGTTACAAACCAATAATGAACATATTCTTCCTCATTTGTCCTTATATATAAAATATGCATTAGCTAAAAGAGATCTTCTTATAAAGCGAATTGTATACCCTTAAATATATATGTAAACATCCAGAATATTCCTTTATCACTGTAACTCTCATGTATATTGGCCGGAGGCCTTTCATACAATAAAAACATCTTTTGACTTTGACTTTGATTAGGTCCAAGTTGAATGTGATTTTGTGACCAAGGGAGATAATTCGTGACACCCAAGATTTCCTTCTACGACGAGACCAGGAAAGAACACAGTTTAGAAGACTGCTATTCTGTCGAGTTAGTCTTGAATAAAATCTGAATATTTCAATTCTTTGTTTAGTAAGACAACTCTTCCACCCCACTTCACCTCTCAAGGCTCATCCAGATGTAGACTTATGTACACCAAGAAAAAAACGAAAGGCTCGATATATATTTGTGTCAGGGTCTGTATGACAGACTATGACAATTGTTAGTACAGTGGCTTTCCTAGAATTAACGTTTAATGCGCTTCATCCGAAATATATAACCAACAATTGACGGTAAGACCTACGCCCGTATCCCCCCTAGTTCATATGAATAACTCGCATTCCAGCCAAGGCCTACATCGAGGTGTCGAGCACACCTTGGTATAGTGCAAAGTCGTCTAGTTATATGCTGGACTAGTATATCCCCAAATTTCCTTTCGGTTGCATTTTTAGAAGTTGGATATGTCTTTCAGTTTGTTCAGATACAATTAACGAAACATGTTAAAACTCATCCTTATCAGGTGAGGAATATATATTCAGGTGATATGATTTGACTAGGATGAAATTTAAGGGGGGATACGGGCGGAAGTCTTTCCCAATGGATTGGTTGACTAAATTATTGAGGTAAAATTATTGAGTCGTCAACTCGTGATCAGCAGATGACTGAAGTGTGACTATATATCGCGAAACGACCAACCTTCACCGCGAGTCCTATGGCGTCTATCAGCATGTCATCCGCCAAACGTGGGAAATCCGCCATGTTTATGTAAGATTTGTCACTGCTGCATTCGTGTTGTCTGTCGATATAGTTTCCTTGGCCGACAAAACAAGTATGACTTCACTTCGCATGACACAACAACCACTATTGTTGACATTTTCAAGCTTCCGCTATTCTTGCCAAGGGAGGCTACTCTCGAATATTATATATTACCTGTCACAAGAAACGGATGGGCAATCGTATATAGTCTCCCTGATTGTAGCTTGCTCATTGTTTGCTCAATATATCATTGAATATTTTAGACTTGTCTGTTTTCTATTTTGCTGTTTCAAAGGGGATTCTTAAACCTTTTGTAACGGCAAATTATTAACCGTAACCCTACGCAACAATTATATACATTTAATTCGCCTCAAACGAATGAGTCACTGGTTTGTTTCCTGGTATATGAAATTTTTCCGGTTTTAAAAAGACAAAATCGCCAGTGCATGAGGGGCAGCCAGGACAGGACAAATTATGTTTCCCACACGCCAAACCTCGTTATGGAGAGGCGAGTTATGATAAAAACATAATTCATTGATTAATTTTCAGTGTTACCAATGTTTGTGATTGTAGCATAGATATAACTAACGTTAAGAAATATTTGATAAATGGCAAATCATACTCAGTACAATAGACTACGAATAACGCATATGTATATCACTCCGGTAATTATGGCGCCCCAAAATCAAAACTTACATGTCCATTAATGGGTATTACGAATGATGCATCGTGATTATCATCCAATCTCACTGCGATTCAGAAACAAGGATCGAAGGCAAACCGTTTGTCGTTAAGGCCAACTTAATCCAGGATTGCGTTATGAGTGTGACTCCACTCAAAGTACATCATAGCCTAGTATGTATGCAAGTGTATGCATGTGTGTGAGTGAGTGAGTTTAGATATAGGTGCGGATGAGTGCGAGTGTACGTGCTTGTGTATCATATGAATTGAAATACTGATACCTGTTGAGGTGTTGAGTTAGAAAAACAAATATTTTGCCTTCGGAATATTTTATTGCAGATGAATCGGTGGAAAGAAGTACATATGGAAAGCATTGGACAGTATCTATATTACAGACATAAACCGATATAATTTTATTCAAGTATGTATGTATGTATGTATGTATGTATGTATGTATGTATGTATGTATGTATGTATGTATGTATGTATGTATGTATGTATGTATGTATGTATGTATGTATGTATGTATGTATGTATGTATGTATGTATGTATGTATGTATGTATGTATGTATGTATGTATGTATGTATGTATGTATGTATGTATGTATGTATGTATGTATGTATGTATGTATGTATGTATGTATGTATGTATGTATGTATGTATGTATGTATGTATGTATGTATGTATGTGTGTGTGTATGTATGTATGTATGTATGTGTGTACATGTATGTATATGTGTGTGTGTTTGCGTGTGTGCGTGCGTGTGTATATATGTGTGTGCAATTGTTACCGTAGTTTTTACAAAAAGCAAAACAACTTTGATGAGAATACTGTACAATACCAGACGATTTTACAAACATAAGAATGTATTACAACAGGTAACCGTGTGGGTTAACGGTCACATGCAACGTAAAACACAACTTTGCAGATTCTGATACCTTTCAAATCGTCAAAACTGCAAATTCAACTTATAAAGTTGAAAAATAACGCGATGAAAAATGCGCGAAATCGGAGTTCAAACGTTTCACTGATTTTCCCCAGACTTTTCTGGGGAAAACGGGTTTCAACAGCTGGGCTGTGCTCATAGCACGTGCGCAAGTAAATAGGTTCGCGCAGCTTGGAAGCGGGTTGTCCGGGTGAATACTCGGTGACGGCTTTGGTCTGAGCTGTTTTTTCTAATGTTTTGTTGATATCTCACAGGTGCGACAGTAAATTACCTGTTTATATAATTTCATTTGTCTATTTCACCACACGTTCTTCTTACCGAGACACTTTCTCAGTTCGATACTTAAAAGCAATGTCATTATTTAGAGTTGACAGAATTTCTAACTGTGATATAGATATGTCGTTGTCACAGACAAAACTCAATGTCTTGTTTTATTGACACCTGTGTGTCTGCCTGTCTGTCTGCTAATGACAATATTCAATACACAGCTGCTATCACTGACCACATGCAATTTGAACTTAACACCAATCAGGCTATACACCATAAACAAAATGCATTGATTTATGGCCCGAGTTCGGTCTCTGTCACATTATGTAATTACACAGACAGGCAGGTGTGATACTTGAACACATGACATGTTATGATGTCTGTTGATTGCAAAATGTTATACACAAAAAATGAGCATGTATTTACAAAACCCAACATCTCTATATTTATACACACATAATTAGCCGTGAAGGCATCTGCAAGTGAACCAGCCGTTACACTTGAGTGCACACCCACCCGCTCTGACTGGGTTCGGTATCCCGTTGCTTCGATTCTCGGGAAGTGAACCGAAGTACACAATTTTGCACTTTCGATTTGCGATTGTACGCTTATAATTTTGTTTATATATTTTTTCATAACCAGCAATGTATATTATATGTCATGAATAAGTGATAACTGTGTTTTAATTATGTTTGATTTTTTGGTTGCATGTGACGTTTAAGCAAAATGATTGTACAGCGTCTGTGAGATAATATATGTAAAAGTACAGACTTATCCAAATCCACACTACATGGCTTGGTCACACGACGCATGAAACAATGATCAGCTAGGCTGTATTCATAGCGACAAGTGGGGGAAGCGAAACCCACAACGATACATTCAAACTGTCACAACAAATCTTTAAAAGTGTGAAACTGCACTGGTCATTACAGTTTCAAAGGAACATAACACTTTAGAACCTGAACTCAGCAAATTTGTCTTTTGTTCCATTACAAATTTATCTGACCGACTTAATGACAGGAAGATTTGGCGATCAACTGATATTGTTTTGCAATACGTGACGGAAATATCACCAAATTGACGTTAAATTTAAACTCACTCACGCACCCTATATGGTACGTATTTGGTAACTGATGTTAGCCTAAAACCACACTTTTAAACACGCAGCATAAAATGAGTCCTGGTATCTGTTCATATTGAAGAAGAGTTGCAAATATTGCAAAGTTGTATTGTATATTCTTTAAAAAGGATGTAGCTTACATTTTGCAAACAAAAACCCAGTTCGCATCTTTTCGTTATAAAGTCACTGACAGATATTGGCCACTGAACTGTTAAGGTGTTGATCTGATGGAATTCTTTTTCTTGTACAAACATATTCATTATCCTATCATATATCTGGTTTTTTTTCTTAGTATTATTCTTATGTTGTTAATTATTTCAATTAGGTATCCAGCTATTGGAATAATGTATTCCAGCGTCAGGGTTTTTGACGATGCAAACAAAAACGTATTTTTATCTTAATATCATTTATAGTTTATATTTTACTAACTTTGAGTGATAAAGGATGTATTCATCTATTTCACACAAAAATATCAAGTGTTCCCTACAAAAATAGCGTTCATGACAACGTATCGGCCAAACTGTTGCCGCTTTATTTTGTATGAGTTTTCGACGATGAGCCATACTTTCTTGCTCCGCACTAGGATTGAGTGTTGTGATCACGTGGCTTCCTATTTATATAATGCCTGTCATTATTGTCACGACCGATCTTACTGAATTTTCGCTTGCTATTTTTTGTTATATAGGCAACTGATTTTGCATTCGAAATGGTATTAACGATCTCGGGTAAATAATATTGATGTTTGCTTGCTTTTCATATAACTTAACTTCCGGATTTCCATTGTCAATAAAACTTCTCACGACAGCGACTGGGCATCCGCCCTACCGATGAAATTGTTTGTGCACTCCGATCGCGCACGTACTCCCCCGCGAGTATAGCGCGAGCAATGCAATCGTCGAAATCACGAATTCAGCTCGCTTTGGGATACTGGAGCGGCGTTTATATAAGCCACTAGGCTTGTTCGCCTATCAAAAGTTCAGCCTTGGCTAAATAAAAACCATGTTTAAACCATATTTTCTGGATGGCTCATTCAATAGACATCGTCGGTACGTTACCAGCGACAACTATGCACTGTGCATATCCTGAACGATCTTTCTCACGCTGACCATTATCATACAAGCTACACAAAGATACAGAATCATTATTCTCTTCTTCATGATCTGAGTATTGTTGAGTACAGTCCAGGACAGGTCCATGGTCCATAAGGATGACAGGTTCATAGTCTTGGTCCAGTGGTACTAATCCGTTCCTGGTGGTATTGGCATCTGTAGGGTCGACCACATTCACTTGGTTGAAACGTTTGAAGTTAAGTGTGTGGTATCCTAAACTGTTTTCCGCATACAGCTGACTGTTTTCAGCGCCACCAACAGGTGAACATTCGACAACATCATAACGTTGACGTTGAACGATGTTCGATGTCGTAGATGTCGAAGGGGTTCTACGTTGGTGAACACCTGCAACAGGGAGGATTACTGTGGTTTAGGAAAAGGTTCTCGTTTGGAACAGGGACCGTGGGGTAGCCTAGTGGTTAAAGAGTTTACTCGTCACGATAAAGACCCGTGTTCGATTCCCCACATGGGTACAATATGTGAAGCCCATTTCTGGTGTCCCCTGCCGTGATATTGCTCGAATATCGCTAAAAACTAAACTCTATCACTCTTTCCTTTAGAACGAGTTTTGCAACTCAAATTTATATATATTGATAATATCATTTTCTCTTAAATGCGGGTCTTGATATGGGAGGAACTGTAACATGGGGATTAAAGGTTTCTGAGTCGAAAAATGTTGGCGCCAAGAAGATGTAGAATCCTGTGGCTGTAACAGAAAGAAAAAAACTCGCCCTGTTTGTGGTCCTGGGTATAAAGGGCCATCCACATGGTCGCTGCTGGATGCAAAAGGGCGTAAAGCACTCACTCACTCACTCACTCACTCACTTTAATAGTAATCAGGTTTTATGGACGCAATACATAAGGGTACCTTGTTGTTTGATCCTTATCAAGACAATAGCAGCAACGATGAATACAGCCAGCACTATAAGCAGGACACAGCACCCGACCATGATGTAAAGGACAACTGTAGTAACATCTGAAATATCAATTTATATTAAAGTTTCGAATCTTATGCATTTCCTGGCAGTCGGTAAGAAATTGAAACCATGTGTTGTGAATCCTTTGGTCCGATAGAGTTTAATGTCGCAGGAGATACTGGTTTAAGAAAAATCATGTTTGTCCTTCGACCTTAAACTGTTACAAATGGTTTATGAAAAAAAAACCACGACATATCAAAGAGGACACACACATTTATTTAAAGAAAAGAAAATGGATCGACATTTTTTTTCTAAATATTTTAATACTTTGTAATAATGAATGACATTACTTTGGTTAGTGTTGGCGGTTGTAGCTGTAGAAAGAGGTACCCCGGTAGTTGTCGCAGCTGAGGTTTGTGTGCTGGTGACAGTCACTGTGCTAGATGTGACATCTGCTACAACAGGAAGCAAATAGTAATACCATCCACCATCTGGATCATGAACAAAGTGAGTGAGTGAGTGAGTGAGTTTAGTTTTACACCGCACTCAGCTATATGTCGGCTGTCTGTAAATAATCAAGACTGGACCAGACAATCCAGTGATCAATAACATTAGCATCGATATGCGCAAAGTGGGAACCGATGACATGTGGCAACCAAGCCAGCGAGCCTGACCACCCAATCCCGTTAGTCGCCTCTTACGACAAGCATGGGTTCCTGAAGGTTCATTCTAACCCGGACCTTCACGGGTGTATCATAAGCACAGGTACATGCACAATCTGAAGGGATTGTTATATTAGGAATTATAAAGTGTTTGCTCCAGACATATAGTTTAAATATTTGCTCTGAAATTGACAGCATTCGAACCTCCAAACTCTACATATTTTATTTTCAAATACCGGGAAATTTCATGCAGGAAAATAATATCAATTTAACCGTTTGAGATCTCGTCGAGATGTATGATGTTTAATTTGTGAAACTTGGGACAGTGGGGTATGAAGGTGCCCTGCAGCAATATCTTGTTAAGAGAGAGCGTTTCGATCCCAACGAGGTTTCTGAAACCATTGATGAATTTGCTCATCGTTTGTCTTTAAAAGTAGACGAGGCTTATCCTTCATTTGCTAAATCAAATAAGGAAGAACTATGTTCTCAGCGTTTCCATGATGGTTTGTATTCCAAATCTGTTAAGGATCATTTACAGGTCATTGTTTGTCAGCAAGCAAAACTGCCCAAATTTGAAAGTCTTGCAGACATTACTCGTCGCCTGCAAGATACTGATAATTCTGATGATTCTGCAGTTTTGCGTATTAAGTGTTCGTTTTGCAAAAAACTTGGTCATAAGGAGAAAGAGTGTCGTACTAAATTACGATTAGCCTCTAGTCAGGTGGGTACACATTCTGGTGTTATGTCAAAGCTCTTTGGGTCACGTGGTGCAGCGAGTTCCAGGAGAGGTACGCATGATGAGGGAAAGTGTTACCAGTGTGGTATACGAGGTCACATTGCACGATTCTGTCGTAAGAGAGTGAATGTCGTACAACCTTCTGTTTCACCATCCAAATTGTGGAAATTGGTAGGCTCAGTACGCAAGCAGTCATCGATTCAGGTGTGTCATGCATTAGTGCTAGCTCGTTGGAGGAGGCTTTTCCTAGTTGTGTGTTCAGACAGGAAACGAAGTCGAAGCTTAAGAGCTTATCTGGCGAGTCATTAGATGCTATCGGTACAGTTGATAAGTGTGGCCGTATTGATGGTAGTATCTACGAGTGTACTTTCCATGTGTTCGAAAACAGTACTGAGAATGTTCTGCTTGGCTGGGATTACCTATCAAAATTTGACAGTGTTACTCTGGTACCTAAACATAATGAAGTCAAACTGGGTAACTTAATCGAGTCTGGTGACAGGGTTGCTACAGTACATTTCACTGAATCTGTCGTTATACCACCAAGGTGTCAGAAAAGGTTGTTAGTGTCTGTTAGTCGGAACCTGGATGATGGTGAACAGATGATTATTGAACGTAATGAGAATTTGAAACCAAGACAGGGTTGTTTGTAGCCGGTCTGATGTTAGTTCAGGGAATCTGTGTGCGTTAGTAATGAATCCAGAACCAGTGAGTAAGAAGTTGTACAGATGTCAGACTCTTGGTGAGGCTGGAGAGTGTAAGGAATCTGTGTTTTCAAATACACCTTCAACTTCAAAACAGAGGGAGTTAAGTGATCCTGAGTTTAACATCGGACCAGTGGATGATTTACATCGGGGAAAGTTGATAGCTTTGCTCAGAGAATACAAAGATACACTGTTTACAGGTTTAGGCAAGGTGAATGGCCATACATTCAAGCTTTCACTTAAACCGAATGCAGATTTGAGTAAGGCTACGCAGCGTTGCAAGCGTTTTGGTCCTTATGTAGATAAGATTGTTGATGAACAAACTAAATCAATGGTGGATCAAGGTATAGTGGAAACTAGTACATCAACGTCATTTCACCAATTGTGTTGGTTAAGAAGGCTAATAAAAGGTTTATTTTGTTTGGACCTGAGAAATTTGAATGATCAGTTGCTTGACGAACGTTTCCCTTTAATGACTCCTAATGAGGCACTGATGAGATTCTTGACATGAACTCTGCTTATAATCAGATTGTTTTGGATGAAACTTCTAGGCCCTTGACTGCATTTGAGACTTCGTCTGGTATCTGGCAGTTCTTGCGTATGTGTTTTGGCTTAAAAACTGCTCCTTTGTCATTCAAACGTACTATGCATCTTGTTCTAAGTGGGTTGTCGAAAGATCACGTGTTGGTGTATCTGGACGATGTGTGTGTCCATTCGTCCACGGCCGATGAACATTTGTCAGTGTTGCGTGAGGTGTTTGAGCGAATGACGTCTGTTGGTTTGACTTTAAAACCTTCCAGATGTCATTTGTTTATGGATACTATAGAATATCTTGGTTTCTCAATTTCTTATGATGGAGTTGGTCCTGGTAGAAAAGGTATTGAGGCGGTATCAAGGAATTATCCGGTTCCTTGTACATGGAAGCAAGTGAGGTCATTTCTTGGTTTGGCTACATACTTTGTTAGATTTATTCCCAACTTTTCCGATCTCGTGTTGCCACTCAGTCGCATGGTAGAATCTCGGACGTATGTTTGGCATGAAAGTGAACAGAGTGCGTTTGACAGAGTTAAGGCTGTTCTCACAAAGGCGCCAGTGTTATCACATCCTGACTTTAGTCCGAATGCTTCTGCATTTGTTGTTCAGACTGACGCCAGTAAAATGGGTTTAGCAGGGGTACTTCGGCAGAATGATCATCCTATTTGTTATACTTAAAAAAAGTTGTCAAAAACTGAACGGAATTATTCCACTGTACATAGGGAAGCTTTGGCACTTATCTGGGCAGTACGAAAGTTTAGAGAATATATTTATGGTAGGAAGTTTGTAATCAAACCAGACCACAGGCCTTTGACATTTATTATGTCATCCAAATCTGATAAATGCGCGAGATGGTATTTAGAACGTTCAGATTATCAATTTGAAGTGGAGTATATACCTGGGAAAGATAACATTCCAAGTGACATTCTATCAAGATTTCCCGTGGAAGATTCAGAGGAATTGCCTATCTGTCCTTTATCAACAGATAAACAGTATGCTGTTATCAAGTGTTCTCATGATCTTGCTCATTTTGGTGTAATACGTACATGGAATTTAGCAAGGATGATTGACAAGTCCATTACACAGAGACAAGTTCGAGAATACGTCAGTCAGTGTTCAGCATGTATAAAAGGCCCTCGTGCTGTGCCACGGAGTCCCATTTGTGTAACTCGGACAGCTTCAGCACCATGGCAATCAATCCATTGTGACTTTGTCGGACCGCTTCCTACGTCATCGAAAAGTTGTGAGTACGTGTTGACATCTTTGGATGATCTGACACGTATGGTGTTTGCGTTTCCTGTACGATCAGCTACCTCTGTGTCAGCGATATATGCGCTTGAAAAAATGTTTTCCATCTTTGGACCACCACATACATTACACACTGATAATGGTTCAACTTTCACGTCCGCTGAATTCAAGGATTTCATGGATCATCCTCAAACAAATCCAGTGGAAAGGGCACATAGAACTATGAAATCATCTATGGTGAAAGCTTCAACCAGTGAAAAGAACTGGGACAAAGTGTTACCCGAACTCGTGTTGGCTCATAACTCATGTCCAAATACAACAACTGGAGTATCACCTTATTTCGCCATGTTTGGCAGATCAAGTGACATGTGTCGTCTCTACAGCAGTGTTCCTTCTGGAGGGAAGGAAGTACCACATATGAGTTGTCTGTAGGAACTCTGTTAAAAAAAACATTCACAAGCCAAACATGAACGTCAAGAAGAAACGTGTGAGAGACAAGTTGTAACTGGTCCTAAATCTCGTAAGAAACATTTTCAAAGGGGTTTTGTTGTGAATAAAATCTTTGGTGATTTCCTATGTGTAAATTCACAAACAGTTGATACACGACGTAGAAATATTTTGGTTAGTAAAGATCTTGTAATCTTAAATCCCACTGGAGGGGAGGAATGTGAGATGTAAACATGAGGTGGATGGTGCCTTTAAGTATTGCGATACTCGTGCATCACACACGCGACACGGTCAGCCAATCACGTCTGAGTATTCTTAGCGGGTCGTCCGTTCTGCATGTGTGCATCAGTCTCGTCCTGTCTTCTGTCCTGTCCAGTCGTCGTGAACAAATGTTTTGTGTGCCGGCCGGCCGCCTTGATTGTTATCCCTTACAACGACAAGCATGAGTTGCTGAAGACCAATCTAACCCGGATCTTCACGGGTAACATGGGGAGTAGGCAAATATGTAGCTTTAGCCCAAGAAAAAACTTTACTCGTCAAAATACCTAAAGGAATTTATGGATTTGGGTTTGGGTTATTTTCAATTACTTAGGTATTTAAAAACACTTGCATCATTGTATTTATGGAGGTATATTGACTGTTGTGGGTGATCTCGCCTTGATGAACACTACCAAACCAGGTGTCGTTCAAGTCCCAAAGAACGTCGGTATCCCTCATAATTACAGTATCAAACGAGTGGAGAGTTACTGAACTATGGGGAATTCCTTTATTTCCAAACATGATAACACTTATCTTCCCTTTTCCACGGTTCCATCATATGGCATTTGAGAAAGAATGATGTGACGAATCACCAAAACGAACCATTACATGTGTAGTTACATATGGGCGGTTATGTAATATTGTGGTTATAGTGTTCGCTTGTGACCCTGAGGACATGTGTGAAGCCCATTTCCGGTGTCCCACGCCGCGATATTGCTAGTATAGTGCTAAAAGCGCCATAAAACTAAACTCACTCACTCATTGTCGTTACATAGATTGCTCTATTTAGTTTCTAGGATGTGGATGTTGTCCCACAGTTGGGGATAAGTTGCAGGTCTTCTAAAATGCCTCTCAAAGAAGTGCAATGTAGGATGTTGATTAATACCCACCTTCGACTGACGATATCCAAATACTAAAGAATAATGCAAGGCAAGGTCAGAAGTGTCAAGCTCTTATTTAACAATACAATTGTGCATGTGTAATGGGCAACCAAAATGTGTTTGTCCATGACACCTATTAAGTCATAGCTGAACTCACAATTTGTTATAACAGATTTCCAACAGCCGTACATCGCTGAGCTTGCTTTGCATAACTCTTTAGTATTTGGGTATTGTCAGTCGAAGGTGGGTATTAATCAACATCCTACATTGCACTTCTCTGAGAGGCATTTTAGAAGACCAGCAACTCATCCCCAACTTTGAGACAACATCCACATCCTAGAAACTAACCGATCAGACTACAAGATTAGGAAACTTCTTGAAGACATAGAAATCCAACGCTTCAAGCCCACCATGAACCGGGATCAAGGTTATTTTATCGCCTCAGCCTATCACCACCTAATTAAAGATCACCAGTAATCCACCCATACCTCGTCCAATTGGCTCCTATGCTCCCTTTTGTGTATTGTAATCACAACCAACCAATGTGTACATCCACCTACTCTCTTCAACTCACCATTACCATCTCAGTGTACATCAACTCATCTATTGTATAAACTGATTCTGCATATTGTTTTAATCACTATCACTCTGTACACCAACCTACTCTGCTCAAATCACTAATTAGTAATCCAATGGATATCAACCTTGTCAATTGCAGTTATGCAGGCATGTATATATTCTCCATGTTACAACTTGCTTGATAACGGTGTTAGTACCTACACCGAAACGTCGCACACATTGCAAGAAGTTGAGTATCCATAGAACTTGGTTCTCCTTCCTACATTGCACTTAGTATGTTCAAACCACTTGTGTTTAGGAATTAAGGAGAAAATACCCTTGAGCTTTTCCTGCATTTTGTCACTGAATCGGAACATGCACTTACTTAATCACGAATGTGATTTTAGTAGACTTCATTACTTTACTTTTATTTATGTTTCTACAAACCTCCTGTTTGTCATTTAAATAAACTTTTAAAAAGTAGGATATTCCAGTTTGGGGTTGTATTATGTAAAGACAAGACTGAGTGGTTGTATTTGGATTTCGACAATAACATCCATCTCATGTGAATATATGATGTCCGTTAATAAGAACACCATGCTTTGACTTTCCACAGAAACCGATTTTGTTTCGTGTGAAGGGAAAACTTCCCGAAAGAGCACCAGGTCTTTTTACAAAAAGGGTAAGTGTGTACCACCGATGACACCCGGTGTTCACTAAAAGGTAAACATGTATCGCCCTATCTGTAGCATCCGACATTCATTTGCTTAAAAGATGAAGATACTAATGAACTAAACAGATTCAGGTTGACCGTTTTAGTTTCCAGAACCTTTGCAGAATTAATGACTGATCTTTACGTCTTTGCATTGGCTCTTAGTTTCTTTTAGCATGTATGGAAGAATAAAGTAAACAAGATCCTGTACACATCAACCTTTCCGTTCATCTTAGGATTGTAGTTATATTTGTTGATACAAACATAACTTCAGGTACATGAATCATAACAAAACAATCCATTCAGACTATATAGTCCCGAGTACCGACGTCATCCGTCCCAAGCATCATTTGGGGTTATTTGTGGAAAATGTACCGCAAGTAAAACTGGAAATGAAATGTAATTCAGACTTGGGTGATAGTGAAAATTGTTTAATATGAACGTTATGTGAACTCTTGGTGAGTCTTTGGATCTTAAGGGGACTAGATGAACCGGTGAAGAAGGGAATTATCTCTTGAGGCGATGCAGTTTCATTTCACGATGGCACACACGGCACTTTCTAGATGTGTGATATATTTTGGTAAATAGAGAAATCTATGTAACGACAATGAGTGAGTGAGTTTAGTTTTATGGCGCTTTTAGCACTACACCAGCAATATCGCGGCGTGGGACACCGGAAATGGGCTTCACACATGTCCTCAGGGTCACAAGCGAACGCTACAACCACAATATTACATAACCGCCCGTATGTAACTACACATGAAATGGTTCGTTTTGGTGATTCGTCACATCATTCTTTCTCAAATGCCATATGATGGAACCGTGGAAAAGGGAAGATAAGTGTTATCAGGTTTGGAAATAAAGGAATTCCCCATAGCTCAGTAACTCTCCACTCGTTTGACACTGTAATTATGAGGGATACCGACGTTCTTTGGGACTTGAACGACACCTGGTTTGGTAGTGTTCATATACAGTCAATATACCTCCATAAATACAATGATGCAAGCGTATTTAAATTCCTAAGTAAGGAAAATTAACCCAAACCCGATAGGGGTCATATGCTAATCACCGAATTTCTGCTTGGAGCTTTCTACGGCAATATCATCTTGTCGTAATCACGATGGGACGTGGAAGTTTTTCGAGAATATTGCGTTAACTGAACGTGTATATATGGCTGAAGAGTCTTGTCAGCTTCTGCTTGAAATATGTTAAACTTCCCATCAATGCACTTACACTCAATTATAATGATAATCTAATCACGAAAGACGGTTGACTCTTTGCTGCTTTCAAATTAAAACAGAATTTCGATTAAACTGCATTTTTATCACTGACGATAAGTGAATGATTTCACTGAAAAAAACTGAAACACATTAGGCGATATATATTATTGCTACTGCTGTCACTTACCAAGTGACAGCTGCTCTGGGCATTGCACATGTTTGGGTAAAATAAAATGCAACGTCTTTTTGTTTTACAATCGTTTTTGATCACTTACAATGTTTTTCAAATATATTTAACCAGTCTAATTCTAAAAGGTGGGCCCACTCGAAATATCGATGAACATACATTTTAGTAGTATAAGGTATTTTGTGACTTATTGTGCAGAACAGTTAAACTGTTGCTGATAAGGTAATAAGGAGTGTACTAAATAGATGAAAAGGGGTTAAATGTTAAAAACTAGGGCTGGGGAGGCAGGGTACGTTGTTTATATTTTGGTTGTGAAACATGCGGTATGTGGCCTTGACATTCTGAGTTAGTCTGGATAATCGAGAATACACTGTAATGTGTGGCTGGATAGAAATGTATTAAAGGGTTTATTCTGAAGTTAAGGGTGCCTTTTTGTTCACCTGGTAGTTTAGAGTAAATTGGTTTCGTCTACTAACTACTAGGTAGTATGTACTAGTCTCTGCACCTATGGCTTTTTTATATATTGCAAGGAGTTTAGTTGGGGATAGAGAAGGAAGGGAGCGACTCACTCCAGTGTCTACATGATACATGTTTTGTAGATGTGTAGGAGGGTTTATGTGTCTGCATCCAAGTGAATGTCATCTATTGCTCTCTTTCCATTTTAATCGTTTTGACATGAGTTGACCAAATTATAAACAAGATAATACACGTAGATAAATTCATATATTGAACGAGATTCAAGTCCTACCCTGGAAACTGTTACGAAAGGTTAATTGGATACACGTGTTACCAATCAGCTAATGAAAACCTATGCAACGACGTCCAGCTGGAGCCTTTACTTTACTTTTATTCTCAATAGACCATCAATGGTGGTATAAGCGATAGCACGAGACGAGAAAGCGATAGCACGAGGCGAGAAAGTGATTCAGCGAGATTACGAGAAAGCGATACAGCGAGAAAGGGATAGAGCGAGAAAACGAGAAAGCGATATTACCCACAATTCATTCCTTCCTGCGCATGATCGACTGCAAACGAGAGCTCAGTCGCCATTCGTAATTTCTGGATAGTATTAAATGCTTTTCAGCCCATGAATGGCGTTTTATGACTTGACGTTTAGAGAATATCTAATACAGATGTAGACTTTCCTTTGGCATGCAATTTGCACGTACGCAATTATCATATCGTGAAAGAACGGAATCGTTCATTTTGTGATGTCACTAAGGGAATTACATATTTTATGACATGACTGGATTTGAATTTTCTTAACCAACTTAATCAAACCAACCAATTGAATTATTTCTTTGATGGGCATTTTAGAAGTTGAGTTGATGGAGACTATTGACAAATTGAATTATTTTGGATATACAACTTCTTTTATTCTGTGGAGGCGATGTTTCGACATAGATTATAATGTCGTTGTCAAGCAAGTGATACATGAGTAACACATTGAGAGAATATATACATGAGTTGTTATTACAGTAAATAGGGAATGAGTTGTTAATACAATAAATGAGGTTGATGTACAACGCTTGTATACATAAAAGATTGAGTAAGTTGATTGGAAGCCAGAAGGGTGATATACATGGACTAACTTAGAACTTATAGGAAACCAGGTGGGTGTTTATACAATGGACATGGTTGATGTACATAGTTGAATTGAAACAGATAATGTACACAAGAAATATTATTGAGTACTTTATCAAGTGATGGTAGGCATTGGAAATGTACTATCCTTCATCTCTGTTGAGGGCGGATCCTATCTTCTTAATTTGTACTGCTTCCAAAAGTTTACGAATTTTGTAGTCTGACTACTTCTTTTCTATAGGTTTTTTTTAATTATGATATTGTGTGACAAATGTGTCAAATGTGACAATTGTGGGACCTATGACAAATAAGGCAATATGACGAGTATCTTTTCATGGTGATTTCCACCATGAGTGGTCAGCACTAAGACAATCAACCAAATCCAAACTATCATCCTAAAATAAAATCACTGAGTGAGTGTGTGAATTGAAATATATGTCGCCTAAGAGCACTATTCATGTTTTAGGTTCATTGTTGATGGTTTTGTGACGCCATATTGTACGCCATCGGTTCAATTCCTAATTAATGGAATGGTGAGTTACACTTACATTTCAAACAAATTGAAACTTGCGTTTCTTTTGCAGCTCAGTTTATTACATAAACATCACATTCAGAGAGTTTTGAAGTGTGTGACACTATAAATGAGCCGTATGTAGACAATTCTATAATAATTATCAGTTCTCGCTGTTTGGTTATAGGTAGAGGAATTAGAAATGAGGCATGGGAACTTAACCATTTATGTTTATGTCACTTTATTGTATTTCAGGGTGATCAAAATACAGCTGTAGTTTCTTTAAATTAATAAAGACGATGAAATTTATTAACTGAAGATCTTCACCTACATGAACCTAACCGCTCGTACCCAAAGATAGAGGAGACGCACGTGACAGTAAAGCACCTTGGTACCTCAATGTAGTAACAAAACCATTCCACAGTCAATGGTGTAATTTAAGCAAATAAAAGGATGCAGTCAAACGTTCTTGTAATCAAAGCTGAAAATAGTACGCAGTTAAACGCTGGTCTAGCCATATATAGTGAACTTCTTTGAGTGGCATTTAGAAGTTGGTGTGCTGAACAAGGGGGGGGGGAGTTATATGGATATACAACTTCTTTATTATAATGTAAGCGACGTTTTGGTCAGCAAATTTCAATCCCGTTCTGCCATCAAAATATCTATTAAAATCCATCTTATCTGCCAACAAAGTTAGATAATAGACATGTTATACCAACAACTGATTTTCTATAATATATTGTTACATTCCGCTGCCATTTTGACTGTATGTAATAATTGATGTGTATGATATGTACTCTCATACCACCATTGGCGGTCTATTGCGAATAAAAGTAAAGTAAAGGCTACAACTGGAAGTGGTCGCATAGGTTTGGATAAGCTGATTGGTGACACGTGTATCCAATTGACCTTTCGTAACATTTTCGTTTCCAGAGGAGGACTTGAAAATCGTTCAATATATGGATTTATCTACTTGTATCATCTTGTTTATAACTTGGTCAACTCATGTCAAAACGATTAAAATGGAATGAGAGCAATAGTTGACATTCACTTGGATGCAGACACATAAACCCTCCTACACATCTACAAAACATGTATCATGTAGACACTGGAGTGAGTCGCTCCCTTCCTTCTCTATCCCCAACTAAACTCCTTGCAATATGTAAAAAAGCCATAGGTGCGGAGACTAGTACATACTACCTAGTAGTTAGTAGACGAAACCAAATTACACTGTAACTACCAGACTGGGTCGGACAACAAAATATCAAAACACCAAACAAAAAAGGCACCCTTAAATTAAGAATAAACCCTTCAAAACATCCCTATCCAGACACACATTACAGTGTAATCTCGATTATCCAGACTAACTCACAATGTCAAGGTCACATACCGCACGTTTCACAACCAAAACTGTTCTGCACAATAAGTCACAAAATACTTTACACTACTTACTTAGTTGAACTTATACACAATCGACCTCAGAACCCTCTTACGTCCAACTTCTCAACTCCCAATCTAAACTAAACTATTTTCAATATACAGGTGTTTTATGATATAGTGCTTTATTCCCCAAGTAATAATTTTATTATGTTTTTGTTAAACACACCTACCACGTCGGTCGATGAATTGTGGCACTGTCTTAAATCGATAGTTGGGATATTGGGACGGACAGACATATATGTATGTACACAAGCCATTCCTGTAGAAGCATGAGAGACTATGGCACATACATTTAGAACAATATCTTTTTCACACAATAGTAGAAATATATGTGTGTGAAATATGCACACATAAGAAGACCAGATGAAAGGCACAGGGTGTATACATTTCCATCACTGATACAATAAAGCCCGACGGGGAGTTGGTTTGGTTGGTTTTGTTGTTTAACACCGCACTAGGCAATATTACAGCTATATGGCGGCAGTCTGTAAATAATCGAGTCTGGACCAGACAATACAGTGATCAACATCATGAGCATCGATCTACGCAGTTCGGTTACGATGACATTGTCAACCAAGTCAACGAGCCTGACCACCCGATCCCGTTAGTCACCTTTTACAACAAGCATGAGTTGCTGAAGACCAATCTAACCCGGATCTTCACGGGTAACATGGGGTGTAGGCAAATGTGTAGCTTAGCCCAGTGATAAACAGGGCTCATAAAACAGGACTCATAAAATACCTTAAGGTATTTAAGAGAATTTATGGATGTCAACTTCTGTATTTGTGGAACTGGAACACGATGTTACGGAGTATATTCTTATCCTTTATCGGGTGAATGAAGAGACTAGAAACTAGGAAACAGAAAGCTAAAGACGTACATTTGAAACAACAGTGATAAGATAACAAGGGAAGCCAGTACTTAATTAGCGCTAAATTGGTAGGGTGGATGGATAAATGGAAGCCAGGGATTGTTAATCCCGGCACGAATAATGACATAACAATGGTGGCATTTAACAAGGGAAATGACAATCAAGAAACGTAAGCCAGGAATAAATCCAAGCCTAATTAGTGATGTAACAATATATTAAATGATTGTTATCCTTTTTACAGACTTTTTAAAAGCGCTCACTTATTTCAACGAAAACACACTCGGTTTCTGGAGTTATTGTTGGCTTATTGTTTGGACAAGTTAAAGGATTAATTACAAAAATGCCACAGAATTTGAAAGGATGTTCATTTTGTTCCTATACGACTTAACTAAATGACAATAAAGCCTTCTGTTGGATTAAATCATACGCAGGTTAGACGTCATGTGCAGACAGGACAGTATTAAGTGAAATATTGCCTTCTCACTCTATCACTTTCTCACTCTCTCGCTCTATCACTTTCTCGCTCTATCGCTTTCTGACTTTCTGACTTTCTTGCTCTATTGCTTTCTCACTCTATCACTTTCTCGCCTTGGTATATCACTTTTTCGCTCGATCGCTTTCTTGCTCTATCGCTTTATCGTGTGATGGTATCGCTTTCTCGTCTCGTGCTATCGCTTACTCGTCTTGTGTTATCGCTTTCTCATCTCCCGTTATCGCTCTCTGGTCTCGTGATATCGCTTTCTCGCTTTCTCGCTTCTGTATTTTAAGGCAAGAAAGCGATGGCCCTTTGTCGCCACCATACTTTCTCGTCTCGCATTATTACTTTCTCGTCTGGTGCTATCGCTCTCTCGTCTCATGTTATCGCTTTCTTGACTCCTGTTATCGCTTTCTCGTCTCCGAATTTTAAGGCGAATCAAAAGTCCTTAGACCTAAGTCAGAAGGGCCATATCCAAATCCAAAAAGAACATACAAACTAATATATATTTTATGTTTTACTACTATATATTATATTTGTATCAATATGTAAATAGGTATTTGGACGGCGGGGCAGTACACTCTAATCATAACTAATTTAAACATTAATCTTGTTGAGATTACTAACTAGCGAAATTGAAACGCACGACTGTTTAAAACTCCTGTAATCATTACACAAACAGTTGTATGGTTGACTATACTCATAACATAAACACTTAACTACTACTGGTAATCTTTATTCCCCCACATTACTGATTTTAGAGTTGGTACTGAGGAAAAATCGTGTCATTTTCCTTTGTACTGTACTTTGGATCTTGACATAGGCTGTTTGTCTGAACCAGTTAAGGAGCAGTCTACATTAAAGAATGACACCCTAAATGATGATAGTGTAAATTGGTACAAATACTTAAAGCACAGAGATACTATTGTTTTACATAAATGTCAAGTAATCTCCAGACATCTGTTAACACACTATTTGATCATATAGCCACTAACACAGACCATGCACTATCTTTCCCAGTAAATGTTATACATAATGCAGCAGATCATACAAAGAAACTTTATAAAGGTGTTTTCACACAGAGATATATTACACAACAACCATGGTGGGATGGTGAGTTAAGGATGATAAATATGCAGCATTACGTACACAGGGACCATAACCATGATATCAATGTTTACAAATAATACCAACACACTTTCAAGAAAAAGAAAAGGTGATATTTACAAACACACACAGAGGAATTAACTGCAGCTAGATCAGACCCTAAACTATTTTGGAATTTTATAAAACTAAATAAATTGTCAAGTTGTATTTCCCAACAAATAACTTGTAAACAATGGTATGATCACTTCCAGACACTATCCTCTGCAGACAAAATTAGTCAACCCCAACACAGTCAACAGTCTGACACTCAATCCCTTACAGGTACACTCAAGCTGCCTATAACACAACAGGAAGTTATGTCTCACATCAAACAGCTAGCTAACAAAGTAGTATATATAATGATAGTCCGAGATCAAGTCCAAGAAAAGCCTCTGCAAAGCCTTATTTCACAAAAAAAGCTTTTGTCAGGCCCTTAGATCTCGCCACCATTGTATCTACTACTTTTGAACCCCCAGTTAACTTCCCGACCCTACGCGCCACTTCCTGATCACGTGATAGCTCTATGTCTTGTGAAACAGTTTAATGTTTCGCACCCCTTGTTCTATGTACTTTTTTTTCTCGTCTTCGCCGATAGCAGACTTACGAGACTTGAGCCGGATTTCTTGTTTCATCTTATGATATTTGTCGAGTTCAGAGAGGACTGAGCGAGATTCCTCCTCTGAGATCTTACTAGAGCCTTAAAATCTGTAGGACACCATGAGTTTCGGCAACCCCAATGCAATGGAACCAAAAAGCCCAACATTTCGAGATTTTCCATTTAGACATTTGGTGCCGAATTAGGTATACAGCAACCTATCTATATTTCCTGAAATATGGCAACCGAAGCAACTTTCGAAAATATGGGCTTGCGAGCCGAAAAAGCGGTGGCATACCACCTCCTACTGGAAAATACCGTGGGAAGCAATCTTCTACCGGACATTGCCCGTGTAGACGATCTCGATGGCCATCTCGGCAAAACAAACCTCCAACCACTGGAAGGCCTACCTACATTTGTGGACGATATCTACGTATTTGGCTATCTTCGACGAAAAGACTGTGTCTATAGAAAAGGAGCCGTGTATTGTACCATCAGGGAAAAAGGAACAGCGTCTGTTGTAGTTTCCAATATAACGAATGCAGTACGCGAATCTTTCGAGCAAGAGGAAGGCTAAGTGCAAACCAAAATCGTATATACACTACAATATGCCATAGATGCGCTCTCTGCAATACGGAGCACTGTACGAAGGATCGAGAAATAAACCAACTGTGCAGCAAAGACACAATGGGAATCTCTACACATGGACGACCCAATATTCGGAATATTCGTAGCAAAAGTGGATGTCTCGGAAATACCCATAGAGCAAATACAAGCCAATATTTCCAGATTCGAACGATTTATGTAGGTACATGGCTATGGCCTGTATTCTATCGACGATACGAGCGATTTCTCCGGCACCCTAGATAGAAAGTGTCTCGTGGAATACCTCCAAAGGATACACGACTTTCGAAACCAAAGAGATCTTGCAACTGCCATGGACTGCGAGGGACCCACCATCCTGGACAATACAAGAAGTGTAGGCAACCATGTCTGTACTTGGGTTGGAACCTGGAATGGCTATACCATGCGAACAAAAATCTACAGCAAAGTAGTTTCCAATTTCAAAGCGGGAGAAGTGCGAGAACACATCAGTGGCTGTTTGGCCGACTATGCGGATTGTTCCAACGAACACCTGCGGAAAACCTTTCTCCATCCAGATGTCCAGGCTAGAGGTTGTACTCGCATAGAGGTCTTTTTGTACGTGCATAGAACCAACACCGCAATGGCCAACGATTTGGTGGACGAAGCACTAGAGTTGTTCTCGTGGGAAAACCTATTCGTAGTACAACCACCAGCAAAACAGTGGGAGAATCTATCGAAATGTCTAGACCGTTGCATGGTGCTTGCAGACAGACCCCTGGGGACCGTCTTCGTTGGCTGGTATGCACACACGGGCATGGGGAGAGTATCCGGAATCCAAGTACAACCAACCAAAGCCAACGTGGAAGCGATGCTAGATGGGATCACGCTGTAGAATGGGCTACAGCCGATTTCGGATTCCGAGCGTGTCCTCTATTCCGAGTGGACATTTTGGCTGCCACAGCTACAGGAGTGGAAATAGGCCCACTACGATGCTACACAAAAGCTCCCCAAATGAGAACTATACTATCTCAAAGTAGTAGGCGGACACAGCTACATCCCCAAGGCCCAAATCCAGATAAGATGCTACCCCCGAACAAACATGTTGCTTTCGAATGACGCGAAAAAAATACCAAAAACGCCATCGGCATAGAAACTTCGAAATACGAGATAGAGGAGGTACCAGAAATCGTGGTCGATCGTACTATACTGTGCGGGTCGACGAGAGAACGCGAAAGACTATTGGAAGAGATTTTGCATGCTGCCAATGCAGAAGAATGGCGTAGAGATGCATGGCATCGTCTAGAGTCGATTCGAGAGGAATACAAACAGAACAAAGAAAAACGAATGGAGGAAGTCCATCGCCTCGAAGAGATCGTCGCTACCAAAAGACGCTATGCAGAGATTTAAAAAAAAGCACAGGAAATGGTCGAAAACGGGCTCTCCCTCAGTAGCACAATCCGCCTGTCTTTCCTTTCGGGGGGGGGGGGGGAAACTTTTCCGTTCTCAGATGGCGCATACAGAAATCCAAATGTTACTCCTGCAAGACTTCTTACAGAGTGCTTGTGGAAAACAACAACGAACCAATAGCAATTTGGGCAAACAAAGGCCTAGAACGAATTCTCTCCGCATGCAACAAGTTTGCGGAAGAGAAATGCGATAGGTTGGGGCGAACTACGCATTGGACTCCCAATGGGACAATTTCTTTCCACATAGAGCCTAGCAGGAGTTTCGAAACAGAAAATGGTGTTCCGGTCTATTGGAATCCAGTGTCTGTCCTATCGTTGCCAGATGCTATGGAAAAATCTGTTCGTCGAGCACCTGCTATGGAATCTGCAGTGCAAGATCTCGAAAGACTACACCAAAAGATTATAACGAACTATTTTCGTTACATGAGCTCCATACCGCCCTTGAGCAAGCTCATGATACAGCAACAGGAGCTGATAATATTCACTATCAGCTCTTGAAGCATTTACCCGAATCATGTTTAGAAATCCTTTTAGAAATTTTTGATCAAATATGGACTTCAGGGAATTTCCCAACTTCGTGGTGTGATGCCATTGTTGTTCCTATTCCAAGGCCTGGTCGGGATCATACTGATCCGTCTAATTACAGACCAATCTCTTTAACGAGTTGTGTCTGTAAAACCATGGAACGAATAGATTAACATGGTATCTTGAAACCAATAACCTTCTAACTAACATTCAATGTGGTTTCAGGAAAAATCGTAGTACCATTGATCATTTGGTACGTTTAGAATCCTTTGTAACAAATGCAATAGGTAATAAACAACATGCTGTATCAATTTTCTTTGATCTTGAGAAAGCATACGATACCACCTGGAAGCATGGCATTTTAAAGGATTTACATGATTTTGGATTGAGGGGGCGTTTACCTCTTTTTATATCACAGTTTTTAAAAGACAGGCAATTTCAAGTCCGAGTGGGTTCAACCCTGTCTGACCATTATAATCAGGATCAGGGTTTCCCACAAGGCAGTATTTTGTCTGTAACATTGTTTAGTATTAAGATCAACAGTTTATCCAAGGTTTTAAATGATTCAATCAATGGCTCACATTTTGTGGATGATTTTAACATTTCTTGTCGCGGTAAGAATATGCATACTATCGAACGGCAACTACAGTTGTGTTTAAACAAAATAAACAAATCGTGTCTTGAAAACGGCTTTAAATTTTCTAAATCAAAAACTAATTGCATACATTTCTGCCGTAAATATAAACCACATAAAGACCCAGAACTGTTTTTAAATGGCACTCCCATCAAGGTGGTAAAAGAGGCCAAGTTCTTAGGTCTTATTTTCGACTCTCATTTAACCTTTCTTCCGCATATCAAATCTCTAAAAACTAAATGCCTGAAGGCACTCGATTTATTGTAAGTCGTGTCTAATTCAAGGTGGGGAGGGGATCAAGCTACGCTCCTACACCTTTACAGATCACTTGTCCGCTCGAAGCTTGATTATGGCTCCATCGTATATGGTGGAGCCTGTAAAAGCAACTTAAAACTCTTAGATTCAGTCCACCATCAAGGTCTGAGACTTTGTCTTGGGTCCTTCAGAACTTCTCCTGTTGACAGTCTTTACGTCGAGGCAGATGAACCTTCTCTTAACCAACGCCATATAAAATTATCTTTACAATATATTACAAAATTATATTCTAACGAGGTTAATCCTGCATTTCACTGTGTCTTTATTCCTCTTTATGAGGATTTGTATAAAAAAAAATCTTCTCTTGTTCCACCTCTTGGGCTCAGAATTAAGCCATTTATTGCTGCTGCCGGCATTGAGCTGGAAAATATAGCTCCTTCCCGTCTCCTTTCTCCTCCTCCTTGGCAGTTAGTTAGACCAGAAGTTGACTTAACACTTACAACATTTAAAAAATCGGAAACAAATGAATTACAATATAAACAAGAATATAATCAATTACAAAGTAAATATAATACATATGAATCCTTATATACAGATGGGTCCAAGGATGGTGGCGCAGTGGCTTGTGCCACTGTCATTGGGTCCAAAACAATATCTTCCAGATTACCCAATGACAGTTCAATTTTCACAGCAGAAGCTAACGCCATACTAACAGCTCTCAAGTATATTCATAAACATCCTAAATATAAACAATATATAATATTTCCGACTCTCTCTCTTGTCTTCAGGCTATCAAAAATCTTTCTTGTAAACATCCACTTTTATTAGAAATTATAGAATTATATAATGATCTTGCCACTGGCCAATACAACATCGTCTTCTCTTGGTTACCCAGCCAGGTTGGTATTTATGGGAATACTTTGGCCGATCTTGCTGTCAAGGTGGCACTCAACAAATCTGTGACACCACTTCTTATTCCATACTCTGATTACAAAGCCAGCATTAGAACTTACATCCGTGATCTGATGCAGAAGAAGTGGGACACTCAAGTAGGTATTAATAAATTACATGAAATAAAACCCTATATTGGCTACACTTACTTGGGTTGTCAGTCCAGATTTGAAGAGGTCATCATCCGACGATGTCGTATTGGTCACACCAGATATACTCATGAATACCTGTTAAAAGGTTAGGATCCTCCGTTTTGTATCCCTTGTGATGAAAGAATCACGGTCAAGCATGTCTTGCTTGACTGTGTTGAATATTCCATCACAAGGGATATCTATTTCAAATCACGAACTATGAAGGATCTTTTTAGTAATGTAAGTTCTCATTTAATTATTGCATTTTTAAAAGAATTAGATTTGTTAACTGATTTGTAAATAGATAAATGTTTTATTATTGGTAATTTAAATTAGTAACTGAGATTGTTAGTGGCTGTACCCTCAAAGTAGCGTAAAATTATTGTCCTCCTGAGAGGGTATGTAAGTCCCAAAACATTTAGTCAGTTTAAGTGTACCAGGTTTTCAATCGTAGTATTTTTGTATTTTAATGTATGGCTAAATCTCAGTATAACCGCCAATGGATGAAGGGATGGTGTAAATCCAGCTAGGGTCCATGCAGGTAGCAAAGGCACTGTAAGTCCCCATGGTCCCTAGTATGGTGATCTACCTTCAGGTGTTGGCGATCTATAGCCCGTTTTTACATTGTATTGTCTTCTTTAATTGGAATGTTTTAGCTTTGTTCGCTAGTTTTATATTGATATCTGAGATTATTTGGTATTTTTACCGTCCTTCGTTGACAGGTTTTTATATATTATATGTCTGTATTACAAAGTTAGGAATAGTTTTAGTCACGATATGGCTGAAATATTGCCGATGTGACTTTAAATCTTAACTCACTCACTCACTCACTACACCAAAAGGCAATAGAAGAAACAAATCCAACCAAAGCCAACGAAACAATGCGTATATACAACATGCTTTCTGGAGAATACATTTGTTGGAAATTTGCTTCTACAACCTATCGCGGAAACCAGAGAACCATACTGTGGCTGGTTCCGACTGCAGATGGAGTGGAGACAACAGACGTACATGTACCCGTGTGTGGATTCTATCTAGAAAAAGAAATCGAACAGCTCGGAGGACACGATGCTCTTCGAAACAGAGAAACTCCAATTCTCTGCAACATCTACACGACAACATGGCCAGTAGAAATACAGAACAAAATCTTCCCACGATAGGCTACTGGATGCAAACAACCGAGAGACCAGTTCTTCCACTTCCTAGCTGTTTCGGGAGAAATATGCCCAAGTATGGCAGGAGTTTCCATTTTCTCGGCAATGTGTTCCCGATCTTGCAAGGAATTGTATTCCACACTGTGTTTGTTTGCTAGGGCATTTCGGAACTCCTCGAATGGGAAGCGGGGTTGATTTCCTCTGCTGTCTACAATATGCATGCTCGAGATGTATACACAGTACAGTATATACTTCGAATTGTGCACAATATATTTTTTTTCTAGTCCATGTGGAAGGGGTCCCTATGTTTTGGCGTTGCTGTTGTCGTATTCGGCTCGTGGGCCTGCTTGTGGACCGGCAGTGGTGGTGTGCTGTGCTTCCAGGTCTTGTGGACGACCTGTCAGAGAAAAACAGCAGCTAGGTAGGTCCACCTTTGGGCTGTTTCTAGCATCTGTCGCACCTTCTGGATATCCAGACGGGTCTCTTCTTGTTCTTCCTCGACGTTTTCTATTTCCTCCCGGAGTTCTTGTCCAACATCGACAAGATGTCAAGCAACGAATTCGTGGTTTGCTCCACACGAGCTGGCAACATATTCGTGGTTTGCTCCACACGAGCCGGCAACGTATTCGTGGTTTGCTCCACACGAGCCGGCAACGGATTCGTGGTTTGCTCCACACGAGCCTCGAGACTCCCAAAGTGGTCGTAGAAGTTCTGGATGGTGGGCACAGTTGGCGGTTCTGTAGCAGGCAATACGCTGCTGGTAGACGGCTCCTCTATCTCGTATTTCGAAGTTTCTATGCCGGTGGCGTTTTTGGTCTTTCTTTTGTGTCATTCGAAAGCAACACGTTTGTTCGGGGGTAGCATCTTATCTGGATTTGGACCTTGGGGATGTAGCTGTGTCGGCCTACGACTTCGAAATAGTATAGTTCTCGTATGGGGAGCTTTTGCGTAGCATCGTAGTGGGCCTATTTCCACTCCTGTAGCTGTGGCAGCCAAAATGTCCACTCGGAATAGAGGACACGCTCGGAATCCAAAATCGGCTGTAGCCCATTCTACAGCGTGGTTCCATCTAGCATCGTCTTCCACGTTGGCTTTGGTTGGTTGTACTTGGATTCCGGATACTCTTCCCGCAAGCACCATGCAACGGTCTAGGCATTTCGATAGATTCTCCCACTGTTTTGCTGGTGGTTGTACTACAATTAGGTTTTCCCACGAGAACAACTCTAGTGCTTCGTCAACCAAATCGTTGGCCATTGCGGTGTTGGTTCTATGCGCATACAAAAAGACCTCTATGCGAGTACAACCTCTAGCCTGGACATCTGGATGGAGAAAGGTTTTCCGCAGGTGTTCGTTGGAACAATCCGCATAGTCGGCCAAATGACCAGTGATGTGTTCTCGCACTTCTCCCGCTTTGAAATTGGAAACTACTTTGTTGTAGATTTTTGTTCGCATGGTATAGCCATTCCAGGTTCCAACCCAAGTACAGACGTGGTTGCCTACACTTCTTGTATTGTCCAGGATGGTGGGTCCCTCGCACTCCATGGCAGTTGCAAGATCTCTTTGGTTTCGAAAGTTGTGTATCCTTTGGAGGTATTCCACGAGACACTTTCTATCTAGGGTGCCGGAGAAATTGCTCGTATAGTCGATAGAATACAGGCCATAGACATGTACCAACAGAAATCGTTCGAATCTGGAAATATTGGCTTGTATTTGCTCTATGGGTATTTCCGAGACATCCACTTTTGCTACGAATATTCCGAATATTGGGTCGTCCACGTGTAGAGATTCCCATTGTGTCTTTGCTACACAGTTGGTTTATTTCTCGATCCTTCGTACAGTGCTCCGTATTGCAGAGAGCGCATCTATGGCATATTGTAGTGTATATACGATTTTGGTTTGCACGTAGCCTTCCTCTTGCTCGAAAGATTCGCGTACTGCATTCGCTATATTGGAAACTACAATAGATGCTGTTCCTTTTTCCCTGATGGTACAATACACGGCTCCTTTTCTATAGACACAGTCTTTTCGTTGAAGATAGCCAAACACGTGATATATCATCCACAAATGTAGGTAGGCCTTCCAGTGGTTGGAGGTTTGTTTTGCCGAGATGGCCATCGAGATAGTCTACACGGGCAATGTCCGGTAGAAGATTGCTTCCCACGGTATTTTCCAGTAGGAGGTGGTATGCCACCGCTTTTTCGGCTCGCAAGCCCATATTTTCGAAAGTTGCTTCGGTTGCCATATTTCAGGAAATATAGATAGGTTGCTGTATACCTAATTCGGCACCAAATGTCTAAATGGAAAATCTCGAAATGTTGGGCTTTTTGGTTCCATTGCATTGGGGTTGCCGAAACTCATGGTGTCCTACAGATTTTAAGGCTCTAGTAAGATCTCAGAGGAGGAATCTCGCTCAATCCTCTCTGAACTCGACAAATATCGTAAGATGAAACAAGAAATCCGGCTCAAGTCTTGTAAGTCTGCTATCTGCGAAGACGAGAAAAAAAAGTACATAGAACAAGGGGTGCGAAACATTAAACTGTTTCACAAGACATAGAGCTATCACGTGATCAGAAAGTGGCACGTGGGGTCGGGAAGTTAACTGGGGGTTCAAAAGTAGTAGATACAATGGTGGCGAGATCTAAGGGCCTGACAAAAGCTTTATTTGTGAAATAAGGCTTTGCAGAGGGTTTTGTTGGACTTGATTGCGGACTATCATTATATATACTACTAACAATAAGCCACCCGGATCAGGTGCTATTGAAAACGAGTTTCTTAAAGTTTCTAAAGATCATATTACACCTATTCTTACAAGATTATATAACCGCATACTCGATACTGGTCATTTTCCAACTGCCTGGGGAAAAAGCATTATATGCAGATTATTATAATCAGGTAACAAATCAGATACAAACAATGACAGGGGCATCTCACTCATTGACTCACTATGCAAAGTATTCACTTCAATACTGAACACTAGATTGCAGACATGATGTGATGAAAACAATGTACTAGTTGATTTTCAAGCAGGTTTTAGACCTGGCTATTCTACAATAGACCACATATTTCCTCTTCATGCTATTGCAACACAATATTCATGTACAAGAAATGGGAGGTTTTACTGTTTATATATTGACTTTTCTAAAAAAATTGACACTTTGAAACACCATATTCTCTTAAATGCTTTGAAACATATATAGATTTAGATTACTGACTAGTGTAATTGTCACCAGTGACTGTTTAAACTTCTTGTAATTTGTTGTATGGTTGACTATGAACACTTAACCACTCTGAGATGATTTAAATAAACAACACTGAGACACTCTGATATGTTTGGGTAAATATTTCAGCATCATATCATCCATGTACAGCAATCTGTCAGCTTGTGTGAGAACTAGTAGGGGTCTGTCTCAATCCTTTGCGTGCAATATCGGTACCCGTCAGGTTTGTATATTAAGTCCTCAAATGTTTATTATATTCATCAATCATTTATATACATTATTGGAGGATGTAGGTGGTAGAGGTGGGTTTTTTTCATACAATGTAAACGACTTGTATGCCTTAATGTTTGCAGATGATGTTTCTGGTCTGGCAGATAGCTGCAACCAGTTACAGTTGAAGATAAACGCCTTAGAACTATTTTGCAATAATACTGTTATGGGTATAAATTTGATGAAAACTAAGGTTGTTCTATTAGACAGGGGGTCCGCTTAGGTCTTATGAGAAATGGTACTATACGGGAGATTCTATTGAAGTAGTTTCATCTCATCGTTATTTAGATTTAACATTTACTCCAAGCTTGCCTGGAGTAAGGCGCAAACTGTACTTGCATCCAAGGCAAACAAGGCCATACTAGCAATTAACGGCTTCCAGAGGAAAAGTGGTAATATATCCTGTTCAGACTTGTTCAAGATATTTGATTCAATGGTTACTCCTATTCTATGCTATGGTTCAGTAGTCTGGGGATTATCTTATTGTAAAACTGTCGAATCAGTCTTGCATTTAGATGTTCAAATTTTAAAATTGACACAGAAAATTGAAACAGAAACAGGAAGATACTCTACCACTTATAGACATCTAAGGCTGTATAGCCATTGTATAAAACATATAACCATATGTCCGTTGTTAATATTTTAAAAGATTCAAACACAAGTACTCTATCTAATGTTGGAAATTTCCTCTATCATGCAGAGAAGAGGATCAACATAAAATACGCTCAGTAACTTTAAATATAATGATGTTTGTATTTTGGGCCTGAGGCCCCTATACTAAGTCTATTCTGTCTGTCTGTCTGTCTGTCTGTCTGTCTGTCTGTCTGTCTGTCCGTCTCTATGTCTGTATGTCTGTATGTCTATCTGTCTGTCTGTCTGTCTGTCGTGTTTAGATTACTGACTAGTGTAATTGTCACCAGTGACTGTTTAAACTTCTTGTAATTTGTTGTATGGTTGACTATGAACACTTAACCACTCTGAGATGATTTAAATAAACAAGACTGAGACACTCTGATATGTTTGGGATGTGTAGTAGGATTATAACTACTGCAATAGCATGTAATGAACTTCTTCTAATCATACCATTTTTTAAAACCTTGGCCCTTTTTCACTTAAGTCTACGGCCTTTTTTTACTTTTCTTTGGCCCTTTTGACTTTTTCAATATTGGCCCTTTGTCCTTTGTCCCTTTTGACCTGTTCCCACTTCAACATCAGATGATACTATTTGGTTCAGTAATATTCGAATAAAATGTGGGCCCACGTCCGACACCCTCTAACAACCAGCTAGTAAGTGATCCACAATTCAGTAATATTCATAAACATGTTTAACAATTGTAAAGCGAAACGCTGCTGTTCATGCAGATGGAAATGACTCGCTAAATTGTATAGTTTTGAATGATAATTCGAATAAATATGGTGCCTGATTAGGGCCATCGCTTTCTCGCCTTAGAATTCGGAGGCGAGAAAGCAATTCACGTGATTCCAGGGCATTTAGCCCACGCACATAAGTGTTCTTTCCAGACTGACGTCGAAACTGCATTATCATAATATGACTGATATCAATGATCGATCAGTGGTTCGAGTTTCGAATGGACCTAACTCTACATACAGACTGGTAGTTTGCAAATTAGTTTCGTATCCGAAAACGCATGACGCTGAGAGAGCGATAAACTGTGTCCTCCTGTACTTATTGTGGTTGATTAGTATGGTGGCTGATTAGGGCCATCGCTTTCTCGCCTTAAAATTCGGAGCCGAGAAAGCGATATGACGAGACGAGAAAGCGATAACACGAGACGAGAAAGCGATAGCACGAGACGAGAAAGCGATAACACGAGACGAAAAAGCGATAGCGATAACACGAGACGAGAAAGCGATAACACGAGACGAGAAAGCGATAGCACGAGACGAGAAAGCGATAACACGAGACGAAAAAGCGATAACGCGAGACGAGAAAGCGATAGCACGAGACGAGAAAGCGATAGCACTAGACAATAAAGCAATATCATTGCGCGGAAAAGGGAATTGATGACATGACTGGATTCGAATTGTCTTAACCAACTTAATCACACCATCCAATTGAATTATTCCTTTGATGAGCATTTAAGAAGTTGAGTTAATCAAGAATATTGACAATGTTTATGGATATACAACTTCTTGTGACTTCTATGACTAACAAATTGAGAGAATATGCACATGAGTTGTCATTACAGTAGATAGGGAATGAGTTGTTTATACAATAAATGAGGTTGATGTACAACGCTTGTATAAGAGATTGAGTAAGTTGATTGGAAGCCAGAAGGGTGATATACAAAGACTGAATTAGAACTTATACGACTGATAGGAAGCCTGGTGGATGTATATACAATTGATGAAGTTGATGTACATAGTTGAATTGAAACTGCTTCCAAACGTTTACGAATTTTGTAGTCTGACTGGTTCTTTTCTATGGTTTGCTTTTTAGTTATGATATTGTGTGACAAATGTGTCGGAAGTGCCAGATGAAAGGAAGGGACCTATGAGAAATTAGGCATTGTGACGAGTATCTTTTCATAGTGATTTCCACCATGAGTGGCCAGCAATAAGACAACCTAACACCGTACAATCCACCACATCCAAACCATCATCCTAAATTATAATCACTGCAATAACCTACCACATTAAGTGGGTGAGTGTGTGAATTGCGATCTATGTCGCCTAAGAGCAATATTCATGTTTTAGGTTCATTGTTGATGGTTTTGTGACGCCATATTGTACGCCATCGGTTCAATTCCTACTTAATGGAATGGTGAGTTACACTTACATTTCAAACAAATTGAAACTTGCGTTTCTTTTGCAGCTCAGTTTATTACATATGCATCACATTCAGAGTGTTTTGAAGTGTGTGACACTATAAATGAGCCGTATGTAGACAATTTTATAATAATTATCAGTTATACACAATCAACTTCCCAACCCTCTTACGTTCAACTTACTCCCCATCTAAACTAAATTTATACAGGTGTTTTATGATATAGTGCTTTATTCCCCAAGTAATAATTTTATTACGTTTTTGTTAAAAACACCAACCACGTCGGTCGATGAATTGTGGCACTGTCTCAAGTCGATAGTTGGGATATGGTGACAGACAGACATATAAGTATGTACACAAGCCATTCTTGTAGAAGTATGGGAGACTATGGCACACATATTTAAAACAATACCTTTTTCAGATAGTAGTAGAAATATATATGTTTGAAATATTCACATATAAAAAGACCAGATGAAAGGCACAGGGTGTATAAAATTCTATCACTGATACAATAAAATCCGATGTCGAGAGAAAATACAATATAAGATTTTGGCAACGTTAAATCACATGGGGAGTTGGTTTGGTTTATTGTTTAACATCGCACTCGGCACTGTACCAGCTATATGACGGCAGTCTGTAAATAATCGAGTCTGCACCAGACAATACAGTGATCAACATCATGAACATCGATCTACGCAGTTGGGTTACGATGACATGTGTCAACCAAGTCAGAGAGCCTGACCACCCGATCCCGTTAGTCACCTTTTACGACAAGCACGAGTTGCTGAAGACCAATCTAACCCGGATCTTCACGGGTAACATGGGGAGTAGGCAAATATGTAGCTTTAGCCCAAGAAAAAACATTACTCGTAAAATACCTAAAGGAATTTATGGATGTCAACTTCTGTATTTGTGGAACACGATGTTAGGGAGTATATTCTTATTCCTTCATCAGGTGAATGAAGAAACTAGGCAACAGAAAGCTATATACGTACATTTGAAACAACAGTGATAAGATAACAAGGGAAGCCAGTTCTTAATTATTGCTAAATTGGTAGGGTGGATGGACAAAATGGAAGCCAGGGAATGTTAATCCAGGCATGAATGATGAGATAACAATGGCGGCATTTAACAAGGGAAATGACAATAAAGAAATGTAAGCCGGGAATTTATCCAGGCCTAATAAGTGATGTAACAATAATGATTGTTATCGTTTTTACAGACTTTTTAAAAGCACTCATGTATTTCAACGAAAACACACTCGGTTTCTGGAGTTATTGTTGGGTTATTGTTTGGACAAGTTCAAGGATTAATTACAAAAATGCCACAGCATTTGAAAGCATGCATGTTCATTTTGTTTCTATACGACTTAAACACGAAACGTCAAATAAAAGCGTGTCTTGACTAACCCCCAAAAGACATTCAGTTTAGTGTAAAGGGAAAAATAGCTGCGAAAGTTGTATCAACGGGCCTCTGAAAATCAGTGAATGACACCAGGTGTTCACAAAGAAGTGTAAGCATGTCCTGCCCTACCGGTAGCAGCCGTCATCTATAAGATATGCCTAAACTGGATCTATGTTTGCTTGACATCAATACTATAGCCATGACACGGCAGCCTGTAAACCAGACAATCAAGTGAATGATGGACAGGAATGTCCTGTCGGACAACCTCGAATAACGACTGCTGTACAGAAGCACACAGATTATCAACAAGACCTCCGATACTATATTACTGAGATGACACTGAAACTGTCAACATGTTATATCACAGAAATATACGTCAGTGGTGATGCTTTTGAACTAGTGTACCTACCTTGTACATACAACATGTGCTGACAATTGGGAATGGGGTCATCACTCCTTGTGGAACAGTGGTATCTTCCCGTATCCTCTGATGTTGCATTGTGAAGCGAGAACTGGAGGATGACTGCATCAACTGACCTTGTTATCTTCGTTATATTGACTCTCGTTCGGTAGGAATTCCAGATGTAGACCCATTTAGAGCGTACCCGACGAGTGTTTACTTTAAAGAGTCTTTTATTTCCAGGGCCCATCACTTTGAAATACTTATCCAACGGCATCTTCAAAGTAATCAAACAACTGTGTCCTTCACGAACTACTGTGTAGTTTTCATAAGACCCAGCTGAAATAACACAAGTATAACATATATATCTACATTGCCTTGCTCCCGTGAAAACAGGAGATGTCTGTATGTTGTGCATTGGTACAATGTTACACATTCGACATACTTTTCAATTATCAATGAATACCAAACTATTTGAGGGCAACTCAGCATTTTCCTCTTTGTGGTGACAGTACAGGAGAGAACAATTCAGGTCACTTCCTTGTGAATGGGCGTTCTTATCATAACTATTTAATTGCCATATCCATGTTATAACTGATACGCCAAATACATGTTTTAATACTGCGTACGTCCGTATTTCAATATCATTCACTTACATTGTTTAACCAGTACATACGCTTCACTCCACCCTGAAACCGCTCTCCGTCCTATTACAACCTGACACGTGAAGTTATCTCCCTTCGCTGTGTTCACGTCACTGACATTGAGGGTACTTCTGTAGAGATATATGCCAGGCCATGACGGCCACTGATGATGATGCTGTCTTATGTTGTATTCAGAGCTTTCGTCTAGCGGCAAACCGTTCTTCCTCCAGTTAATGGACGCCTTTACCAAATTATACTTGCAGACACTGTAGCAGGACAACGTCACACTCCTGTCCACGTGAGCTGTGTCTGGTGCAGCGATGTACGGCTGTTGGAAATCTGTAATAAGAAATTGTGAGTTCAGCTATGACTTAATGGGTGTCGTGGACAAACACATCTTGGTTGTCCATTACACATGCACAGTTCTATTGTTAAATAAGAGCTTGACACTCCTGAACTTGCTTTGCATTATTCTTTAGTATTTGGATATTGTCAGACGAAGGTGGGTATTAATCAACATCCTACATTGCACTTCTTTGAGAGGCATTTAAGAAGACCAGCAACTCTTAGTTCTTCAGTATTTATTGTGGTGTGGTTTGTATAGTGGAGGTTGGTTGTAATAGGGGGGGGTTGTTGGACATGAATGCCAATACCAGTGGTTTTGTTTTGGTTGATTGAGGCATCTGTGTATATATGAGTGTGGGTGGGGTAGCTGTTGTTGATGTAGTTGTTTGTGATGTTTGTTATAGTGGATTTGTTGGTGTCTTTTGGTAGCTGATGGAGGATGTTATCTAGGTTAGTGTCTGTGATGGGTGGGGGTTTGTCGTGAATGTAGCTTGTAATGGGAGGTGTATGTTGTATGTCGTTTAGTTGTTCTGAGTGTAGCTGTTTGTAGAGGTTGGTGATGCATGAGGCTCTTAAAGGGTTGAGTTTGAATTTGTTAAGTGTTGATTTCTTTATGTTGTTGTATTTGTGTGTAACGAGTTTAAATAGTGGGTTGTGTTGGGCCCCAGCCCAGTAAGTGAGTGTTGTTTGGTTGATTCTTTGAGTGATTGAAGTGGTGCCTGAGAGTAGAAGGAGTGTGTTTAGGGAGGTACCACTCCTCGTGCTTAGGGCTAGTTTTAGGGCTTCATATCGTATAGAGTTTAATTTTAGGAGGTTGCAGGGGGAGAGGGAGTGGAGGATCGGGGCGGCGTAGTCCAACTTAGGCAGTATAAGCGTTTTGTATATGTTGATAAGTGTGTGTTTGTCGGCATCTCCAGTTTGTGCCGCTGATGGCTCTCATTAAGCTGAGATCTTTTTGACAAGAGTTGACCGAGTTATGAATGTGGGGTGTCCATGTCATATGTTGGTCGAAAGTTACTCCTAAGAATTTGGTTTCCTTTTTAATTCAATTTTTGATTATTTAAGTGCAGTTTGGGTGTGTAATTTTGCATTCGTTGAGTTTTGAAAAGTATGCCCACGTTTTTTTTAACATTTATGAGGAACCCCCATTGTTGGGCCCAATTTTAAATGTGTTAAGCATTCCTTGATATTAAATAGAGACTTGTTTAATAGAGGTGGAAGAGGTCCAGAAGGAGATATTGTCTGCAAATTTAGCCTTGGAAATTTCCGGCCAGTTTTCTGGGAATATATCATTGATCATGAAGTTAAAAAGTGTTGGAGATAATATGCTGCCCTGGGGGGTCCCATTTTCTAGGGGATGGGGGTCCGAAAGGGTGTTGTGAGATTTGAGGGTTATGAATCTATTGTTTAGGAAGGAGTGAATGAAATTTAAAATTCTGCCGTGTATGTCATTTTTCTTGAGCTTTTGTAGTAGTCCGTGGTGCCAAACCATGTCAAATGCCTTACTAAAGTCAATGAAAATGGCCATAGTGTACTGTTTTTGTGCATGGGCACCTTTTTTGTCTTGTTCAAAATGTAAAATATGGTCCAAGGTTTGCCAGTTTTGAGTAAAGCCACTCTGGTCCTCCTTTATTAGTTTTTTTTAATTTATAAGTTGTTTGAGCCTGTTGTTAATGATACTTTCTAGGGTTTTACATAAATGGGAAGTGAGAGAAATGGGGCGACAAGAGTCAGGCTCATTACTGGGTTTCCCTGGTTTGAGGATTGGTACCACCTTGGCTGTTTTCCATGTGTTTGGTATAGTACCTGAGGTCCAGATATGATTAAAGAGAGTAAGTGTTAAGTTGTGCATGTTGGGTGTGAGTTTGTTGAGTATAGTGTATGTAATGGTATCTGGACCCGGGTCTGAGGCTGTCTGTTTGTTTCTGCGTGCAGATTGGAGTTCGTGTATGTTTATGATTTGTTTATTGGTAAGTCTGTATAGGGTGGTTGTGGGGTGTATGGGGGTGTGTTTTTTTATGGTGTTTTGGAAGGAGGGTAGGTGGTTGGCCGAGCTGCTTACGGCCGAGAGGTGGGCAGCAAATGCATTAGCTCTGTCTTTGTTTGTGACTAAGTCCGGAAAGTTGGGTTTTATAGATGCCCTTAATGGCCTTGAATTTATTCCACATGGTTCTGGAGTTTCGATTTGTAAGCCCAAGCGTAGAACAATTTTTTTCCGATGGTCATTTTTTGCTGCCTTGATTAATGTCTTGGTTTTGTTTCTTAGTTGTTTTGCCAAATGTAATTTGGAACGGTCACTTTTTGATTGATTAAGGGCCCTTTTTCTTGCCTTTCTGGCATTAATGATTCCTGTGCTCCACCAGGGGACTGTTTTTTGTGCGTGGTTGTACCGGAAAGTGGGGGGATGCATTTTTCTGAGATGTCTAGTATGGCGTTAGTGAGATTTGTGTTGAAAGTGTTGATGTCTGTGTTGAAGATGGCTGTAGTGTCTATTTGTTTACATAGGGTGGTGAATTTGTCCCAATTGGCTTTTTTAATGTTAAATCTTATTTCTGTGGGTGTTGAGAGTGGGGTGGTGGGTGTGGTGGAGGTGGGGATGTGTGATGTAATAGTGATTTTGATGGGGCAGTGGTCACTTGGTTTAGTTTTTGTGGAGTGAGAGTTAGTGTGGGTTTGTGTGTATGTGCTGGCTGCTTTTGGAAGGTGGGGGTGGGTTTGTGGTTTTGGGTGGGTGGGGGTGCAGTTTAGGGCGTGTTTGTTTGGGGGCAGTTTGGGGAGGAGAGGTTGTTTAGGCGGTTGTGGTTTGTGGCGGGTTTGGGGGGTTTGGGGGTTGGATTTGGGTTTGGGAAGGCGTGTAGGTTTGGTGGTTTGTTGGGTGGGGCGGTGTTTGGTGGGTTTAGGTGGGGTTGGTGGTGAGTCGAATGATGAGTTGGGGGAAGGAAGGAGGAGGTGTATGGAGATGATGACTGGACTGAGAGGAGTGAGTGGTAGGCTAATATTTGCATGCTGGTTTGGGCAGGTCGGTTTGTTTTATGTGTTTATTTATTTGGAGTATGTGCTTTTGTTTGATTGGACAGGTGTTCTGTGTTGAGGTGTGGCCGTGTGTATCGCAGTGAATGCACTATTTCTGATAGGAACATTCGTCAAGTGCGTGGGTGTCCGACCCGCATTTTGGGCATAGCATGATTGATTAGCATGTGTTGGATGGGTGAGTGTACGAGAAGCAGAATTTACATTGTTGAGGGTTTTTGCGAATTGGGTAAACTTTGTATGTGAGTGCGCCAAAAGTAAAATGTGTTGAAGTGTGGTTGTGTCAAATGTGGGGAAGGTTGTTTGGGTGTTGGGGTTGTATGAGGTGCGTTGCCTGTTGTTGATTGTACGAAATTGGGTGATTTTGGGTTGCGTGGAGATGGTGTTGGCAAAGTCGATGTACTGCTGTATGTCTGTTTCTGTTTTCCGTGCATCTATGTGTATGACCCCTTGTATTGATGATTGCCACCGTGGTACTTGCCAGCTGATTTGTTTCCCATCAATAAGCGTGTGTTTTAGTGTGTTGTTGAGTTGTTGGTTGTCCGCAAATGTAATTTTGAAGACCAGGACGCAATTGTTTATGTATTTGTATTGAATCAAGGTCAAGGCCGAAATCAATGGGGATGGGGTCTATTTGATAAGGCGATGTGAGGGGTGGGAATTCTTTGGTCGGGGTGGAAAAAGCGATGATGCGAGGAAGGGGGATGCCATTATGCAATGGGTAGCGTGGGTGGGGAGAGGGAGGGGGGAGTGGACTGGTTAGGGGGACGGGGTGGGTATGTACACAAAATATGAAAAGACTTTTTTGAATAATGAGAGTCTGATTTGTGAAAGTTCGACGATGGCTATCTACACAAAAGTCAGTGACAATTGCGGTTTCCTGGCCTGGATGGCCGCGGCACGGCGGCCGGAGGGGTGAAGATGTCGGTTGTTTGTGTTGGGTTGATAGGAAGACGGTTGATTAGGCAGGGTCAGTGATGTTTGAAGGATGAGTGACCAACGATCAGGGGGGCGCGCGTTGTACGACCAGCTCCAATGAATCGTGAATCGTGAGCGAGCGTCACGAATGAATGAACCGGGATCAAGGTTAATTTATCTCCTCAGCCAATCACCACCTAATTAAAAGATCACCAGTAATCCACCCATACCTCGTCCAATTGGCTTCCATGCTCCCTTTTGTGTATTGTAATCACAACCAATCAATGTGTACATCCACCTACCCTCTTCAACTCACCATTACCATCTCAGTGTACATCAACTTATCAATTGTATAAACTCATTCTGCATATTGTTTTAATCACTATCACTCTGTACATCAACCTACTCTGCTCAAATCACTAATTAGTAATCCAATGGATATCAACCTTTTCAATGGCAGTTATGCAGGCATGTATATATTCTCCATGTTATAGATTGCTTAAGTTGTATTGGGAATGGGGGTTCTGGACCAGGCCCAACAAAAGCCTCTGCAAAGCCTTATTTGTGAAATAAGGCTTTGGTCAGACCCTTGATCCAGCTACCATTACCCCTACTGCTTTCCCGATCTTATAAAAAGTTCAGACGCTAGCGGGATACGAACTCCACATGTATACCTCACAACTGCGCCTCTTAACCGACTGAGCTACCGGGGGCATGGTTGAAGTGTGTCAGTTTAACGGGTCTATCCTGGGATTGCATCATCCAAAGCTAGGCTGTGTCTAACGTGCCACTATGACACTATTGTGCCGCTATGCCACGTTTACCTCGATGAAACAGTTTAATGTGAATCGCCTATAATCTCTTTGGTGTTTGTAATAAAGGCTTGCCGGGCTTTTTGTACTCCCTGTTCTATGTACTTTTTTTTCTCATCCTCACTGATAGCAGACTTACGAGACTTGGATCGAATCTCTTGTTTCATTTTATTATATTTTGTGAGTTCAGAGAGGATTGAACGAAACTCCTCCTCTGAGATCTTACTGTCATTGAGTGCCGTGGAAATACGCTCACTTACTGTGTTCAGCTTTGCTTCAGCCAGAACCCTGATCTCGTCGTCTTTCAATGCCTTACGATGCAGTCTGCAGGATGCAAACTTAAGCACCAACCCTAACACCCCTGCCACCCCAGCTGTTATTTCAATGCCTAGCACTACGGGGGTAGCCACGATGGTAGCTAACAACCCAACACCTGCCGCCCCCAGCCCCATGCTGGTTGTGATAAGGGCAGTATCAGCCCCGTCCGTGATATTGAAAGCTCTATGGTACTTCTTACATAGTGCTTTTCCGCGTGTCGCGGTCTTGTTCTAGTTGGCATTTTACATCACATAACTGTCTCAAGCGGAACCCGTCTATGGTTTCCAGGGTCTTCGCTACTTCCTCTACGACTGGGTATAGACCCATCCTATAATATATATTACAAAAGATATTTTAATTGGGTTTCATTTAACCTTCGATTAATGTACTTAAAGCTGATAATACTTAGATTAATTTTGCACGTAAAAAAGCGGGGTCTTAGCTCTACTTCCATTAAGGAGACGAACCCCATCAAGGCTTGCTGAAGGTTCGTTTCCCGATACCTTAGTAATACGGCAACGTTTGTAATTACACCTGTCTTCCCAACCTATCATCATATCGTCTATAATGTGAATATAATTATTAGTCAAACTTATATCTCCGAGAAAGACGTCTACGATGAATATGAAGTCTCCAAAGACAGTTCTAAGATTCTCTTGGTAACTGAGTAATTTGAACTCTGTCTTCACCTTCCCACTGGAAGTTAACATGTTGCCTGTGCGGCTGTCTGGTATTGGTAAGATATGTACACTAGATTCCGGAACGAACGATCCTATAATTATGCCGTTGTTCTTAATCTCGGAGATAGTATCATTTAGTTTCAAGGAGATGTAAGGTGAGGTGAGGGTTAAGTTGACTAACCATTCAGGCTCTTTAAAATCTGATAACGGCACCCGCCTATACACGTTGTTTTTTAAGTGCAGGATGTATAAGGTGTCTTCCTCACCAGGCTGATCGAATCCCTCCGTGTCCCCTAGATCGTTAAGCGTAGTGTTGGGGCGATGACTGGTCATTGCTATAATACTATTACGATATAGTTTCCAACTAGTTTTCTGATAATAGTTCAGGGGTTAATTTCACCCCCATGAAGTGTATGTTGTCAGGTAGGAAGATCTTGGTTAGTGATATCTTGTTTTCCACGATCACGGTGACACCCTGCAGACTGGTTTTTGAGTCGACACCCACCCACACGTAAACTGTGCAAACGTGATACTGGTGCCGTTTCGCCCACCCGAGTTTGATCCCCTTCACGATCTCGACATCATCCCGCGATTGTTCCCCTAGGTAGACTTGGATGACCAGTGTTGAGTTCGCCGGTACGTTCGTCAGGATGTTGACCACGCCTTCGAATTCAGACACCAACTGCAATACCACGTTTTGCATGCCCGGTTTACTCGATAGCTTCCATACTGGCGACTGGGCTGATGATTACGCTACGTCTCTGAGTCGGGACATAAGCCACGAGCAGGGTTCCGTTGTTCACGACTTTGTTTAGGTAGTTGTCTTTGTTATCCGTGAACACGTAGGGGGAGCCGAGCCTAATATTGAGAAACCAGTCGCCTTTATCGGGTAACAACACCCACTTGTCATCTTCGGTGAAGACGAGCGTATATGGTTTGTTTCGGGCGACGGTAGTGCTCTCAACATCGTCTAAGTCAAACAGTTTGCCCCCAACGATGGGTATATTATCCATTTATCATCACCGGTGGTGACTAGGGTGTACCGAGTGTTGACGGTCGCTCTTGGGGTATCTACTATATCACCTAGGGCTCCACCGGAGGGGACTTCAACGCGTTTGTAAATGCTGTTTTTCAGTTGCAAGGCGTACAATTTACCATCTACTCCGGGAGCGTCGAAACCGCGTGTGTCCCCAAGGTCGGAGATCCCCACATTGATGCATTTTTTTACCCCGGGCCCTTGTGCGCTGGTCATTTTATGTGAAGCGTTATGCTCAGGTATCCTATATTAACGGGATTATGATCTATATCTAACACCGATATTATCAACTCAGGTATGTTGCCCCCGGTTAACCTCTTATACTGCCGCGGTGAAAACGGCTCCGTTCTTCCATTGTTGTATTTCTCCGTTTTCACCGGCACTGCTCTCGGTATAGTGGAAGGGTGACCCCCTTGAATGTTGTACGTTGTGCTCACCTGGCCGAGATGAATGTACAGCTCTCGGTATGGTACTAGGTCGGGTAACTTCATGCCTGTGACGGTTGTTGTTGGTTTTATCTCGTCAGGCGACATACCGAGTGTCCTCGCCAATGGCCGGCCGAGCCTCAAGGAGTTTCTTCCGTTGCTGATTAACACCACTGTGCCGTTTGAGTCGTTCATCTTGAGTTCGGCTCCCAGGGGCTTGAAGACCTCGTCGCTTAGCGAGCACACGCTGTAGTAGCCGTCAGTTATCTGGCTGCGATCCCCACTGACGAACAGCTTATTGTTGCTGGCGTTGATGTTAGTCCATTGTGGTAGGTAGGTGATATCGCAGAGTGCGACTTCGAGTTGACCCGACGTATTATCGATCGCGTGCGTCAGCTGAACGGCCTCACCGCTCATTATTCGTGGAAGTGTTATGTAGATGTTAGAGTACATATACTCATTATATAATAGTTTTAAAATGTACTCCCAAGGAGCGTCTTACTCCCCTGGAGTGTTTTACCCTAAACTGGACGTAGATTTCTCGCCCATGAAGATCGCGGTCGCTGATGGGATGTATTTCAACGCCCAGCCTTTAGATGTGTTAAGCCTGTCTGTGTTCACGTTCCACGTGTACTACCAGGTTAGGCGTATCCTTAAAGAGATCAGAGCCCCGCTCCCACAGGACAATGCATGGAACGCAGTAAACAACCAGTACGATAGACGGGCCTACGAACGTATTTGCAACGAATTCGAACTAAACCCGAAGACGGATTGGCGTTTACCGGGACCGAACCACGGGTTGGGTATCCCCATCGTTCACAATATGCCCCTCGTGGATGCCAGCGAGAAGTTGAAAGAATGGGAATACAAGTCGTATCAACACCTCACAACCAACGAGTGGGATGACCGTTACATGGCTTTCAACAACAGCAAGGATTACCGAGTCTGGAGGTTCGAGCAGGGGGCAGGGGATGACTGGAAAAAGTTCATGTTGGACACGTCAAAAGGGTTTACTCGTGCCGGTGTAATCAGGTTGAACGACTCGATTCGAACGTACGTGTGGGCGCTGTTGGGTGCGCAGACGCAAACGCGTTCCAACATCCTCGGTAAGGGGACTGCTTACGACGCTCAGAAACAGTTCGTTGTTAACGTTGAGGGTGCTATCAATGCTCCAGTTGATCTCCCGAGTGCTATCAAACGCTACCAAGACGTGTTGGAATACGCCAGGTCGAAAGTCGACTACGTCTTCGACGTGGGACTGTACATGGCTCCGAGTGATATGCAACTGAGAGTAAAAAAAGTGGTGGGCTAAACAATGAAATAGTCATAGCCACAGCGGGCCAAAAGTTGGGCGTCAACCCAGATGTTAACACCCCCCACGTCCCACCACCCACGACCGGTGAAACGGTCCCACCAACCCCGGAACCTAGGGTTCAACCAACACCCCCTGTGGGGTCACACCCACAATCCAATGAGCAGCACATCAATCGTAAAACGGCCCTGGTGGTTGGCGGGGTAGCTTTGGGGCTCATTTGGTTAAAAATTCCTTAGCCGCTAAGGTACACCAGCCCCACCACGGCGACGATGGCTGCCCACAGGTTTTGACTGAGCCACGTGGCAGTTTTAGCCAGAGCACCCAGCAACCACGAGACGATGCTACCAAGGATGCGGGATAGGGCTTCAGCAGCCTTACCAGCCAGTTTAGCCAGGGCCCCCCCTAGGGATTTCACGTGTTTTTTTACCCAGTCTTTGACACCCCCCATCACTTGGTGGTGTTGGTGTGCCGCCGGCAGGCGTCAATGACACCACCAGGGTTGATATGATGAAGCCTAATGCAGTCAGAATGCTGGCGATGGTGATGCCTTGCTCTCGGAAGAGGATCCGAATCCTGTTAGCTAGCGTGGTGTCCTCATTTAGGACTCGATCAATGGTTTCCCATACTCGACTGATCTGTGATCGGAGGGCTTCCCGGTTAGAGGAAGCGGATTCCAACCGAGTCTGTCTCTCGTCTTCCAAGTTTTTTATTCTCTCCTCGATACAACGTTTCATATCACCATCCGCTTCGGCGAGTTTTATTTTCTCGCGAGCGATGTGCTCGTCGATTTCGTTAAGTTTCCCCATGTTGTTCACGAGTTCTCCGCGTACATGTTTCAAGGCTTCATCTAGACCGTACAGTTCCCTCAGGGGAAATTCGAGCCCCGGCAAGGGTTTGTCATGGTACGTGGCCAATATTTTTTCAATACTGTCTGACGTTTCTTTAGCACGTTGGGTATATCACCTTCATCGCCTTTGGGCCTGGCTGCTTGCAGATCTTGGACGACCTTCGGGGGAAGCTTAGATCGCGCGCCACTGTAATCTATGAAGCCTAGTTCATCACGGATCAGTTGACCCCCACCAGGGCGACTGGTGAGTGTTGACAAAGCATACGGCTTCCCGTCTTTTTTTATGATATCGACCCCCGGGTGAGCCTTCAATCGCAGCGTGCCCTTCTTATCGACGGTAAACTTGGAATAGTCCCTCCCCAACAGCTTGATGTTGGGGATGTTGTCTCTATTTTCAACTGCGTCGTAATAATCGTCGACAGCCGTACAAGTTCAGTACTTAAGGGGAACTGCTCCCTGCTCGTCGAATGCCTGGGCACTATCATCCCACATATCATCCATAGGTATGTATTCAGCCATTATTTAGTATTAAAACTTATATATTTCATTTATATAACAATGTATGGTAGAAAACTAGATCCTTTCAGAAGATCAAGAGAGCCTCTAGGCATCAGAGCCGTGTGCCAGTCGGTAACCATCACCAACAATCCCAGCAAGATAGACCAGAATCAAACGCTGCTGGTTAGATTCCCAAACTTTGGCGAGAATGACCTCTTTGTACCAGGCACGGTTCGACTGGCGTTCAACCTCACGCTGACCTCCGACAACGACAAACGCGAGCTAGTGCGGAATGTAGGTCGAGCCATCATCAAGAAAACCACCATCAAGATCAGCGGTAACGAGGTGTTGAGCATCGATGACAGCGACGTCTTTCACTGCTATGGGGACCTCTGGAAAAGCGAGGGAGAACGCGTCAATGACGTGTATCAAGGTATCAGCAAATCGACCCGGTTGCGGATGGGATACGGCTTCACGCAAGACCAGTTAGACAAGATCACGGACGGTGAAAAGGCCATCGCTCAAGCGTATGGGAACAGGTTCTGCGTGCCGCTCGACTTCGAGTTGCTCATGGGACACGCGCCGTTTTACCAGGCCGCGCTTGGTGATAGGCTTGAATACGAGCTAACGTTCAACGACTACAGCAAAGTAGTGCATACTCTGAACGGCGATGAGGCCAGTTACACCATAGACAACATCTCTCTGGAGTTCGACATGGTCACTAGCTCGGAGCTGGCCAGGCAGGTTCGAAACCAGTACTCGGGGAAGGTGGCCATCCTGTACGATCGCATACTGAGGCATAGATCAGTCGTGCGAGATAAGAGCGACACTGTGTGGAATATCAACCTGAACGTGCCAGCGCGATCGATGAAAGGCATCCTGGTCGTCCCCGTGGAGGATTACGAGCCGTTCCGGAGGGACAGCGAGAAATTTTTCAGCTGTTCAGCCATGGTATGAGGGCATACCAGCAGTGGGATGAGATAAAAAAAAACTACCAGCCATCAAACAACACCCATACATAACCAAGGACCTGGACCTATCCTCCGTGCAGATCGGGGAATACCTGACGACCAAGTACGCGCTATGGTTGGACATGCGATCCACGGATGATGATAAACTACACGGTAGCGGTCGCCGCATAGACAACGGCAGCGAGGGGATAACTATCCAGATTACCAAGAAGGCTCAATCCGCGGGCAAGTTGAAATTATATCTGTATGTGATTATGGACGCGCAACTTAATATAGACAATGGGAGATTCGTGCAGGCCATCTATTGATTTGCCCCGCGACCCACATTGCACCATAGTGTGCGGGCAGACTGGCTGTGGGAAGACCGTTTTCGTGTTGGATATGTTGGAGGGGTACTACAGGGATGTGTTCGAAAACATCGTTATCATGTGCCCTACTCTGAGCATGAATAGAACGTACACGGAAAGACCTTGGGTGATGACGGACCCGGACGTACACAAAGTCGACCCGGGGACACGTCTGCAGGACTGGTTGAAAGCTCTTCACGGGAAATTTAAAGGGGAGTCGACACTGTTCATACTGGACGACTGCAGCGCTAATCGCGAGATAACAAAAAAGAGAGATATGCTAAAGTACCTGGCCTTATCCAGCCGGCACGCAAATCACAGCGTCTGGGTGCTTACGCAGAAGTTCAACTCGGTGTTGAAAGACCTAAGGGAGCAGACGCGATGGGTGGCCTTATTTCACTGCAAGGACAGGGATTCGTTCGAGGAGTGTTTGAGAGAGAGCGATGTGATGAGCAAGTTAGAACGGGAACAGGTGAAGAAACAGCTCGCTGAAACTAAACACGCTATGTTCGTGCTCAAGACCGACCAACCCGTGGCCTATAGGGTGTTTTAGCTTAGCAAAGCTTAGCAAAAGCTAAGCAAAGCTTAGCTCTTAGCGTTTAGCACTTATCAGTTATAGTTATAGTTATGGTTGTTTTTGAAGTGTTTGTCGTGTGCAACTTAACCTTCATTTCTCTGTGTTTCGCCTATATCGTATATTATATAGTTAAAACTAAAACTTACTTATCACATTAAAAGATGGAGTGTGATGAACTGCTCGAACAATTGTTGGTGCCAGTGGACGATGACAAGTGAGAGAAACTGGTGGCGTTGGCTGTTGGTGGCAAAGCCAAACATTACTTTGGGGACTACACTCCCGATAAAATTCACAAAATGTCAGCCGAAGAAATCGATAAGCTGTACTCTAGATACGAGGCTAGACTCGGGGCAGAAATGACGAAGACCATAGGATCGGCTATGACCCAGATATACACTGGTATTGCGTCATACTTCCTTCCCATCCCCCCGGAGCGCCGACTTTACCTATGGGAAGACCTCGAGAAAGACCCTTTTATTGAACACACCTTGAGCTCTATCAGCTGCGAGCTGTACCACAAATATGGTATGTTGTTAGCCCCGGTGACGGCGGCGATTATCACGGCAAAGCATTGCCAATTTGAGAGGAAAAATAATAATAATAGTATAGATGGATGCTGCACAGGAGGAGACGGGGGAAACCCCCAGGGAGGAGAGCCCCACTTTGGGGGAGACCCCAACGTTGGGGAAACCCCAAATGGAGGAAACCCCACCTACAGTCACCAGGCAGAAGAATCCTAAGAGAGTAGCTGCTGGTAAAAACGGTGGTGTAACCAACATAAAAGTATCACGGTGAACCCGACTCGACTATTGTTGGTTGTAGGCGTAACTGCTGCCGTGGCTATCTCATGGTTATATACACGACACAGGGATTCCGGGGACCCCAGGGAGCCCCCGCAATTAGAGGTCAACCCACATATCATGTTATAATTTAATATTTTTATATCATATACATAATGTCTGAGGGGAAAACATTCGTCAACGACGCATACCACGCCACCGTGGTCGCCAGTCTAGCCATAGGGTACGCTCGGTTGACCAAAATGGTGCTTAAACAACCGACTATCAAGCTAGATTTCAACCTGCAGGATATGGGTATGCTCATAATGAACCTTGGTATGGGATGGCTACAAAAGACATCCTAGTAAAACAAGGGATACTACCTGAAAATATTATGAAGTAAATATAGGATGGCTACGATTGCCATGATGGTCGGTGGGGCGTTAGTAAATGCCCTAGCATTTTCCGGGAGTAATTTCCTCTTCTCGAAACTACGAGAGTCACACGCGGCTGAAATACAGGCAGAGAGGAGGCGACACGACCTTGCTATTGAGAAATTACAGGCAGCACAATCCGAGTACGCTAAAAAACGCCTCCAGAGGATCGATTACATTAACGAACAGCTCAGGCGTGAGAGCCATGCCGTTAAAACATTCCACGATGTCGATGACGCAGCGAGAGAATACAACCTACTAACAGGTAAACAGCTGGGACCCCTGCATAAGCCCACACTCGCTCAGTATTACACACCATCAAAGGGGCAAATGGACCGTGAACTGGTCTTTATCGCGCTGGGTATAGCAGCGACTGCGTTGGTTGCGAAACAATTAGACTAAATACTCATATAAGTATGCTAAAGATGAGGCCTGCTCCGTACAGATGCAAATACATACTTATGGGGAAGAAAGAAGCCTGTGGTAGGAGATGCAGGACTGAGGGGTACTGTTGTTTCCACATGGGAAGCCCTAACTACTCGTGTTCTGTGTGTGGTATAGGGGTTAAAGGGCACTACTGCCTATGTAAAGCTCACGGGGCAAACGTAGTCAGACATCACCTCATCTACGAGAATAAAAAGGCCTACATAAAACAACGTAGGCGCCTCCTCAGGATAGACCCCCAATTAGAGACTGTGCACACCTAAAGATAACTATGTTTGTGGAAATTGAGATCGAATCTCTGGTCAAAAACATACTCAAAGATGAACTGAACTTATGGGGATGCTTTAGATTTCAGGTCATATTGGAAGTGGCATGGATTAAGGAGGGTGTTAAGTATACTCACCCCTTCACATGTGGGCGGGACATCACGACTCAATACCAGATAAATTGTTTTACAAGTATACAGGAATACATGTACAACTTCAAGGAATACTATATCCATCAGTGTAAGTACTGGATTGAAACGGCCCATCTAGTGATTTTATGAGCGCCTCACTATTTTTTACCTTTATGGCAGCCCAATTAGAGATTAACATTCTTAGGTGTGTGTGCAACTATGACCACTATTCGCGAGCTTAAGCAGATCGCGAGACAGAGAGGTGTAATTGGTTATTCTCGAATGACCAAACAAGCATTGTTGAGATTACTTAACATACAAGCCCCTCCTACGGTAAAACAATTAAAAGCTCAAGCAAAACAGCTTGGGGTCACGGGTTATTCAAACCTGGGGAGAGCCGGGTTAATCGCATTGTTATCACATGCCCCCGTAGCAAAACCTCCCACTGTAAAACAATTAAAAGCCGAGGTACGTAATTTGGGGTTAGGCGGATATTCCCGTATGAGGAAACAACAGCTTGTAGAACTATTACGGCAGAATAGAGCTATTGACCTACAGTTCATGCGCACTGAGCGCGCTGTAGGCAACTATTTGAGAGGCTGGCGCATGCATGTTGATAGGAATATAGATATCACAGATATCAAGCCTCTGATAGTTGATAAAGTCAACCAGGAACTAAACGATCTGGGAAGTATAAAATTTCAAATCACAGTGAAAATGTCACTCGATAAACGATGGGCTCAACTGGGATGGTATAGATGAACCCACCCCCACATCCCAGATAACTAAAATAGAAAAACAGAATGATATAGCTATAAACGTCTTTGGGCACGAAGGTAACACAACAATAGTGCACAGAGTAAGCCCAGTGTTGGGGAAATGCGTTATCAATATATTCATGATCCAGCGAGGTGACAAGTACCACGACGCGTGGATAAAACACTTTAGCAGGCTGTTGTATGACCAATCGGCACACAGAGAAAAGAGCCACTTCTGCGAACGGTGCCTACATGGCTTCACACGAGCTGATTTATTTGAAACCCACCGGGAGGATTGCCAAGGTGTGGGGCAGACGGCTATACGAGTCGACATGCCTAAGGAAGGTGACAATATCCTAAAATTCCGTAACCACAAGAACCAAATGTCTGTGCCTTATATCATATACGCCGACTTTGAAGCCTTGGTCAAACCTGTAGAGGTTGCCGGGGGTACCCCAACCACACAGAAAACACAAGAGCATGAAGCCTGTGGGTTTGGATATGTAGTCGTCCGTTGTGATGGGGAAACGAAAGCTCCCGTAGTGTACAGGGGTCCCGACGCGGCTGAAAGGTTTCTAAAGTGTTTGCAGGAGGAAGAAAAAATTATTAGGAATGCACTGTATACAGTCGCTCCCATGCGTATGACCAAAGCCGACCGGCTAGCTCACGCCTGTAGCACTAATTGTCACGTGTGTGACTCACCACTTAACGGTGATTCGGTGAGAGATCACTGCCACGTCACCGGTAAGTATAGAGGCGCCGCTCACAGCGCGTGCAACCTCAAGCTTAGAATCAACCCCAAGATAATAAACATCCCCGTGGTCTTTCACAACTTGAGAGGGTACGACTCTCACTTAATCCTGCAGGCCATCGCGAAAATCGATGGCAATATAACGTGCATCCCCAACAACATGGAGAGATACATCTCCTTCAGCTTAAACGGCCTTAGGTTCATTGACTCGGTTCAGTTCCTACTGTTGTCACTCGACAGTCTGGTCAAGGCCAACGATACCTTCCCTATCACCGATCGATACACCGACGCCGAGACTAGACCCCTGCTGATGAGGAAGGGTGTGTACCCCTATGAGTACATGGATGGCTGGGCCAAGTTCGCTGAGACCAGACTACCCCCCATCAGAGAATTTTACAGCAATCTGACCGACTCGGAAATATCCCAAGATGATTACTCACACGCTATTAATGTATGGAATAAACTGGGCTGTAAGAATCTGGGTGACTATCACGGCCTGTACTTGAGGACAGATGTACTGCTGTTAGCCGACGTGTTTGAGACGTTTAGGCGGACATGTTTCAAGCAGTATAAACTCGACCCTGCATGGTATTACACCAGCCCACGTCTGTCGTGGGATGCCTTGTTGAAAAAGACCGGAGTTAAGTTGGAATTGCTTACAGATTACGACATGCACCTATTCATTGAGAAAGGCTTGCGAGGCGGGATTTCCATGGCAACCAAACGATACGCGAAAGCAAATAATCAATACTTGAAGGGCTACGACCCGAGCAAGCCAACCAATCATATTCTCTACCTCGATGCCAACAACCTGTACGGCTGGGCCATGAGCCAGTGTCTACCCACAGGGGGATTCGAATGGGAATCGCACGAGGTCGATGTTATGAGCATCGCACCAGATTCGAACAAAGGTTATATCCTCGAGGTTGACTTAGAATACCCCAAGGCATTACACACATCACACAACAGCTACCCCCCTGGTCCCCGAACGTATGAGGGTTAACCCAGACTGGATGTCTGAGTACCAACATAACTTGTTAGGTGGGCGGGTGGCAGACGTTGAAAAAGTCGTGCCCAACTTAATGAATAAGACCAAGTACATCGTTCACTATCGCAACCTACAGCTGTACATGTCGTTGGGTATGAGGCTGACCAAAATACACAGGGTGCTCGTGTTCAACCAGAGCCCATGGATGGAGCCTTACATCAGAATGAACACAGACCTCCGAAAGCTTGCTACCAGTGACTTTGAGAAAAACCTTTACAAGCTCATGAACAACTAGGTGTTTGGTAAGACTATGGAGAACCTTAGAAAACGCGTGACAGTGAAGCTGGTTCAGTCGAATGAGAAAGACAAGCTCAGGAGACTGATAGCCAGTCCGGCATTCAACCGTAGCAAGATATTCACCGATGACCTAGTTGCCCTACACATGAAGAAAAGCCACATAAAATTCAAACCGGCCTGTTTACGTGGGGATGAGCATCCTCGATTTATCCAAACACCTGACGTACGACTTTTACTACAACGAGCATAAGAAACAGTACGACGACAGGTGTGTAGTGCTGTACACTGACACGGATTCCCTGCTGATGGAGATTCGAACCGAGGACGTGAACGATGACATGAAAAAACGCCTCGATTTGTATGACACCAGTGACTACCCCAAGGACCATGCCATACACAGCACGGTAAATAAAAAGGTCCTAGGTAAGATGAAGGATGAGTGTGCTGGCACGCCCATAGCCGAGTACATAGGTTTGAGGCCTAAGATGTACTCCATCCTGAAGGCCGACAATGGTGAGATCCGGAAGGCTAAGGGTGTTAAGAAGTACGTGGTTAAACAACACATCAAACCCACCAGATTCAAGGAAGCCCTGTTCAAGACCCGTACCTTTAGACATAAAATGAACACACTTAGAAGTGATGGGCATAGGATATACGGACTGACTATAAACAAGACGTCCCTGTCGCCGATGGACACTAAGCGTTGGATAGCTATTGATGGGATAAACACGTACGCGTACGGGCATGAGAAAATTGAACCAAGAACATAGATATATATATGTCACGGAACCAGAGAAAGTTTGAGGCTATTTACTATAGCCCGCATGGGTACTGGAAAGGAGCTAGCGCTGTAGATAAACTGGCTAAAATGGCGCGAGTACCGCCGGAGGAGGCCAAAGCGTGGCTTGAAAAACAAGCCCTGTGGCAGATCTATTTGCCGCCACCACGCTACGTGCCTAGAAGGAAGTTTGGTATTAACATACCCAATAGCGTTCACCAGGCAGACCTACTGTTCCTACCCCACGACAAGAGGTACAAGTATGCCTTAACCATCGTGGATGTGGCCAGTCGCTACAAGGAAGCCGAACCCTTAACCACGAAAGACTCGGTCCAGGTAGCCCGCGGATTCGAACGCATATACAAACGCAGTCCGCTGACGTGGCCAACAGAGCTGCAAGTTGACCCCGGGCGGGAGTTCATGGGTGCCGTGTCACACCTGTTAGACAAACACGATACAAAGGTCAGGCGTGGCATGGCCGGAGCCCATCGCAGCCAAGCCATAGTTGAGAGATTCAATAGAACTTTGGCTGAGCGCTTATTCGGGCATCAGTATGCGAGGGAGATGGCCACCCCGGGGAACCGATCGACTGAATGGGTCGCGAGGTTACCTAAGGTGGTGTCGGCAATCAACCATGAAGCCACCCGTCTCACCGGCAAGAAACCGGCAGACGCTATCAAACTAAAATCAATAGTGGCAGAGTCGGCTGCTCTATTGCGTGGGAAGGAGAAACAGATACCAGATAGGGCCCTAGTGAGGTATCTATACCAGCCGGGGCAACACGAGGGTGATAGCCGTAAGCGAGCCACCGATCCAATATGGTCAGTTAAAACTTACAACATAGATAAAGTGGATATCAAAGCCGACGAGCTGAACTTGTACTACTTGAGGGATGGGCCAGGTAGAGGGTTTGTTAGAGTGGAATTATTGATCGTACCGTACGGCACAATGTTACCTCCAGTCAACACGTCATAGCGGCACGTTGAGCGATAGACCTGTTAAACCTGTTAAACCGAGATTATTCCACCAAGTCCCCGGTAGCTCAGTTGGTTAAGTGGTGCGGCTGTGAGGTACAACATTGTGTGTTGGTATCCCGCTGTCGTCTCAAACTTTTTATAAGGCTTTTGAGTGCCGGGGGGACTCAAAAGCAGTAGGGGTAATGGTGGCGGGATCAAGTGCCTGACAAAAGCCTTATTTCCCAAATAAGGCTTTGCAGAGGCTTTTGTTGGACCTGGTCCAGAACCCCCATTCCCTATACTACTGCTTACCTACACCGAAACGTCGCACGCATTGCAGTAAAGAAGTTGAGTATCCATAGAACTTGGTTCTCCTTTTTACATTGCACTTATTATGTTCCAACCAATGGCTTTACAACTTGTGTTTAAGAATTATGGAGAAACTACCTTTGAGCTTTTCTGGATTTTGTCACTGAATTGGAACATGCACTTACTTAATCACGAATATGATTTTACTTCAGTACAAGCAATTATAGTAGATTTGATTATTTTACTTGTTTTATATTCCTACAAACCTCTTGTTTGTCATTTAAATAAACGTTTAAAAAGTAGGATATTCCATTTTTGGGTTATATTATGTAAAGACAAGACTGACTGAGTGGTTGTATTTGGATTTCGACAATAACATCCATCTCATGTGAATATATGATGTCCGTACATAAGAACACCATGCTTTGACTTTCCACAGGAACCGATTTTGTTTCGTGTGAAGGGAAAACGTCCCGAAAAAGCAATATGATGGGACTGATGAAAGTCGGTGATGACACCAGGTCTCTTTACTAAAAGGGTAAGTGTGTACCACCGATGACACCCGGTGTTAACTAAAAGGTAAACATGCACCGCCCTATCTGTAGCATCCGACATTCATTTGCTTAAAAGATGAAGATACTATAGTCTGTTTGCAGTGAAAACGTACCAATGAATTTCGCTTTAAACCAAAAAAGAGTAAATCAGTAGTATATACAATAGCGGTACGAGATCAATTCCAACAAAAGACTCTGTAAAGCTTTATTTATGAAATAAAGCATTTGTCAGGCCCTTATCTCTCTCCGCTATTGTATATACCACTGTTTGAACCCCCAGTTAACTTCCTGGTCAGTATTACCGCGAACCAACACTTTCCTGATCACGTGATGCTATTGTTGCCCTATGTTGTGTTGACCTCGAGGAAACAGTTTATTGTGAATCGCCTATGAGCTCTTTGGTCTTCGTGATGAAGGCTTGCCGGGCTTGTTGTATGCCTTGTTGTATGTACTTTTTTTTCTCGGCTTCGCTGACGGCAGTCTTACGAGACTTGGACCGAATCTCTTGTTTCATTCTGTGATATTTTGCGAGTTCAGAGAGGACCAAACGAAAGTCCTCCTCGGAGACCTTACCGTCAGTGAGTGCGGTGGAGATGTGTTCGCTTACTGTGTTCAGCTTTGCTTCAGCTAGAACCCTGATCTCGTCGTGCTTCAACGCTTTATGATGCAGTCTTTTGGGATGCTAACTTAAACACCAACCCCATCAACCCTGACACCCCAGCTGTTATTTCAATGCCCAGCACTATGGGTGCGGCTACGATGGAGGTCAACAAACCGACACCTACTGCCCCTAGGCCCATGCGGGTTGTCATAAGGGCGGTATCGGCCCCGTCCACGACATGGTACTTCTTGCATAACGCTGCCCGTCTGTCGTGGTCTTGCTCTAGTTGGAGTTTTATGTCGCATAACTGCCTCAAGCGGAACCCCTCTACGGTTTCCAGTGTCTTCCCTGTTTCCTCTACGACTGATTACAGGCCCATCCTGTGCGTATAATATAAACTACAAGATATTTTTCAATTGGGCTTCATTTAATAGTCGATCAATGTACTTGAGGCTTATAAGGCCTTGTAGCATGAGTAGGCAAATAAAGGAAAGGTCAATAGGTAACTTTTGTTCTATACTAATTTCATCGTTGCTTATTAAGAGGGGCAGCAACCCCAGTGAGGGGTCCGATCTCCGCCGTATGACGATACGACAATGGCTGCCCCCAGATGAAGTTATTGACCAATCTATTATCACCCCAGGTAAAAGGAGCCAGGGTGGACCCCTCCCCCTAACCACATCAAGGCCAGCTTTGAAAAAGAATTCTATGATGAATGTGGAGCCTGGGGGCATAACAATGGAATATGGTAGGCCAGCGTATAATTTGAATGATAAATTTGTATTTGAATGATAAACATGTAGCCCAGGCGATGTTGTGTTTGGGAAACTTTGTTGATCAACCATTCGGGTTCTTCAAAGTCTGTCAGGGGCACCCGCCTATACACGTTGTCTTTCAAGTGTAGGACGTATAAGGTGTCTTCCCCACCGTACCGATCGAATCCCTCTGTGTCTCCTAGTTCCCCGAGTTTGATGTTGGGTCGATGATCGGCCATTGCCGCCAACCTATACACGTTGTCTTTCAAGTGTAGGACTTACAAGGTGCCTTTCTCGCCAGGCAGATCGTACCCCTCCATGTCTCCTAGGTCGTTAAGCGTGACGTTGGGCTGATGACTGGTCATTGTTATATTACTATCACAAGATAGTTTCCTACTGTTTTTCTGATAACTACTCATGGGTGCATTTCAACCTAATGAGGTGTATGTTGTTGGGTAGGAATATCTTGGTGAGTGATATCGTGTCTTCCACGGTCACGGTGACCCCCTGCAACTGGTGTGGGAGCCGACACCCACCCGCACGTAAACAGTGCAAACATGATACTGGTGTTGTTTCACCACCGGAGTTTGATCTCCTTCACGACTTTGACTTCACGCTGTGGTTCACTTAGGTAGACTTGGATGACCAGCGTGGAGTTCGCCGGTAGACTCCCCAGGATATTGACCATACCTTCGAATTCAGACACCACCTGCAATGCCACGTTTTGCGCCCTGGGCTTGATCAACAGCATGTGGGCTGCCATATTGGAGAGTGGGCTGATGACTACACTACGCCTCTGTGTCAGGACATAAGCCACGAGCAGGGTTCCGTTGTTCACGACTTTGTTTAGGTAGTTGTCTTTGTTCTCCGTGAACACGTAGGGGGAGCAGAGACTAATGTTGAGAAACCAATCCACTCGAGAGGGTAACAACACCCACTTGTCGTCGTCAGTGAAAACGAGCGTATATGACTTGTTTCGAGCAACGGTTGTGCTCTCAACGTCTTCTAAGTCGAACAGTTTGCCCCTGAACGATGGGTATACTAACCATCTATCATCACCAATGCGGACTAGGTCGAGCCGAGTGTTGAGGGCCGCTCCTGATGTATCATCCATATCACCTAGGGTTCTACCGTAGGGGACTTCAACGCGTTTGTAAATGCTGTTTTTAAGCTGTAAGGCGTACAGTCTTCCCTCTACTCCGGGGTCGTCGAACCCGCGTGTGTCCCCGAGGTTGGAAATCCCTACATTGACGCATCTCTTCACCCTTCCGGGCCCTTGTCCGCTAGTCATCTAATGTGCAGCGTTATGCTGAGGTATCCTATATTAACAGGATTATGCTTTATATCTAACACTGATATTACCATCTCTGGGATAGTGCCCCGAGTTAACCTCTTGTACTGCCGCGGTGAAAACGACTCGGTTCTGCCATCGTTGTACTTCTCCGTCTTCACAGGTACTGCTCTCAACAGCGTGGAAGGGTGGGCACCTTGAATGTTGTCCATCGTGCGGTATGGGATTAGGTCGGGTAACTTCGTACCGTGACCGTCATTGTGGCTTTTATCTCGTCTGGTGGCAACCCCAGTGTCCTTGCCAATGGATGGCCGAGCTTCAAGGCCTTTACTCTGTTGTTGGTTAACGCGACCATGCCGTTTGAGTCATTAACCTTGACTTCGGCTCCCACGGGGTCGAAGACTTCATCGCTTAGTGAACACATGCTGTAGTATCCGTCAGTTATGTGATTGCGGACCCCACTGAGGAACAGCTTGTTGTTGCCATCGTTGATCACATGTAGCAGCTGAACGGCCTCACCTCTCTTTATTCCTGGAAGTGTCACGTACATATTAGAGTATATATATATATATATATATATATATATATTTTAAAAATGTAGACCCCGGGATTGTTTTACCTTAAGATGGATATAGACTTCACGCACATGAAGATCGTGGTCGATGAGGCTTGGTTGCACTTCGGAGCCCGGTTCACCGATGTGTTAGACCGGTATAGGCTTTCGGAGACGAACGTCAAGGCAGTCCATGCCTGGTTCAACAACCCGATGCAGTTCTGCCAGAATCAACTCAACTTCGCCGTCTGGTGTGCGACGACTGGATGTGGCTTGACGTTGACTGATACTCGGCGGGGACCGCTGAGTCATTCTGTGTTCACGTTTCACGTGTACTACCAGGTCAGTCGTATCTCCGCTCACACAGGACAAAGCATGGGACGCAGTAATCAACCCGGATTGGCGTTTACCGGCGATGAGCCACGGGTTGGGTATCCCCATCTTTTACAACGTGCCCCTCGTGGAAGCCAATGAAGAGATGTAAGAATGGGGGTACAAGTCGTATCATCATATCACGACGAACGAGTGGGATGACCGTTACATGGATTTCGACAACAGTAAGGAGGTTTGAGCAGGAGCCCTCGGATGACTGGAAAAAGTTCATGCCGGACACGTCGAGAGGGTTCACTCATGCTGGCACCGAATGCTTGAACGACTCGATTCGAACGTACATGTGGGCGTTGTTGGGTGAGCAGACGCAAATGCTTTCCAACTTTACGGTAAGGGGACTGCTTATGACACTCAGAAACAGTTCGTTGTTAAAGTCGAGGATGCCATCGCCGACCAGAAGTTGGGTGTCAATGCAGGCATCAACGTGAGTCACGTCCCACCTCCCACGACCGGTGAAAAGGGTATAGTGGTGTCACCCTCGAAGCCCAGGGTTTAACCCACACCACCACAGCCCCTGCCACCACACGAGGTGGCTGAAAATCAACAGCATATCAGCCGTAAAACAGCGCTGGTGGTCGGGGGGTTGCGGTCGGCTTGGGTCTCATTTGGTTAAAAATTCCTTAGCCGTGACTTACACCAGCATGGCCATGGCAACGATGGCTGCCCACAAGTTTTGCTCGAGCCACGTGACAGTTTTAGCCAGCGTGCTCAGCAACCACGATGATGCTACCCAGGATGCCGGGCAGGGCTTCGGCGGCTTTACTCGCGAGTTTAGCCAGGGCCTCCCCGAGGGATTTCAGGTGTCTTCTCACCCAGTCTCTGGTGTCGCCACCTGTTGGGGGTGTTGGTTTACCTCCACCCCCTGTACACGTCAGCGATACGACCAGGGTTGATATGATGAAGCCCAATGCCGTCAGAATGCTGGCGATGGTGATCCCTTGCTCTCGGAAGAGGATTCCGATCCTGTCAGCTAGCGTGGTGTCCTGGTAGAGGACTCGATCGATGGTTTCTCGCACGCGGCTGATCTGGAATCGAAGCTGTTCTCGGAAGGAGGACGCCGTTTCCGGCCGGGTTGGTCTCTCGTCTTCCAAATTGCGTATTCGTTCCTCGATGATGGCTTTCAGAGACTCATCAGCCTGACTGAGTTTGGTCTTTTCACGGGCGATGTGCGCGTCTATCGCGTCCAGTTTGGCCGTGTTGTCCACGAGTGCCCCACGAATGGTTTGCATGGCCTTGTCCAGCCCCCGCAGTTCCCAAACGGTAAATTCGAACCCGGGTAAGGGTTTGTTATGATAGTTGGCCAACAATTCATCGATGGCACGTTGGGGCTCATCGTTGAGTTCGGCCCTGGCTGCTTGCAGATCTTGGACGGCCTTCGGGGGAAGCTTGGGTCGAAAATCTATGAGGTTTAGTGCATCGCGGATCAGTTGCCCACCATGGCGACTGATGAGTGTCGACAGTGCAAGCGGTTCTCTAGTGCGTTTGTTCACATGATTGATCTCCGGGTGAGCCTTCAATCGCAACGTGCCGTTCTGGTCGAGGGAATAGTCTCGTCCCAATGGCTCGACGTTGTGTTTATGCTTCAACTCGTCGTAGTATTCGTCGGTGGCCTGCTTCAGGAGTTGGTTGCTTTGTGAGAACAAGGTTTCCTCCTCTCTGAACGAGTGGGCACTATTATCCCATATATCATCCATCGGGATGTCATCGTAACCTTCAGTCATATTTAATTATGTTAAACGTATATATTTCATGTCGACTTCCTGTGCACAACATTTCCTACCATATGACATTTAGATGTCATATGGTAGGAAGCTAGACCCTTTCCGGAGATCAAGGGAGCCTCTAGGCGTTAGAGCCGTGCGCCAGTCGGTGACCATCACCAACAATCCTAGCAAGATAGACCAGAACCAAACGTTCAATTCCCCAACCTGGGCGAGAACAACCGGCACGGTTCAACTGGCATTTAATATTGCATTGACCTTTGACAACGACAAACGCGAGCTCGAGCGGAATGTAGGTCGGGCCATTATCAAGAAAACAACCATCAAGATCAGCAGCAACGAGGTGTTGAGCATCGACGACAGTGACGTGTTTTACTGCTACGGGGACCTCTGGAAAAGCGAGGGAGAACGCGTCAACGACGTGTACCAAGGCATCAACAAGTCGACCCGGTTGCGTGTGGGCTACGGCTTCACGGCAGACAAGCTCGACAAGATCTTGGCAGGTGAAAAGGCCATCGCCGAATCGTACTGGAACAGGTTTTGCGTGCCAATCAACTTCGAGTTTCTCACGTGGCACAAGCCGTTTTACCAGGCCGCGCTGGGGGATAGACATGAATACGAGCTCACGTTCAACGACTACAGCAAAGTCGTGCGTACGCCGAACGGTGATGAAGCCAGTTATGCCATCGACAACATCTCTCGACATAGTCACTAGCCCGGAGCTGGCCAGGCAGGTTCGAAACCAGTACTCGGGGAAGGTGGCCATCCTGTACTGTGGCATAGAACAATCAATCAGGACAAGAGCAACATGGTGTGGAATATCAACTTAAATGTGCCGGCGTGATCGATGAAAGGCATCCTGATCGTCCCCGTGGAGGATTACGAGCCTTTCCAAAGGGACAGTGAGAAGTTTTTCAACCCCGAGATCACGAATACGGAAGTGACCATAGAGGGCGTGCCCAACCAGCTGTTCAGCTCCGGTATGAGGGCACACCAGCAGTGGGATGAGATAACGAAGCTACTGACCCGGCACGAACACGTTATCAAGGACCTGGATCTAAGCTCCGTGCAGATCGGTGAATACTTGGCCACAAAGTACGCGCTATGGTTGGACATGCGATCCACAGACGATGATCAGTTGCACGGCAGCAGACGCCACGTCGGCAACGGCAGCAATGGGATAGCCATCCAGATTACCAAGAAGGCTCAACCAGTTGAAATTATATCGGTACGTGATTATGGACGCGCAATGGGAGATTCGTGCAAGCCATCTATTGATCTACCTCGCGAAGTGCACTGCGCCATAGTGTGCATGCAGACGGGCTGTGGGAAGACCGTTTTTGTGCTGGATATGCTTGAGAATTACTACCGGGATACCTTCAACAATATCGTTATCATGTGCCCTACTCTACACATCAACAAAACGTACACGGAAAGATCTTGGCTGATGACGGACCTGGACGTGCACAAAGTCGACCCGGCAACACGTCTGCAGGATTGGTTGAAAGCTTATCACGGGAAATTTAAACGGGAGTCGACGCCGTTTATCCTGGACGACTGTCGCGCTAATAAAGAGATAACAAAAAAGAGAGACATGCTATCGTATTTAGCCTTCTCCAGCCATCACGCAAAGCACAGCGTTTGGGTGCTGACGCAGAAGTTCAACTCGGTACTGAAAGACCTCAGGGAACAGACGCGATGGGTAACCTTATTTCACTGCAGGGACAGGGATTCGTTCGAGGAGTGTTTGAGAGAAAACGACGTGATGAGCAAACCTGAACGGGAACAAGTGAAAAGGCAGCTAGCCGAAACTAAGCACGTTAAGCTCGCGCTCAAGACCTACCAACCCGTGGCTTATGAAGTGCTAAGCAATCCCAAGGCATTGCTAAGCAATGACTGAGCATTGCTGAGCAATGGCTTAGCAATTAAAAGTGACTATTCTATACAGCTTGTGAAGTGCTCATCGTGTGCAATTTAACCTTCATCTCGCTGTGTTTCGCCTGTATCAGTTATTATATCATTAGAGTTAAGAATTGGTTGGATGGAGTGCAACAAACTGCTCGAACAACTGTTGGTGGAGGGCGATAAGCAAGTGATACTGCCTGATGACGACAAGCGAGAGAAACTAATGGCGCTGGCCGTCGGCGACAAGGCCAATCAATACTTTGGGGACTATACTCCAGATAAAATCCAGAAACTACCCGCCGATGAGGTCGATAAGCTGTAGATATGAGTCCCTGCTCGGGGCCGAAATGACGAAGACTATAGGCTCGACAATGACGCAGATCTACACCGGCATAGCATCGTATCCCCATTCCCCCGGAACACCGGCTTTACCTGTGGGAGGACCTCGAGAAGGACCCCTTTATCCAACACGCTTTGAGCGGCGTCAGCTGCCTGCTGTACCATAAATACGGTTTGTTCTTAGCCCCGGTGACAGCGGCAAACATCACTGCGAAGCATTGCCAATTTAAAGAGGGGAATAATAATCATAATAGTATACAAGATGGATGCTGCCCAGACAACCCCGTTGTCAGAGGAGATACCGACAGAGGAGGAAAGCCCGACCCCGGCCCCGACACAGAAGGCCTCAGCACAAGTCACCCGGCAACCCCAATTAGAGGTCAACCCCCATTTTATGTTGTAATTAAATATATGTTTCTATATCATATACATCATGTCTGAGGGAAAACGTTCGTTAACGAAGCATACCATGCCACCGTGGTCGCCGGCCTAGCCGTAGGATACGCTCGGTTGACCAAGATGGTCCTCAAACAACCGACTATCAAGCTCGACTTTGACCTGCAGGATATGGGCATGCTCATCATGAATTTGGGTATGGCGATGGCCACCAAGTATATCTTCGTGAAGCAAGGGATCATACCGGGGAATATTTTGAAGTAAATATAGACATATATAGGATGGCTACGATCGCTATGATGGTCGGCGGGGGGTTTAGTCAACGCCCTGGCATTTTCCGGGAGCAATTACCTGTTCTCGAAATTACGGGGAGTCGAACGCGGCCGAGGTAGAATCAGACAAAAACGGCACAATAAAGCCGTGGAGCGATTACAAGCCGCACAAGCCGAGTATGCGAAGAAACGTATGCAGAGACTCGATTACATTAACGAACGACTCGAGCGTGAGAACCATGCCGTTCGAACGTTCAAGGACCTCGACGCCGCTGCGAAAGAATACTACCTGCTAACAAGCAAACAGCTCGCCCCACTCGAGGAACCCACACTCTCCCAGTATTACGCACCCAGCCCAGTACAAAAGGACCGAGAATTGGCCATCGTTGTGGTAGGCCTAGAAGCGACTGCATTGATCGCAAAGCAATTAAACTAGGTACACATATGAGTATACAATCAGAACTGCCCCGTATCGATGTCAGTACATGCTTATGGGGAAAACCGAGACCTGCGGTAGGAAATGTAGGATGGACGGGGTACTGTTGTTCCCACAGGAGGTGTTTCGCGAACTATACGTGCTCCGTGTGCGGTATCAGGGTTAAATGCCATTACTGTTTATGTAAAGCCCACGGGGCAAACGTCATCCGACATCCCCAAGACAACGGGCTCAACCTGGACGGTATAGACGAACCCACCCCAATATCTCAGATCACTAAAATCGAGAAGCAGAATGCCATAGCCATCAACATCTTTTGGCATGAAGGCATCAAAACGATCATGCACAGGATCCGCCCAATAAAGGGTCGCCGTGTGATCAATATATTCATGATCCGGCGAGGTGACAAGTACCACTACGCGTGGATAAAACACTTCAGCAGGCTGTTGCACGACCAATCGAAATACGACGGGAAAAAAGACTTTTGTGAACGATGCCTACACGGCTTCACGCGAGCTGATTGATTAGAATCCCACTGTGAGGATTGCCTAGGCGTGGGGCAGACGGCCATATGAATTGACATGCCCAACGAAGGCGACAATGTCTTAATATTCACCAACCATAAGAACCAGATGCCAGTGCCTTATGTCATCTACGCCGACTTCAAAGCCTTGATCAAAAGCGTTGACATCGGGCCGATCCCCAACACACGCAGGAGCATGGGGCCTGTGGGTTCGGATACGTGGTCGTCCGATGTGATGGGGAAACAAAAGCTCCCGACGCAGTTCCTAAAGTGCTTGCAATGGGAAGAGAAAACCATCAGGAAGAAATTGTACAATATCGTCCCCATGCTTATGACCCAAGCCGACCGGCGAGCTCATGGCTGCAGCACTCATTGCCACGTGTGCGACGGCCAGCTGAACGGTGATTCGGTGAGAGATCACTGCCATGTCACCGGGGAGTACAGAGGCGCAACTCACAGCGCGTGCAATGCCAAGCTCAGAATAAACCCCAAGACCATCAACATCCCCATGGTCTTCCACAACTTGAGAGGGTACGACTCTCAATTGATCATGCAGGCCATCGCGAAGGTCGATGGCAACCTGAAGTGCATCCCCAACAACATGGAGAGATACATCTCCTTCTCCCTGAGCGGCCTCAGGTTCATAGACTCAGTTCAGTTCCTGCTGTCGTCTCTCGACAGTGTGGTCAAGGCCAACAATACCTTCCCATTCACTGTTCCATACACCGACGCCAAGACTAGACCCTTGCTGATGAGGAAGGGTGTTTACCCCTACGAGTACATGAACAGCTGGGCAAAGTTCGCCGAGACCCGACTACCCTCCATGAGTGAATTTTACAGCACCTTGACTGACTCGGCCATCATGGGGGGCGATTACGACCACGTGGGAGAAACTGGACTGCAAGTCCCTGGGTGATTACCACGACCTGTACTTGAGAACGGACGTACTCCTGTTGGCTGACGTGTTCGAGACGTTCAGAAAGAACAGTTTCAACTCGACCCTGCGTGGTACTACACCAGCCCCGGTCTCTCTTAGGATGGCTTGCTGAAGAAAACCTGAATTAAGCTGGAACTCCTCACTGATTACAACATGCACCTGTTCATCGAGAGAGGATTGCGAGGTGGGATCTCCATGGCTGCCAAACGGTCCGCAAGAGCCAACAATAAGTACGTGAAGGACTACGATGCTACCAACCCATTAATCATCTCCTCTATCTGGACGCCAACAACTTGTGCGGTTCGAGTGGGTGCCTGACATAGACGTCAGGAGCATACCGCCGGATTCGGGGGCAGGTTACATCCTCGAAGTTGACTTGGAGTACCCAGCAGCATTACACCAGTCACAGAACAGCTACCCCCTGGCCCCAGAACGTTTGATCGTGAACCCGGACTGGATGTCCGACTGCCAACAGAAGGTGTGGGGTAATAAGCTAGCCAACGTCGAAAAACTCGTACCCAACTTGATGAACAAGACCAAGTACATCGTTCATTATCGCAACCTGCAGCTGTACCTGTCGCTGGGTATGAGGCTGACTAAAATTCATAGGGTGCTCAAGTTCAACCAAAGCCCCTGGATGGAGCCCTACATTAGAATGAACACGGACCCGCTAAAGCTGGCCACCAGTGGCTTCGAGAAGAACCTCTACAAGCTCATGAACAACTCGCTGTTCGGTAAGACGATGGAGAATTTGGGAAAATGCGTGACCGTGAAGCTGGTCTGGGCGAAAGAGGAAGACAAGCTCAGGAGACTCATAGCCAGCCCGGCATTCAACCACAGCAAGATATTCACCGACGATGTGGTGGCCCAACATATGAGGAAGAGCAACATCAAGTTCAACCGGCCTGTCTACGTTGGAATGAGCATCCTCGACGTCTCCAAGCACCTGATGTACGACTTCTACTACAACAAGCTCAAGAAGCAATACAGCGACAGGTGCGAAGTGCTGTACACGGACATGGAATCCCTGCTGATGGAGATTCGAACCGAAGTGGTGTACGAGGACATGGCAAAACACATCCATATATACGACACCAGTAACTACCCCAAGGACCATGCCATGCACAGCACGGTTAACAAAAAGGTCCTCGGTAAGATGAAGGACGAGTGTGCTGGCACGCCCATAGTGGAGTACATAGGCTTGAGGCCCAAGATGTACTCCATCCTGAAAGCCGAGAATAGCGAGATCCGGAAGGCAAAGGATGTCAAGAAGTACGTAGTGAAACAACACATCAAACATGCCAGGTTCAGGTAGGCCCTGTTCAGGGCCCGCACCTTCAAGCATCAGATGAACACGCTGAGAAGTGAAGGACACAGGATATATGGACTGTCGATAAACAAGACATCCCTGTCGACGATGGACACGAGGCGTTGGATAGCCGCAGATGGAATCAACACGTACGCGTACGGGCATGAGAAAATTGAACCAAAGACATAGCCGTATGTATACGATGTCACAGAAAGAGAGAAAGTTTGAAGATATTTACTACAGCCCGCATGGGTACTGGAAACGAGCAAGCGCCATACATAAGCTTGCCAAACGAGGCCGAATCGTGGCTTGAAAAACAAGCCCTGTGGCAGATCTATTTACCGGCACCACGCTCCATGCCTAGAAGAAAGTTTGGCATTGCCATACCCAATAGCGTCCACCAGGCCGACCTCCTGTTCCTACCCCACGACAAGAGGTACAAGTATGCCCTAACTGTTGTGGACGTGGTCAGCCGCTACAAAGAAGCTGAGCCCTTAACCGCAAAAGACTCGGCCAAGGTAGCCCGCGGATTCGAATGCATATACAAGCGCAGCCCGCTGACATGGCCCACTGAACTGCAAGTCGATCCTGGACGGGAGTTCATAGGTGCTGTGTCACAACTGCTAACTAAGCATGGCGTCCAAGTCAGGCATGGCGTGGCCGGGGCTCATCGCAGTCAAGCCATAGTCGAGAGATTCAACAGGACTTTGGCCGAGCGCTTATTCAGGCATCAGTATGCGAGACAGATGGCCAACCCGGGAAAACGATCGACGGAATCGGTAGCGCGGCTAACTCAAGTGGTGTTGGCTATCAATAAAGAAATTATTTGGCTCACCGGCAAGAAACCGGCCGACGCTAACAAACTGAAATCAATGATGGCCGAACCGGCTGCACCATCGCGTGGGAAGGAGAAACAGATACCCGACCGGGTCCTTGTGAGGTACCTCTACCATCCGGGAGAACATGAAGGGGACACTCACAAACGAGCCACAGAGCCGACATGGTCAGTCAAAACTTACAACATAGATAAAGTGGACGTCAAAGCCGACAAGCCAAACTTGTACTACTTGAAAGATGGGACAGAGAGAGGTTTCATCAGGGAGGAATTATTAATCATACCACACGGCACAATGTTGCCCCCAAAGCAAAATATTTAACACTTACCTTGTCGAGTAATCCCAATAGTATCCTGTAACTCGTAGGCGATTCACATTAAACTGTTTCCTCGAGGTCAACACGACTTAGGGCGATCACAATAGCATCACGTGATCAGGAAAGTGTTGGTTTGCGGCCATAGTGACCAGGAAGTTAACTGGGGGTTCAAACAGTGGTATATACAATAGCGGAGAGAGATAAGGGCCTGACAAAAGCTTTATTTCATAAATAAAGCTTTACAGAGTCTTTTGTTGGAATTGATCTCGTACCGCTATTGTATATACTACTAAATCAAATTAAGTGAAATTAAGATTGGGAATCATCGTAATTTTACCTTGCCAATTGAACATTTAAATCTCAGAATTTTATTCATCTTAGGATAAAAGTTGTTTAACAAACGATCATAGATTCAAATCGCTATTATTGGTTTGTATAACAAGGGGGTAAGCGTAGTAGTTGGAACAGTGAAACAAATGCACGTGCAGTACGCGATGAGCGTTAACTTAGACCAACCATACTTGTTCTAGGTGTTTCATCTAATGTGCATACCCCCTTGTAACACAAACCAATAATACTGGTTTGAAACCGTGATCGTTTGTTAAACAACTTTTATCCTAAGTAGAATAACATTCTGGGATTTAAATGTTCAATTGGCAAGGTAAAATTATGAGGATTCGCAATCTTATTTTCACTTTATTCGATTTACTTTTTTGTTTAAAGTGAAATTCATCGGTACGTTTTCACTGCAAACAGACTATAATGAACTAAACAGATTCAGGTTGACTGTTTTAGTTTCCAGAATCCTTGCAGAATTAATGACTCATCTTTCCGTCCTTGCATTGGCTCCAAGTTTCTTTTAGCATGTATGGAAGAATAAAGTAAACAAGATGCTGTACACATCGACCTTTCCGTTCATCTTAGGATTGTAGTTATATTTGTTGATACAAACATAACTTCAGCTACATGAATCATAACAAAAAAATCCATTCAGACTATATAGTCCCGAGTACCGACGTCATCCGTCCAAAGCATCATTCGGGGTTACGTCCCTTGGTTTTATAAAAACGCCACAAAATGTACCAAAAGTAAAAATGGAACTGAAATGAAATTCAGACTTTGGTGATAGTGGAAATAATATGAACGTTATGTGAACGTTGTGTTTGGATCTTAAGGGGACTAGATGAGCCGGTGAAGAAGGGAATTAACTCTTGAGGCGATGTAGTTTCATTTCACGATGGGACACACGGAAGTTTCTAGCTGTGTGATATATTTTGGTAAATAGAGCAATCTATGTAACGATGTTACTCTCTCTCACTACATCGGACATGCGAATGTGGGCCCACATTCGAAACTAAACAACATTTGAAACGTTGTCGACAAAATATGACAGATATCTGACGAAATCAATACTCATAAATACAAGCTAAGTTTCACTTGTTGATACAAAATGCATGAAATAGTTACTACACAGTAAAACAATAGCAAACGAGATGAGCACTTGTGCCGCGAAACTTGGTCATGAAGTCATTAATATTCATGAGTATTCCTTCCGTGGAACGGTTCACATCATTTTTGAGAGTTTGACATTTGATGTCATCGATAGGCATCATATTCTTATCACCGAATTCCTACTTGGCGCTTTCTACGGCAATATTATCGTGTCGTAATCATAATGGGACGTGGAAGGGTTTCGAGAATATCGCGTTAACTGAACGTGTATATATGGGTGAAGAGTCTTGTCAGCTTCAGCGTGAAATATTTTAAACTTCCCATCAATGAAATTACACTCAATTATAATGATAATCTAATCACGACAGATGGTTGACTCTTTTTTGCTTTCAAATTAAAACAGAATTTCGATTGAACTGCATTTTTATCACTGACGATAAGTGAATGATTTCACTGAAAAACTGAAAGACATGAGGCGATACATATAATTGCTACTGCTGTCACTTACCAAGTGACAGCTGCTCTAGGCATTGCACATGTTTGGTTAATATAAAATGCAACGTCGTTTTGTTTTGAATGAATACAATATTTACGCATGTCTTCGTTTTTTATCACTTACAATGTTTTCAAATGTAATTTTTAAAAGATAAGATGAGTATATTTAACCAGTGTAATTCTAAAAGGTTGATCCACTCGAAATATCGATGAACAGAAATTTTAAAAAGTGGGCCCACATTTCTGTTTACTTTAATGCCTACAGTTTTGTTTGTGAGGTCGTTTTTCGTTCTGTTGCATAACTACAGTCAACACATTTTTAGATGCTAAGATTTTTAATTTTACCTATTTTTTTCAAAATATGGGCCCATTTACAAAAGTCTCAATTCGACAGAAAAATAATTGGGCCTACATTTCTGTTTTCACTTTAATGCATAGTTTGGTTACTGATATCGTATGTACTATTCTATGGTGGCTAGTGTTCCCCCTAGGATTCAGAAAGGACAGGGTAACTTTAAAAAAAAGGGCACTTCATAATCTAAAAGGACACTTTGGTGAGGATTATTGAAAAAATAACAATAACAAAATGTATATGAAGTCAAATGCTCTTATAATTTTATTTCTAAAGCTCATTTATTACTCTTCTCATTTTGTATTTTAAGATCAAAATTTGGAAAAAAAGCATTTCAAGACATTAATCTGTTGTCACATTTGTTTACAATTTCACAAAACACGCAAACAACAATTTACAGTCTTCTTTTCTTTCTTGCCGAGTATCTGTTCACAAATGTCTTCAAGTCAATGTCTGAAACTGACGATGCATTCAGGCTAATCATGAGAAGTCTGTTGCAAGTTTGAACACTGAGTCTGTTTCTATGATCTGTCACAATCAGTTTCACTTTTGAGAACACTCTCTCAACTTCAGAAGTGGACAATCACAGTTGCATGAATAGACAGTAATTGAACAATGTTTGGATTCAAGTTTCCAAGTTGAGGCTTGAGTCTTCAAAATGGTGGAGGGTGAACTGGTGTCAAGCTCCTTTACTTGACTCCACTCAATCTGTGTTTGGTCGACATTAAGTCCATTTCTGCCCTTGGTGTTCAACTTAAAACATAATGAACAAAACATCATTCCTTTCTTTTTGTCATCTTCTGAGTACCTCGACCAGGGACGGTTTTGTTGCCACTTTGTGTCAAATGCAGTCTTGTGACCACCATCTTTCTTCTGTGCCCTTGAGTTTTCATAGGAAACTACCTCTGGTCTGAAAAAATATATATACAAAGTTAATATACCATATTCAAAATATTCTTAGATATTAAATTTGCAATCATAATTATTAAAACAAAAATATCACACAATAATACACCTGAACGTAAGTATCTACTGTGGAGAGCCTCGACAAGGGTGTGGCTTCCCATTGTTTGAAATCGTAAAATAGTTTTACTCCTTCAAGACTTACTTTTTTATGAAATCGACACTAAACACTACAAACAAGGCTAGCAAGTGAAGCTGTTATGCAAGCTGTATTAACTATTTCATTTCCCAGTACAAACAACAAAATAATTCAAGATCAATTTTAAATTGCCGATGGATTCAAAATGGCGGACGTTATCGAGTTTCAGATTTTCACCTAAACAGCACAGTCACATGAATATCGGTCCCCCAAACGTAAAAAAATACATCACATGTAGTTCACACATCGTTGTCTTTAATAAATGAAGGTTTTATTTGAAAGGCATGTGAAATGGAAAGGGAAATCAACGGCCTAAAAATCACGAACTTAGAGGCACATACCTGTTAGGAGCGAAGAAATCTATTAGTTGGCGACACTTCCTTGTTTCAACCTTCACCGCTTCTTCTCTTTTCCTTTTGATTCTTTCCTTGGTAGGCATTGTGATTTGTAAAGCGAATTAAACACACTTGACTTCGCCATGGTTGAAATGCCAATTTCCTAATCATTATCAAAACAATTTTGCGTCTCCCCTTGAAAGGGAGAGAACTCCGTCCTTAATAAAATCCAGAAAATACACACGGGTTGTTGTAAAATCAAGCACAGCTGGAAAAAAAACCTGGGATTGAGGTGAAAAGGGCAGGGCGCAAAACAAAAAGGGCAGGGCGCAAAAATCAAAGGGCAGGGCGCAGCGCCCTCCTAAATGTGCCTAGGGGGAACACTAGTGGCTGATTAAGGCCATTGCGTTCTCGCCTTAAAATTCGGAGGCAAGAAAGCGATATCACGAGACGAGAAAGCGATATCACGAGACGGTAAAGCGATAACTCGAGACGAGAAAGCGATATCATTGCACGAGAAAGTGATAGGGCAAGAAAGAGAGAAAGCGATATAGTGAGAAAGCGATAGAGCGAGAAAGCAATAAGGCGAGAAAGCTATAGAGCAAGAAAGTGATAGAGCAATAAAGCCAGAAAGCCAGAACACAATAAAGCGAGAAAGCAACAAAGCAATAAAGCGAGAAAGCGAGAAAGCAAGAAAGCGAGAAACCAATATAACAAAGCGAGAAGCCAATAGAGCAAGAAAGCGATAGAACAAGAAAGCGAAATAACAGGGCGAGAAAGTGATAAGGCAAAAAGCGATTGAGCGATAGAGTGAGAAAGCGATAGAGCGAGAAAGCGAGAAAGTGAGAAAGCGATAGAGCGATATATCGAGAAAGCGATATAGCAAGAAAGCGATATAGCAAGAAAGCGATATAGCGAGAAAGCGATAGAGCGAGAAAGTGATTCTTCCCATAATCTTGAGCTGTCTGCACATGACGTCTTTCCTGTGTATGATTTAATCCAACAGAAGGCTTTATCGACATTTGTTTTAGTCGTATAGAAACAAAGTTAACATACATGCTTTCAAATTCTGTGGCATTTTTGTAATTAATCCTTTAACTTGTCCAAACAATAACCCAACAATAACTCAAGAAACCGAGTGTGTTTTCGTTGAAATAAACGAGTGCTTTTAAAAAGTCTGTAAAGAGGATAACAATCATTATTGTTACTTCACTAATTACACCTGGATAAATTCCCGGCTTACATTATTTTATTGTCATTTCCCTTGTTAATTGCCACCATTGTTATCTCATCATTCATGCCGGGATTAGCAATCCCTGGCTTCCATTTGTCCATCCACCCTACCAATTTAGCAATAATTAACAACTGGTTTCCCTTGTTATCTTGTCACTGTTGTTTCAAATGTACGTATATAGCTTTCTGTTGCCTAGTTTCTTCATTCACCTGATGAAGGAATAAGAATATACTCCCTAACATCGTGTTCCACAAATACAGAAGTTGACATCCATAAATTCCTTAAAGGTCACATGCAACGTAAAACACAACTTTGCAGATTCTGATACCTTTCGGTATGGACTTACCAAAACAAATCGTCAAAAATGCAAATTCAAGTTATAAAGTTGAAAACTAACGCGATGAAAAAAAACCGCGCGAAATCGGAGTTCAAACGTTTCACTAATTTTCCCCTGACCTTTCGGGGGAAGGATGGTTTCAACAGCTGGGCTACGCTCATAGCACGTGCGCAGTGAAATAGGTTTGCGCAGCTTGGAAGCGGGTTGTCCGGTGAATACTCGGTGAAGGCTTTGGTGTGAGCTAATTTTCTAATGTTTTGTTGATATCTCACAGGCGCGAGCTTTTTATATGTTATGACAGTAAATTAACTGTTTATATAATTTCATTTGTCTATTTCACCACACGTTCTTCTTACCGAGTCACTTTCTCAGTTCGATACTTAAAAGCAATGTCATTATTTAGGGTTGACAGAATTTCTAACTGTGATATAGATATGTCGTTGTCACAGACAAACTCAATGTCTGTTTTATTGACACCTATGTGTCTGCCTGCCTGTCTGCTAATGACAATATTCAATACACAACTGCGATCACTGACCACATGAATTTGAACTTAACACCAATCAGGCTATACACCATTAACAAAATGCATTGATTTATGGCCCGAGTTCGGTCTCTGTCACATTATGTAATTACACAGACAGGCAGGTGTGATACTTGTACACATGACATGTTATGATGTCTGTTGATTGCACAATGTTATACACAAAAAATGAGCATGTATTTACAAAACCCAACATCTCTTTATATACACACACAATGAGCCGTGAGGGCATCTGCAAATGAACCAGCCGTTACACTTGAGTGCACACCCACCCGCTCTGACTGGGTTCGGTATCCCGGCTGCTTCGTTTCTTGGGAAGTAAACCCAAGTACACAATATTGCACTTTTGATTTGCGATTGTACGCTTATAATTTTGTTTATATGATTTTTCATAACCAGCAATGTATATTATATTCCATGAATAAGTGATAATTGTGTATTAATTATGTTTGATTTTTTGGTTGTTTGTGACCTTTAAGGTATTTTACGAGTAATCATTTTTCTTGGGTTGAAGCTACACATTTGACTACTCCCCATGTTACCCGTGAAGATCCGGGTTAGATTGGTCTTCAGCAACTCATGCTTGTCGTTGTAAGGCATAACAATCAAGGCGGCCGGCCGGCACACAAAACATTCATCACGACGACCGGACAGGACAGAAGACAAGACAAGACTGATGCAAACATGCAGCACGGACGACCCGCTAACAATACTCTGACGTGATTGGCTGACCGTGTCACGTGTGTGATGCACGAGTATCTCAATACTTAAAGGGACCATCCGCCACATGTTTACATCTCACACGTAGAAGGGTGACTAACGGGATCGGGTGGTTAGGCTCGCTGACTTGGTTGACACATGTCATCGTAACCCAACTGCGTAGATCGATGTTCATGATGTTGATCACTGGCTTGTCTTGTCCAGACTCGATTATTTACAGACCGCCGTCATATAGCTGGTACAGTGCCGAGTGCGGTGTTAAACAATTAACCAAACCAACTCCCCATGTGATTTAACGTTGCCAAAATCCTATATTGTAGTCTCTCTCGACGTCAGGCTTTATTGTATCAGTGATGGAATATTATACACCCTGTGCCTTTCATTTAGTCTTTTTATGAGTGCATATTTCAAACATATATTTCTACTACTATGTGTAAAACATATTGTTCTAAATGTATGTGCTATAGTCTCCCATACTTCTACAAGAATGGCTTGTGTACATACGTATATGTCTGTCTGTCCCCATATCCCAACTATCGACTTAAGACAGTGCCACAATTCATCGACCGACGTGGTAGGTGTGTTTAACAAAAACGTAATAAAATTATTACTTGGGGAATAAAGCACTATATCATAAAACACCTGTATAAATTTAGTTTGCTGATAAGCTAATAAGGAGTCTACTAAATAGATGGAAAGGGGTTAAATGTTAAAAAGTAGGGCTGGGGAGGCAGGGTACGTTGTTTATATTTTGGTTGTGAAACATGCGGTGTGTGGCCTTGACATTGTGAGTTAGTCTGGATAATCGAGCATACACTGTAATGTGTGGCTGGATAGAAATGTTTTAAAGGGTTTATTCTGAATTTAAGGGTGCCTTTTTGTTCACCTGGTAGTTTAGAGTAATTTGGTTTCTTCTAGTAACTACTAGGTAGTAGATACTAGTCTTTGCACCTATGACTTTTTGGGGTGGGGTGGGTGGGGGCTTTTATATTGTAAGGAGTTTAGTTGATCATAATTGGTAGGGGATAGAGAAGGACGGGAGCGACTCACTCCAGGGTGAACATGATGAATGTTTTGTAGATGTCTTTATTTGTCTGCATCCCAGTGAGTGTCACCTATTGCTCTCATTCGATTTGAATCGTTTTGACATGAGTTGACAAAATTATAAACAAGAAAATACACGTAGATAAATCCATATATTGAACGAGTTTCAAGTCCTACCCTGGAAAATGTTACGAAAGGTTAACTGGATACACGTGTCACCAATCAGATTATCAAAACCTATGCGATGACGTCCAGCTTAAACCTTTACTTTACTTTACTTTTATTCTCAATAGACCACCAATGGTGGTATAAGCGATAGCACGAGACGAGAAAGCGATATCATTGCACGAGAATGCGATAGTGCGAGAAAGCGAGAAAGCGATAAAGCGATAAAGCGATAGAGCGAGCGAGAAAGCGATATTACCCACAATTCAGGGCTGTCTGCGCATGATCAACTACAAACGGTAGCTCAGTCGCCATTCGTAGTTTCTCGATAGTATTAAATGGTTTTCAGCCCATAAATGGCGTTGTATGACTTGACGTTTAGAGAATATCTAATACAGATGTAGACTTTCCTTTGGCATGCAATTTGCACGTATGCAATAGTCATATCATGAAATAACGGAAACGTTCATTTTGTGATGTCACTAAGGGAATTACATATTTTATGACATGACTGGATTCGAATTGTCTTAACCAACTTAATCACACCAATTATTTCTTTGATGGGCATTTTAGAATTTGAGTTGATGAAGAATAATGACAAATTGAATTATTATGGATATACAACTTCTTCTATTCTGTGGAGGCGGCGTTTCGACATAGATTATAATGTCGTTGTCAAGCAAGTGATACATGAGTAACAAATTGAGAGAATATATACATGAGTTGTTATTACAGTAAATAGGGAATGAGTTGTTTATACAATAAATGAGGTTGATGTACAACGCTTGTATACATAAGAGATTGAGTAACTTGATTGGAAGCCAGAAGGGTGATATACAAGGACTAAATTAGAACTGATTGGGAAGCCAGGTGGATGTGTATACAATGGAGGGGATTGATGTACATAGTTGAATTGAAACAGATAATGTACACAAAGAATATTATTGATTACTTTATCAAGTGATGGTAGGCATTGGGAATGTAGTATCCTTCATCTCTGTTGAGAGCGGATCCTATCTTCTTGATTTGTACTGTTCCAAAAGTTTACGAATTTTGTAGTCTGACTACTTCTTTTCTATGGTTTTCTTTGAATTATGATATTGTGTGACAAATGTGTTGAAGTGCCAGATGAAAGGGAGGGGCCTATGAAAAATAAGGCAATATGACGAGTATCTTTTCATGGTGATTTCCACCATGAGTGGCCAGCACTAAGACAATCAACCACATCCAAACTATCATCCTAAAATAAAATCACTGAGTAAGTGTGTGAATTGAAATATATGTCGCCTAAGAGCACTATTCATGTTTAAGGTTCATTGTCGATGGTTTTGTGACGCCATATTGTACGCCATCAGTTCAATTCCTACTTAATGGAATGGTGAGTTACACTTACATTTCAAACAAATTGGAACTTGCGTTTCTTTTGCAGCTCAGTTTATTATATATACATCACATTCAGAGAGTTTTGAAGTGTGTGACACTATAAATGAGCCGTATGTAGACAATTCTATAATAATTATCATTTCTCGCTGTTTGGTTATAGGTGGAGGAATTAGAAATGAGGCATGGGAACTTAACCATTTATGTTTATGTCACTTTATTGTATTTCAGGGTGATCAAAATACAGCTGTAGTTTCTTTGAATTAATAAAGACGATGAAATTTATTAACTGAAGATCTTCACCTACATGAACCCAAATCGCTCCTACCCAAAGATAGAGGAGACGCACGTGACAGTAAAGCACCTTGGTACCTCAATGTAGTAACAGAACCATTCCACAGTCAATGGTGTAATCTAAGGAAATAAAAGGATGCAGTCAAACGTTCGTGTAATCAAAGCTGAAAATAGTACGCAGTTAAACGCTGGTCTAGCCATATATAGTGAACTTGGTGAAGTTGGTGTGCCGAACAAGTTGGTGTGCCGGGGAAAGTTCTGTGGATTTCCAACTTCTTTATTTATAATGTAAGCGACGTTTTGGTCCGCCAATTTCAAACCCGTTCTGCCATCAAAATATCTATCAATATCCATCTTATCTGCCAAGTTTTCTTCTAACAAAAGTTAGATAATAGACATGTTATACCAACAACTGATTTTCTAAAATATATTGTTATACTCTGCCGTCATTTTGACTGTATGTAATAATTGATGTGTGTGATATGTACTCTTATACCACCATTGGTGGTCTATTGAGAATAAAAGTAAAGTAAAGGCTACAGCTGGACGTGGTCGCATAGGTTTTGAAAAGCTGATTGGTGACACGTGTATCCAATTAACCTTTCGTAACATTTTCGTTTCCAGGGTAGGAGTTGAAACTCGTTCAATATATGGATTCATCTACCTGTATTATCTTGTTTATAATTTGGTCAACTCATGTCAAAACGATTCAAATCGAATGAGAGCAATAGGTGACATTCACTGGGATGCAGACAAGTAAACCCTCCTACACATCTACAAAACATTTATCATGTTCACACTGTGTCGCTCCCGTCCTTCTCTATCCCCTACCAATTATGATAAACTAAACTCCTTACAATATAACAATATGCCATAGGTGCAAAGACTAGTACCTACTACCTAGCTACTAAAAGCACCCTTTCATCTATCTTAGTAGATTATATCCAGCTTATCAGCAACACCGTTTAACAATGTTACCCTGCCCTAAAGTTTAACATTTAAAAATATTTTTGCACCTTTACTTAGTTTAACTTGCACAATAACAACTTACTTAGTTGAACTTATACACAACGTCCAACCCTCTTACGTCCAACTCTCAACTCCCCATCTAAACTAAACTATTTATACAGGTGTTTTATGATATAGTGCTTTATTCCCCAAGTAATAATTTTATTACGTTTTTTGTTAAAACACCTATCACGTCGGTCGATGAATTGTGGCACTGTCTCAAGTCGATAGTTGGGATATGGGGACAGACAGACATATACGTATGTACACAAGCCATTCTTGTAGAAGTATGGGAGACTATGGCACATACATTAAGAACAATACCATTTTCACATAGAAGTAGAAATATATATGTTTGAAATATGCACATATAAAAAGACCAGATGAAAGGCACAGGGTGTATCAAATTCTATCACTGGTACAATGAAGTCCGACGTCGAGAGAGAATACAATATAGGATTTTGGCAACGTTAAATCACATGGGGAGTTGGTTTGGTTTATTGTTTAACACCGCACTCGGCACTGTACCAGCTATATGACGGCGGTCTGTAAATAATCGAGTCTGGACCAGACAAGCCAGTGATCAACATCATGAACATCGATCTACGCAGTTGGGTTACGATGACATGTGTCAACCAAGTCAGCGAGCCTGACCACCCGATCCCGTTAGTCACCTTTTACGACAAGCACGAGTTGCTGAAGACCAATCTAACCCGGATCTTCACGGGTAACATGGGGAGTAGGCAAATATGTAGCTTTAGCCCAAGAAAAAACATTACTCGTAAAATACCTAAAGGAATTTATGGGTGTCAGCTTCTGTATTTGTGGAACACGATGTTACGGAGTATATTCTTATTCCTTCATCAGGTGAATGAAGAAACTAGGAAACAGAAAGCTATATACGTACATTTGAAACAACAGTGATAAGATAACAAGGGAAGCCAGTTGTTAATTATTGCTAAATTGGTAGGGTGGATGGACAAATGGAAGCCAGGGATTGTTAATCCAGGCATGAATGATGAGATAACAATGGTGGCATTTAACAAGGGAAATGACAATAAAGAAATGTAAGCCTGGAATTTATCCAGGCCTAATTAGTGATGTAACAATAATGATTGTTATCCTTTTACAGACTTTTTAAAAGCACTCATTTATTTCAACGAAAACACACTCGGTTTCTGGAGTTATTGTTGGCTTATTGTTTGGACAAGTTAAAGGATTAATTACAAAAATGCCACAGAATTTGAAAGCATGCATGTTCATTTTGTTTCTATACGACTAAAACAAATGGCGATAAAGCCTTCTGTTGGATTAAATCATACGCAGGCAAGACGTCATGTGCAGACAGGGCAAGATTATGTGAAATATCGCTTTTCGCTCGCTTTCTCGCTCTATCGCTCAATCGCTTTCTCGCTCTATCGCTTTCGCTCTCGCTTTATCGCTTTCTCACTTTCTTGCTTTCGCTCTATCGCTTTCTCGCTCTCTATCGCTCAATCGCTTTCTTCCTCTATCGCTTTCTCGCCCTGTTATTTCGCTTTTCTCGCTATTGCTCTTTGCTCTATTGCTTTCTCGCCTTGCTTTATCGCTTTCTCTATCGCTCAATGATATCGCTTTCTCGTCTCGTGCTATCGCTTTCTCGTCTCGTGCTATCGTCTTCGTTATCGCTTTCTCGTCTCGTGTTATTGCTTTCTCGTCTCGTGATATTGCTTTCTCGCTTTCTCGCCTCCGAATTTTAAGGCGAGAAAGCGATGACCCTAATCAGTTACCATAAGTAAATGAGGACACAGTTTATCGCTTTCTCAGTGTCATGCGTTTTCGGAAACTAATCAGCATACCTCCAGTCTGTATCTAGAGTTAGGTCCCTTCGAAACTCGAACCAATGATTGATCATTGATATCAGTCATAATATGATCATGCAGTTTCGACGTCAGTCTGGAAAGAATACAAATGTGCGAGGGCTAAATGCCCTGGAATCACGTGAAAACACATTTCCATATTTTGGTGACAATATTCTTCGTCTAACCCAAGTTTGTACTTTGTTGGTTCACAAAAGTATCACTGGAAAATGATCATGAGAGAACCACAAGCTGGCGAAAATCGTCTAACAATATGTTGTTTAGGTATGGTAAGATCTTTGTAGTTCCTTACGGGTCATTTGACAGTAAAAAGCAAAAGTATAATATGCTTACTTAGTTGTCTTTATGACCCTACTCTGGAAACTACCGTGGCACAGTGTCTGTGAATCAGACATCTAGCAATTCTGGAATGCAGTGATATCAGTCTTATATTACATGCGTTACTTCTTTGACTGTTGCACAATAGATGCTCATAACATAATTCCTCTATGTATTACCAGTAGAACTATTAGCATTCTGATTCCCTCAACTCACCAAATACGACAAGCGTCTGACCACATCCATGAACCTCAGCAGCTGTAGTGTGAGACTCAATGCCAATTAGTAAAGTACAGATTCTAGTACTTTTGTTTGGTTGAGTCCCATCCGGGATTCGAACCCACACCCTCAGAGTCAGGCACCTAATCGCCAGCACACAAAGTCAGCCGCCTAACCCGATCAGCCACCGCGACTTCCACAAAAATGGAAGTCAGATAACTGGTAGTCTAGACTGCGGACTTTGTGTACCCCTCTGATAAGTGTAAACTGGCACGGCTCCCACGGTCGTAAGCTATGATTACACCATGCCATTTAGAAAGTGGTCAAATGTAACGTATGTTACATTTGGGATTACACTTTCTTAGTGAAGTACAGATTCTAGTACTTTTGTTGGGTTGAGTCCCATCCAGCATTCGAACACAGACACCTAATCGCCAGCACACAAAGTCAGGCGCCTTACCAGCTCAGCACCTAACTTTTGACTGTGATTCTATATTTGGAGCGACTCATTGACGTAACCACACACATACACACAAACACACGCGCGCATGCATGTATACACAGCCTCTCACACACGAAGACAATCGCTGAAAATAAAAAATAAACACACAAGATACCGTTAAACACTTGATACCTCTCCTTGCACCAAACCAAGAATTGAAATTCTCAATCAACAGTTGTCCGACTTCCATTTTTTGTGGAAGCCGCAGTGGCTGAGCGGTTTGGCGTCTGACCTTGTGTGCTGGCGATTAGGTGCCTGACTCTGAGGATGTGGGTTCGAATCCCGGATGGGACTCAACCCAACAAAAGTACTAGAATATCTAAGAAAGTGTAACCCCAAATATAAAATATGCTACATTTGACCACTTTCTAAATGGCATTGTGTATTCCTGACTTAAGTCAGATAATGTTAACGACTGTGATATATAACACTCTGAGCTATTTCATTTCACCCCGTTTACAACATTTTGCTTTTTATCCCAGGGAAGAAATTATGATACGCGTTTTCTGGTCATACACATGATCACATAGTCCGAGCTTACCAGAGGTTAATCTAGGACTCGATAACCACTGGCCAATCCACGCTATTACGTACACTATGTTACATTACAAAGCTTGGCATGTGTACATTGAAAGACTGAGGCATTGTTGAACCGGTTATTTCAAATGTGCACGTCTCTAGAATGCGATAAGATATGGCATGGCACGTTGCCATACTGAGTAATAATATTCGACGCAATATCATTCAAGTCTTTATCACCTCACATCAAATATAGTGATTGTTAATTCGAAATGCTCCTCTTATTGAAACTTACCTGGCGTACCTCCAGCTAGAATCAGCAGATGTGTGAACCCAATCCAAGTACACCACCTCCAGTGCCCCATACCGTCGTCTCTGTGAAATCAATTGCGTGGATGAGCCTTATAAAAGCCAAATAAACATATCAAAAATAAATCTTCAGAAACATTTCCGTCTCCAAATCAGTGTTTCAGACTTTTGAGTATTCATGCTCCACACAGATTCTGAAAACGAATAGATGGGGAATGTTCAAAAGCCGTGTTTTATTCGGGATAACACTCTCTCAATGAAGTTCGCAGTTCTAGTACTTTTTGTTAGGTTGAGTTCCATTCGAATTTACACCTGTCAGAAGGGACCACTTTCTAAATGGCGTTGTTTATCCATAGCTTTCGGCCGAGCGAGTCGTGCCTATTTACACTTGTCAGTGGAGTACACTGAACGTGATGCAGACTACCAGTTGCCAGACCTCCTTTGTAGTGGAATGAACGGTGGCAGAGTGGGCTATATTGCTGACTTTGTGTGCTGAAGATTCGATGTGGGTGTGAGAGTGTGAGGTCAAATCCCGAATGGAATCCAACTTAACAGAAAGTATCAGCATTGTGTACTTTACCGAGGACGGGCAATCCAAAATACAACAGATATTACATTTAATATATTGTGTATTCATAGTCGTAAACTGATCCAAACGTGAAACGTTTATGTGATTTTCTTACTACTTAACCTGCCGTGTACAATGTAGGATTACCCATTTAATACACTACCGTCCTCAGTCAAATTACCCAACAAGCAAATAGCTAGTCAATAACAGTTCAATCAGTGATGACGTCAGTTCGACAACTGGGCTTTGTCCTCAGCACCTATTGGAATCATCAATATTCTCTCTCCATGACATGTTCATGTATATTAACACTACCTCAGGTAGAAAATCATTACAGTTTTTCCTTCCTATGAACACTAAGAAGCATGTAATGAATGGATCACCAAAACTCATCACTCACATGTTATATTCATCATCATAATGACATATTGTTCAACTAAAAAGCAACGCGGACATTGAATCTTGTGTCGAAACATAGCAGCTGCTAGCAACCTGCTCATAAATAAAATTGCTGAGATGCGAAAACAAAAAAGGGAAATTAATCTCAATTTAGACTTCATAATGCATAAAAGTTCAAATCAGGCTACACTGTCGTGTAAAATATCGACACATTTCCCGAGTCAGGAGTTCTGCTGCTTTGAGTGCCGTAGTCATGTAACTATATATCACGCGTATTTGATATCAGAATAATACCAAAGTAAATCTATCAAAGGATAGATGTAAACACTTAGTCCTATTTTCTTATGTCAAAGTCTGCTGTGGCACACAACGCACCCCTTATTCGTATTTGACTTTATATTTTACACATATATTGGAAAGAAGCAATATGGGCATTCGTTAACCGTGTCCTTGTTTGACTTTCACATAAGATCTTGAGACACTGTGGGCAGTTGTTTTATCATTTTAATTTTATTTTCGTTTAGTTTCCTGCTGAGTCAAGTGCAGATCCAAGACTGTTAATTACAATCAAACATATAAAACTAAAGTTACAAAATGTTTCAAGAGGTATTGAAAGCTTAACGTGAACTCCCAGTAAACTGGAAACGTCGTTTTCAAGACCGTGTATGTAGCTGTTGTAATATCAAAACAAGGTGGATTGAACACACGTCCAGTAAGAGGGGAAAGGAAATAACACACAAAATCAGAAATAGCCCTACTGACAAAAACAAGGACGTAATATTTCAGAAACGGGAAGTACATTATATTTTTTCTCAGAGTTGGAATAAATATTGTGGCAGATTAATTCATGTACACGAAAACACTACTTTGGTGATTGATTTTGACAGGTCAGAGAAGACAAACACATACTAGCATTAAAATATCGATTAGGTTAAGATTAAATACCAAGAGATGTCCAATACATGGTTCCTACCTAACAATCGGGAAATACCCCAGGTTAAGTACATGCAGATGTGACCAGTTACTCTATAACATGTCCCAGTAGATTAAGTGTTTGCTTACTACCTAAAATAGCAGGGCATGATCTCCACGTGCATCGCGTCACACACCACTACAGTCCTCTGTTCACTGGAACTGGATCCATCCGTTTGTGCATGGGGCACCTGCTGTACAAAACGCGCCTAACTAAGCTCTGGTATAAATAACTAACTTTTCTTTCAATGAGCAAATCATACTGATGTTGGTGACAATCAGCGCACTTTTGTTTCCTAGGTGACAAAGAAATGTTTACCAATCTTGCCCTTGTATCCTATTTCCGGGCGTTTTTTTAAGTACACCCGTGAAGATCCGGGTTAGAAATACGTCTTTAGGAACATATGCTTGTCGAAAGAGGCGAATACCGGTATCGGTCGGTCAGGCTCGCAGACTTGGTTGACAAATGTCTTCGTATCCCAACTGCATAGATCGATGCTCATAATATCAATCACTGGATAGTGTGGCCCAGACTAGATTATCTACCGTCATATACCTGTAATATTGCTGAGTTCGGCAATACAAACAAGCAAAGAAACAAACCCACGTTTGGTCAGTAATAACAAACCACTGATTATGTATCCACCGTTCTGTACTGGAGAGACTGACAAATGTTTCAGGTCTATGACACCACGACAGGTCAATGCTTGTGACGCAGTCTATGTACAGGGAAACCTACGAGTGTCGATATGGTGCCGACACACCAATGAGTCAGTGAGTTAAGTTTTACGCCACTTTTAGCAATAATCCAGCAATATGACGACGGGGGACACCAGCAATGGGTTTCACACATTGTTTCCCAAATCTATGACCATGTGTTTGCCCAGCTGTATTGTGATTTGCTATATTTTCCATAAATGTCCTCGTAACGAAACCTAACAATTAAATAAAGACAACAAGCACGCCCTTGTTTTCCAGAATTACCAATCTTGCTCTAGTGCCCTAATTCCGATCACTTGGTCAGTAAAAATCTATCATCTATTTTGTTTTTGAATGAGTGCACAGTGTTTCTGATCTGTAACAGCATGGCACGTTAGTGCTTGTGATGCACAGAGTATGTGAAACATACACAATGCCTTCCAGAATGTGTAATCCCAAGCAGAACATATATTGCGTTAGACCAAACAACTATGAAGGTACACTGTCTTTTAGAACGTGTAAATCGATGCATAACATGTGTTACATTAGACCACACAACTAGGTGACTCACTCAAACTTCCCACATGAAACTGACAAATCCGTCATATAACATGAAATTCTTCCGACTGAAAGTTTACAACACCTCGAGTTGACAGTGTTGACATGAAGTTTAACCTCAGTTGTAACAGGATTCGCTCCTGGTTTTGTTAGAAACCAGTTTTGGGTTATTCTGTTTCCTGCACCATTGATTTGTGATCAGTACGTTACTCTTAACGTCACTGTTCAGCCGCTGTTAATGAAGACATTATGACCAAGTACGAGTGTAATACATTAAATCTTCCACAAGATGTCAAAGATATATTAGCCAGACAATGTCTATATGCCTGTGTGTGACAAAGATGACTGAACCTATACTTGCATGCATAACTCTCTCTCTTATCCCCAACATGTATCCCCATGCACATGCATGTATTCACACGTGCACACTTACACATAATAATGTATTTATTCAAGCATATCGTCGCCTGAAAGCCAGAGTGTACTAAGTCACAAAAAACCTATTTTCGAGAAATTCTACCTTGAAGTTTAGGACAACAATATCTTCTGAACTGTTCAATCGAATTCTTTCAAATTTTGCACATGCATGTGACATGTTAAACAGTATCAGAAAATATCAAATTATATGCTCAAACTATTGAAATAAATAAAAAACTCTCGAACAATGATTGGAGATAGAACACTTGACCAAAGCAAATCGTGATTTTTCTTAAATCCAAAGTGTTTTAAGTGTAAAAAAACACAGCTAAAACTCAGCTTTATTATTTTTATATCGAATATTTGATTGTTATTGCTTTATTACCAGGTTGTATTTTTGTCGTTTAAACCTGTTTTACTTTCCTAAGGACTATATTTAATTAAATAAAGCAGAAATAAGAACAGAGTTAAAAGGTTCCATTTCCATGATGGCAATCACTTCAAAATTGGTAAATCGCAATGTCACGTGATCAAATTGTGCTTGCTCATTGGTCAATTGACAACTTAGAACACTCAAAAATTAACAACATGTGATTTTTCATGGAGATAGAACAAAGTTTGTGTTTGTAAAACAACTTTTAAGCTAGATAACACTGTAAAAAGTTGTTAGAGTAATAGATTATGCTCTTAAACCTACCCTGAGCATACTAACTCTAATTTTGTTAAAAATGGATTTAGAACACTCTGGTTTTCAGGCGACGATATACGTTTCTGTACTCCAAAAATGTAACAACCTCTGGTACACATTGTCGGCAAACCATCTGTTCTTCCTAGTGGAACTGCCCTGTAGTCGAACGAAAACAGCGTCGGAGCGGACAGCAGATTCATGCTGGTCGCCATAGAGTAAGTATTCACGCTGGTAAAGGGGTATCCATGTTAAACTGAGTCGTGAGCTTGCAATGTGAAACCCGTATTAGATCAGCCTGGTACAAGCAGCCTCACACATACACACGCGTACCTATATACGTGCAACCTTCTGGGACATAATGTTAAATCTCACTCACCTGAAGTCCTACTGGTGTACTGGTCACATGTATTTCTTGATATCCTGCTACACAAATGTGTTTACATATCTATAATTTCCAACAGATCATAAGGACACAGCCCACCGTCACGTTTTACTGCGCAATTCAAAATAGGCCTGGAAGAAGATCAAAGCATTGTTCACGCCACTGCTGAATCTCTTCACCGGAAACATTCGTCACATGATCATGTCATTGGCCACAGTCATTGTTCTTTTTAAGTCAACTGTCATACTGTGGACAGTATTGTATTGGGTGTTAAATATTGTATGTCTTGTCCATTGTACAGATACAATTTAAATGATGACATAAATGATACAATATAAATTTGACCAGGTCACAGATAGGTAAATGACCTAAACAAGAAGTGTCAAATAACAAACTGTTGTAGAATTAAAGGTTACATGTTATGATATTGTCTTTGGCATAGTCTCTCGTACAGACCCTGAAGCAAATATATCCAAGAAAGCCCACACAAGTCTAGAAAATGTGGCAAGTCTAGATTTCCTCAGCTTCTGAAAATGAAGAAAGTCTCAGGGCTCCTTTTCATTATATTTTTTTTTTACTATGAACTTTTTTCAGTAAAATATGTTCATTCATTTCAGAGACTAGTTGTTAGTCTATCTTTGGCAGTATATGCCCAGAAATGTTATTTGATACCTGTGATGTTGTATTCAATGTTCCGTTCATATAATATGCTGGACATATATCTGGTGCCCGTTCTCATGATAGACTGAAGGAATATTGCTAAACTCCACGGAAAATACAAAATACTTATTGTGATAATGTATTTGCCTTCTTCAGCTCGCATTGGTTATCTGCAGATAACTTTCTTATTCGTATCTGAGTTGCAATGCAGAAATATCCGTCTCCAGGAACTAGTCAGTCTTCATGAGCATGGAAGGACACTCAGATCAGCAAACTTTGCATTTTCCGTTTGGACGTGCCACAGCAGACGGTACCGTAATTGCGATAGAACAAGCCCTGTTCTCGGAAATGCACTGCTAGAAAATGTCCGAAAATCTGAGAATATCAGCAGCTTTAGATCTCGTCTTAAAACCCTTCTCTTCAAAAGAGCAACCGAAGGAACACTATCAGGAATCTACAGATGAAGTGTTTCATACACGTCTGATTTGATTAACTGGTAAATAGGTCTTTCATGAACACAAACATTTAAGAGTAGATTTGATAACATTGCTGACGGTTATGTATATAAGCTTCGAGGCAAAAGAAAGACTACACCAGATTTTGATGGTGGCTCAAAATGAAATGAAAAAGAACCGAAACAGAATTGGTTTTCAGCAAGTCATGCATGTGAGAGGTGGCTAACGGGATCGGGCTGTCAGACTCACGGACTTGGTTCATCAATGTTATCGTATCCCCATTGCGTAGATCGAAGTAATAATATCCTTCACTGATTGGTGTAAACATTAAAATCCCGATAAGGTAATGCAGGAAATTGTGCGGTGTAGGGTTTCTACCCTATGATCAGGAACTATTCCAAGAAAAGTCAATGCAGATATAACAGTTACTTTTGTGCCCGTCTCTTGTGGGATTGCTTGAACCTAAAACCACGCAGTACATGGACTCCACGTACCATGTCATGTTCCACCGTAGTACAGGTTTCTGTGAATTTTGTTGCAAGTGAAATCTAAGTTCCTGTTTAAATCACTAACCTAATGATGAAACAGCAACCGTCAGTGCGAAAGAAGACCCAGTCTTGACAAAACCCAGGAACAGATTCCGTTTGGTGTAAAGGACAAGACTGCTTCGTAAATCAGCTCACGGAACCATAGAAAATCCGTGTGGACACCGGGTGTAAGGGTGTCCTGTTCTACCTGTAGCATCAGCCATTCACCTCATGTTCCTGAAGAGTATAAAAGCATTGTTAATCCCAACACCTCACAACAGCGGCATATGGCGGCATCCTGTACAAACCAAACAGCCATGTGATTGACAAACCAGAAAATCTAGTTGACAATTTTGAATTACGAATATTTTTTAGAAGTTCAGAGAACCCATTGCTTTCAAGAACAGGTATGTGTTTTTGAAATGTATTTGTTTGTGAACGCACTCGGGGTCAGTTTACATGTTTCAGACAAAACATTATTTCACAGGTGATTCAGCAAAGCCTCATGCTACTGAGCTTTTGATGACATTCGGGGACAGACTAATTTATTGCATAAATCATAATGACGTTGGTGAGAATCAGCACACCCAGGCGACAGAAACCAGAAGTGTATGTAGAAACCATTCTTTGTGTGATTGGGTTAACTGTGTGTCAGATATGTAACAGCATGTCAGGTTAATGCTCGTGACGTGGTGCAGTGAAACCTACAAGTGTAGTGCTGAAGTACCTATGGTCATTATTGTAGAATCTCGGAGTTTTGTTGAACGAATCTCAACATATCAAACTGAAACATGACTCAAATAGTAAAGTATCAAACTCGTGAAATTCATTTTGCTGAATGCATTTTCATCTTCACCACTATTATTGCTAGTTTATTCAAGTGAAGTTAGCAGGGCTAACATGAAACCTTCCCCACACTGGAGCATGGAACATGGAAAACTTAAATGTATGGTGCTGCTGTCAATGTAAGGCAGTACTGAAACTGGGGCAACTGTAATATCTTTTTAAACTTTGAATCAGAAAGTATGTTTAATCATGAACAATAGTTAGTTTGTCTTTTGGTTGTTTAAAGCCGCAATAATCGAGTCTCGACCAGAGGATGGAAGTATTCATGTCACTGGACTCGCTAATTTGGATAGCGTCGTTCAGTGTGATGGAGGTCTTTTCTAAAATAGGATCGCGTCCCGTACGAGGTTCATCATTGTTAAAACCTTGTTTCGGTTTCCTTGCGATTTATTCAGACCAGGACGTTAGTCACACGTCGACAGCCATTGTTTGTGGTTACACTGTTACAATGAGTTTGAAAACTTGGAGTAGTGTAAACAACAATGTTTAAAAAATAACATGCATGTACTTACATTCACGCACACACAAAACGTACATAAAACAGAATGTATTTGCACTCAACCTGTGATGAACAGGGTCAATAATAAAGCATCCGCTCACACACACAAACACAAACAATTGCCCCCACCTTAATCAAACATACACACACGCACTCACATACACACACATCTCAAACAGGCACAAACGCATACACATAAACACACACACACACACACACACTCACCCACCCACATGCCACAATCATACACAAGACCCTTGAAGATCCGGGTTAGAATTGATCTTCAGTAACCCATGCATGGCGTGTGTACCCAAAGATACACACCAACTCATATTGGCGGATATAGAAACCTGGTATTGAAAGCAGATCTTGGGATGTTGGCCAGACATACGGCTACAACCCATTAGTGATGCTGGTAGTTGTTGTAACTGATATGGCTTCATTGTAAATGTGTGTAGCTTGAATGTACACGTGTGTACCTTTAGTGGAAACGCGAGCGTACACGTGGAAAGCTTGGATGTAAACTTGTATAGATTTAGTGTAAACGTGATTAGCTCAAGAGTAAACTTGGGTACCTTGAGTGAGTATGTGAGTGTGTGTGTTTATGTTTGATTGGACTGGAGGGAATTGTTTGTGTATGAGTGTACACGTGGGTAGCTTGAGTGTGCATGTGAGTAGCTTGAGTTGTTATGAAATAGGTGTGGGAATGTTTTTATTCTGTGGGTTACATAATTTTATTAATAAAGTGTCAAGCTGTTTGGATTTGAGACTAGGAATAATAATATGTATCAGCACTGACTGTGTTTCAACGATCGATAAGTCAGTAGGTTTTTAAAAAACGAAAAACACTGTTATATGCATCCCCAGTATCCACATTTAAGCATTTGTTACGTGGGATTCAGAAATATAAGACACTTATCATATCCCAGTACAGAGTTCGCGTGACTGTGTGTTTATGACTGATCATTTTGTGAAATACCTGACGGACAAAAACACACAGGCATTCGCTCTACTCTATCGAACAGTACATGAAATACATTTTGCTGGAAATGATTCTATCAGAGAAAGGTATTTCTGTTTAATCAAACGAAATTAAATTGCACGGAAGTATACCAAATTTGTCGATTAGTTAGTCAAGACACTTTAGGAATGTTATAATCGTGGTTTATATTGATGAGGTATCCTTTAAGTTGACAAGAAAACAGATTTTGAATTGCTGGTGACAAGTAGGGCTGGATGTTGACCTGATTCTCATATTGCGATATATTGCAATAATTTAAGAGATATTGCAATACACACTGTGATATATTGACTGGAAGGTTTCTACCCAAGTGTGTTCATCATTAATGCACAATAGCTCTCTGGGCGTGACATCGTCTTCTTAGATGCTGTTAAACCATACTTTCAGGCTCCCCGTCCCCATTGTGTATGGTTGCCTGCAAATGGTTTACAGATAAATGAAATGATATAGAGCCTTAATGTAGAATGTGTAATTGAAGTACTGTATTGAAGCAATGTTTTGCGAACATAATGATCAATATAATAGCATAACATGATTTTCATTATCAGCATTGTTTTCTTTAACACAGAGTGCACTTCAAAGCATATACATATACATGAGCCGCTGTAACCCAAGTCCATTTTGATCCAGTAAGTTATCTACGCTCTTCTCAACACTTCCTGCTGACTGTTCCAAGTTGCAATTTGAAATCATTTGGTGCCAGATCATTCCCGTTTGCTACTGCATCTCTATGGAATTCCCCTCCTATTGACGTGAAGTCATCGCCAACCCCCACGTCTTTCAAAGCACACCTCAAGACCCACCTTTTCCGAAGATATCAATAACAGTTCTGCCAGCATCTCCATCCTTGTTTATAGTTTTATTATGCTGCTACTACTACTACTACTACTACTACTACTACTACTACTACTACTACTACTACTACTACTACTACTACCACTACTACTACTACTACTACTACTACTACTACACAAACTTGCCGGTGTATGATTTGGGGCATTATTTGGGAAAATAACAATTTGCTTCATGAAACGTACCTTATTCAGTTGTGTGTGTAAATATAATAACATATGTTACAAGTCTAATGCAGCGTTTGGTTTTGGAATTTATTCATCTATATTTAAATGAGATAAATTATGCTGAATTGCCACTTACCCCATTGTCAGCCGTTTTCCCTTATCTTTAACTTGCTTATTTTTTCTTCAGGAGACTGGAACACAAGGTAGGTTTTTCCATGTTAATTACTACTGGATGAATGGGTTTTGGAAAACAGAAGTTAGGTAATTCCCGCCATACCTGGCTTGAATAAAACACCAGTGTGATTTGTGTTACACGAATGTTATTGACAGTGTGTTTCGATACTGAAGTCGTGTTTCATATGACACGGGAAACATTTTACTCGAGAAGTGAAAAAGTAAGTGAATTCTCATTTCCATGACGAGTACAGAGTGAGTGAGTGAGTTTAGTTTTATGCCGCATTCAGCAATATTCCAGCTATAAGGCGACGGTCTGTAAATAATCGAATCCGGACCAGACAATTCAGTGATCAACAGCATGAGCATCTATCTACGCAATTGCGATACGATGACATGTGTCAACCAAGTCAGTAAGCCTGACCACCCGATCCTGTTTATCGCCTCTTACGACAAGCATGGGTTGCTGAAGATCAATTGTAACCCGGATCTTCACGGATATGAGTGCAGAGACCAGTCCAGTGTTAGACAGCATGCCAACGAACGTGTTGTTCAGACACGTGTTTAACACAACCAAGTATCGCTAGATGAAGGTTAAAATGCCGGTTTAACTGGTTGACAGAACACTCCGATGTTTTAGGCATGCTACCAAGCGAGGTTCCACATAGGTTGCCATAACACTTACGCATCGGATGAGATTACTTGAAGATCCGGGTTAGAATTGATCTTCAGCAATCCATGCTTGTCTCCCCCGTGAAGATTTGGGTTAGAATTGACATTCAGCAACCCATGCTTGTCTCCCCCGTGAAGACCTGGGTTAGAATTGGTCTTTAGCAACCAATATCTGTGGTAGGAGGCGACTAACGGGAGCGGGTGGTCATCACATATAGCTCGAATATTGCTGAGTGCGGCGTTAAGCAACAAACAAACAACTTGATGGACGATAGAAAACCCAGATGTCTTTAATCAATGGTTGTCAAAATGTCTTGGTGTCAACTGAAATTACTTTTAATTTTTAACTACTTTTCTGAATATGTATGTGATGATTATACTATAGTCACAGCAATCACCGTCGTTCGACAGACACGGTTTTGACATCTATTGCAACACTCAGACGTTCTCTGACAAGCCGCTGGATTCGCAGCTTGTCGTTTAGGAACGTGTCATTGACTGTTGTTGCGAAAATGTGTGGGACGTGATCTTTACCACGTTGAGAGAACATGTAGAATAGCAACTTGTCTTAAAGGACGTGTGGTTGACCTTGTTGCGAGAACATGTAGGATAGCAACTTCTCGTTTAGGGACGTGTGCTTTGTCTTTAGGGACGTGTGCTTGACCTTGTTGCAAGAACATGTAGGATAGAAAGTTGTCGTTAAGGGACGTACTCTTGATCTTGTTGCGAGAACATGTAGAGATCGGTTTTGACATGTAGTTAAATATGTACGGCTGCTGAGTATGTACGTGGATTTGCTGTGGGTGTCAGCGTAACCTACCCTATGGTTGCAGGTTGTCATCATCCCCTGCTCCAGCACCGGCGCCCACCATGGCCGACAACCGGACATACTTTGAAATTGAAGACGTCCGGGAATCGCAGGCCGGAACCATTCAGAGACGAGAAGAGGGAACCAATCTGCGACGTGATTACACGAATAGCTGCGGCTACCATGAACTCCGCCATTTACGACTCAAGAAAGATAGTGTACTGCGCATGACTGGAACAGACATGGACGACTGTTCCAGTATGAAATCAGTGTCCACCGTGAGTCAGTATGATGAACCATGGATCTAAGTATTCGGCTATCTACAGATATGGAAAGATAAGATTGCTCTTTTAGTGGACACCTGGTGTCATCACTGATTTTTAGTGATTCATTGACACATTTTTTTCACAACTATTTTATGGCCTGTGCTGAAGAGAATACATTTCAACATGTATATGGAGTTGTTTTTATCATTTTGAGAATGATTATTCTCTGGCGTTGATGGTTCTTTCTTTTTTGTTTTAAAACGAAATCTCAAGTCCATCGACATAACGATATTTGATTTAAACTCGACACTGTACTGTACGACAAGATCACGATATACATTATATACATTATAACTTTTCATATCATTGACATTTAGTTACCTTTCAGATGATAGCAAAATAACCAACAACGAAATGAGAACTTTTGTATATGTAGCATGCTCTTAAAATGCAATTGCAACTAATATCGCGTTTAGCAATATTCCAGCAATATCACGACCGGGAACACCAGAAATGAGCTCCACACATTGCCTCTGTTCATCCATCAGAAAATGGGTACCCGGTGGGATATGTGAGCTGCTATAAGCCTTCTAGCAGCTCACAGTCAGCTTGGGTTATCCGGGGTAATAATTACCAAATTGTAGCGCTTTGAGCTTGCCCCTCCGTGGTGCGGAATTCAGCACATTACTAGTGCCCTTATTATTATAACGCACGTGGAAAATCGAACCCGGTTTTCGGCGTGACGAGTGAACGCTTTGACCACTGGGCTACCCCACCGCACCCTGTCTCGGGGACATTCTTGAAATTAGTCATGGCTCCCCGACACAGGATGCCCGAGTCACAGTGACAAAAGCTGAATGAATAACAGGTTGTTTGAGCCTATGTCCGTGAGTGAGTGAGTGAGTATGGTTTTACGCCGCATTTAGCAATATTCCAGCAATATCACGGCGGGGGACACCAGAAATGAGCTTCACACATTGCACCCATGTGGGAAATGGAACCCGCGTCTTTGGCGTGACAAGCGAACGCTTAGCTACCCCAAAGCCCTCGATGCCCATAAAACGTGGTTAGGCTGGTGTCGTGGCAACAGTTTACATGTATTTGATTCAATAATCTCTCTGTATTGTATGTGGTCATCTGTTTGAGTGTACTAAATAGTTGATATAGTGTTGTCAACTTGTATATACTCGCCTGTATCAGTTTTATCTACGCTTGACAAAGATGACAATTTCCTATTGGGCTGCGTTTTACGATTGTTGCGTAGATCGATGCTCATGCTGTTGATCCCCCGTGAAGATCCGTTTTAGCATTGGTCTTCAGTAATCCACGCTTGTCGTAAGACATGTCATCGTATCCCAACTGATGCTTATGTTGTTGATACCTGGATTGTCTGTTCCAGAACCGATTATTTACAGATCGCCATCATATAGTTGGAATATTGATGAGTGCGGCGTTAAACAACAAACCACCAACCAGTCATGCTGTTGATCACTGCATTGTCTGGTCCAGACTCTATTATTTACTGACCGACGCCAAATAGCTATAATATTGCTGTAGGGCGTTAAACAACCAACCAGCCAACCAACCAATCTCACTATAGTGTAGGCCAAGGAGTCGTGTTTTCTGCATCGTGTCAGCTGGCTGAAGCCACTGGGGTCTTCCTTTAAACGCAGTCACAAATGGTCAAGTTCTGTCAGTAATATCCATTCATTTACCCATTAATATATCCACAGCGCACATTCAAAACGTTTCTGTATTAAAATCTTTGTCACGATAATATCATCGTAATTGTGCTTTCCAGCAAACAGCTGGTCATTGTCATAGATGGTATATAATTACAACATTCACCTTCAAATCTTTGAAGGGCATTTAGAAGTGGAATACATAAGAAAAGCAAGATTTATGGATGTCAACACTTCTTTATTGTCAATAACACGACGTTTCAATTACCATGCTGTTTTAGTGTATCACTGGCCTCCTCGTGTTTGTATTATATCTTATCAAATATATTACCATGTTGTTTTAGCGTATCACTGGCCTCCTCGTGTTTGTATTATTACCCATCAAATCTATTACCATGTTGTTTTAGCGTATCACTGGCCTCCTCGTGTTTGTATTATAACCCATCAAATCTATTACCATGTTGTTTTAGCGTATCACTGGCCTCCTCGTGTTTGTATTATATCCCATCAAATCTATTACCATGTTGTTTTAGTGTATCACTGGCCTCCTCGTGTTTGTATTATAACCCATCAAATCTATTACCATGTTATTTTAGCGTATCACTGGCCCCCTCGTGTTTGTATTATATCCCATCAAATCTATTACCATGTTGTTTTAGCGTATCACTGTCCTCCTCGTGTTAGTATTATATCCCATCAAATCTATTACCATGTTGTATAAGTGTATCACTGGCCTGTTTTTTATTACATATTCTTTCCTCGACATTGTTAAACCTTTTATACATGTTTTCTTTGTAAGTGCCTTATGTAGGTATATATATCCCCCTTACCCTACTATTCACCTGATGAAGGAGCAAGCATACACTCCGAAACGTCCGAAACGTCGTGTTATTCACAATAAAGAAGTGTTGACATCCATAAATCTTGCTTTTCTTAAACATTCACGTTGTAATTTCTTCGAACTCGATAAACTGATGACTACTGGTTAGTCATTGCCATTGGTTTTGTGACCGAGGTTGCTTTTGAACAATGGCTGCTCTTGAATGATCTTTTATCATTCGTTATGCATTCCAACCCGTGAAGGTCCGGGTTAGAATGAACCTTCAGTAACCCATGCTGGTCGTAAGAGGCGACTAACGGTAGCGGATGGTCAGGCTCGCTAGCTTGGTTGACACATGTTCGGTTCCCAATTGCCAGGTCGATGCTCATGCTGTTGATCACTGGACTGTCTGGTCCAGACTCGATTATTTACAGACCGCCGCCATATATATGGATATAGTTTGGCATGAAATGCATGTGGACCCGGTTTTTTGTAAATATCTCTTCATCCAATGACCCAATCGATCTCAAACTGTGCAAGTGGATGTTTTGTCAGACAACCTAATCACATTGTAAATCACCGATTTTATGCATTTGTATTAAAGAATCTGTCTATGTAACTGTCAACAAAATAAACAGCAGAACGCAGAAGGCTTGCAGAGGGAGGGAGCCAATGACCTGTAACAGCGGCAGTGTTGGGTCATAAAGGTCAACGTTCGTCAATGTAGGTCAGCTATGCTGATGACCCTGATGTCAAAAGAATCTAACTTTGGATGCCTACCTTTTTGTACAAGGTTTTGTTTATTGGTTGTTGGTTTATTTTTCACAATTGTTAGCACGATGTTCTTTTTCATGCCAAGAGCAAAAGTTGTACGTTTCATGTAATCCGACACCTTATAAATCGGTTTGCTACGTTTGCTCTCTTTTAAAAAAAAATTAAACACATTGCTAATTAAACGTTTAGCATCATCTGAATAAGCTTTCATGATGACAGCTAGAAGTAGTCAATGTGAATGATCCAAACGGTCTATCACTGTGCAGTGCACAGGTAACTATCATGAACTGCACGTGCATTTACCTTTATGACCCAACACTACCGCTGTTACAGGTCATTGGCTCCCTCCCTCTGCAAGCCTTCTGCGTTCTGCTGTTTATTTTGTTGACAGTTACATAGACAGATTCTTTAATACAAATGCATAAAATCGGTGATTTACAATGTGATTAGGTTGTCTGACAAAACATCCACTTGCACAGTTTGAGATCGATTGGGTCATTGGATGAAGAGATATTTACAAAAAACCGGGTCCACATGCATTTCATGCCAAACTATAGGTCGCAGGTTCGGTCCCCGGCCGCGTCATACCAAAATATGGTTCTTGATGGTCCCTGCCTGGCGCTAGGCATTAATGTAAACATCAAGGCTCGGAGTCAGTACAATGTGTCTGAGTGGGGTATTCATGCTTAACTACAGCTTGGTATCTCAGTGAGCTAGCACAATAAAACCAGCTGAAGTCTAGGCTAGTACAAGTAGCCACACATACACACGCATGCATGTCGTCATATGAGTGAAATATTCTTAAGTACGACGTTAAACCCCATTGCATCTCACCTCATCCATGTGGGGAATCGAACCCGGGTCTTCGGCGTGATGAGCGAACACGTTAACCACTAGGCTACCCCACTGCCCCACGTAAGGTGAGGCAAAAAGGGGTATAACATCGTGTACAAGACTGTGTGCTGTGGATGTTGCTGTTATTGAGCCGACCAGTGCTTTCGTTTTCCTCACGTACTTTAGCCACCAATCTTCCATCTCGGGCCAGACGCACTATTCATTACACCCGGAAACAGTCTCACGGATTGTGAAATTCGAAGCTCGCGTTAATGAAACATTTCTGTGTTTACCAAAACATTATTATGGAAGCGTATTAGTGCCAAAAACTAATATTATTTTCATCGACATAGGATACACATTCTCCTTCGTATTTGATACTTTCATTCGTTTTGGCTAGTTTCATTTACATGGGTGATACTTTCATATTCATAAATGATACTTTCATCTATTGAGAGGATACTTTCATCTCCTTAGAAGATGCATTCTTCTTCGTAGTTGATGCTGCCATCTACGGAGAGGCTAGTTTCATTTGCTTAGTTGATACTTTCATCCTCATAGGTGATACCTTCATCTATTGAGTGGATATTTTCATCTACATAGAAGATACTTCTTCGATTTCATGTAGGGATACTTTCATCTTCGTAGGGATACTTTCATCTTCGTAGGGATACTTTCATCTTCGTAGGTGATACCTGCATTTATTGAGAGGTTACTTTAATCTACATAGAAGATACCTTCTTCGATTTTATGTAGGGATACTTTCATCTTTGTAGGGATACTTTCATCTTCATAGGGATACTTTCATCTTCGTACAGGGGACTTTCATCTCAATATATGATATTGTCTTTTCTGAGACCGTTATTATATGCCGTGAAGTTACAATCCAAGTTGTATATGATATAAACTTGAAACAAACGTTCATCAAAGCTGGAAGTCAAACACTTCCAGCAATAGATGATACCTTTTCCGATGTAGATATTAGTATCATATACGTAAATTTTAGTTTCATCGGCGTAGAAAGTAAAGTATCTATAACGTAGATGAAAGTATCTTTATAATAGATGACAGTGTCGTCTACAAAGATGAAAAAAGTATCGTTTTTGGCACGAATACGCTTCCATAAATTGTGATATTTTAACAGTCTGAATTGAACCACAATTTCACCGACAAGGAAAACGAAGAAACAAACACATTTATGAAACAAACTATTGAGAAAAATTTGACGCAATTCAACAATGACATTTTTCAGAGTGGTAATATAGATTGAAGGTTGTGATTTAATGTCAATAAATGTATGGTGTTGTTTCTGTACCTTACGATCAGGAAATACTCCAAGAAATACCAACGGAGATATGACAGTAACGATATAATATAGGCCGGTCAATTGTGGGTTTGTTTGAACCCGAAAGCTCAACGTGCACCATGTCATGTTCCACCATAATCCCACCTTCTGTGTCATGGATTCGCCGCTTGTAAGGGGAGCGTATGCAGAGACCCGTGAAGATCCGGGTCAGTATTTGTCTTCAGCAACCCATGCTTGTCGTAAGAGAAGACTAACGGGATCGGGTGGTCAGGCTCACTGACTTGTCTCACAGGATTGTCTAGTCCAAACTCGATTACTTACACATCGCTGTCATATAACTGTAACATTGAATGTAATTAGGGAATCTCGGTATCAAACCCAGCCAATCATTGCAGCTACACTTGTGGAGTTATCTCCCTTAGACCATTTAGCGCATCATTTTTAACGTTGAATGATAATTTTGTTTAATCATGAACGATTACAATCATCTTGTCACTGGACTCGTTAAATTGGAAAACATCGTTCAGGGTGTGATGGAGGTTCTTTCTGAAATATGATCGCGTGTGGTTCAGAGTTGAATATTGTTTAACCTGGTTTCGGTTTTCTGCATTTCATTCAGTATTGATTCATGACCAGGACGTTTCTCACACGTCGACAGTCCAGTCACAGTTTATGATTACTCTCATGAGTTTGGTAACATAGGGTAGGATAAACAAAAAAGTTTTACGCTTTAATTCAATTAATGCTCAATGCAATAGTTTGTTTAGCTTTATATATCACGCACACACTTGCAGGCACTCACACACAAGGATGTTCTCACGCACATCAACAATTACTGGAAACAGGATGTAAGCACAGACACCATTATCTGTTTGCATATCAACATTCACTCACACTCTTAAGAAACGTGTGAAGGGTTACTAATACAAGATCCGCTTCCACGCAAACACACACATGTCTTCTATTTTTACCCAAGTGAAACTTCAGAATACAGTTTGTACAATGGGTGTATCTTCCGATGTCCTTGTTGAAACAGGAATAAGTCTTATCGTTACAAATGTGCCTGGATTATTGAAACTATGACTGTACCTGCATAGCTACAGTGGGGGGATGAGTGAGTGAGTTTCACGCCTCTTTTAGCAAACGTCCGGCAACATCACGACGGGGGACACCAGAAATTGGCTTCACACTTTGTACCCATGTAGGGATTCGAACCCGGGCGTGACCCGCTTAGCTCCGGACTGATATTCTTCCAGTCGGAATTTTTATACAATGTATTGTCTCTGACAGATGTGCTCTTCTGAGGAAGATTACATCATATTATTTAGATATTGAAACGATATAGGGTAATGACTGAGTCCCTGCTACCCATCGGGAGATACAGTAACATGTCATCTCTCAATGGAAACAATTCATAACAATGAATGAAATGAAAACGTGGGTAGCTTGGGTGTAAACGTCTCTAGCTTGCGTGTGCACGTGAGTAGCTTGAGCGTGCAAGTGAAAAGCTTGAGTGTCCACTTGAGTAGCTTGAGTGTACACATAAGTAGCTTGAGTGTACACATAAGTAGCTTGAGTGTAAACGTGAACAGCTTGAGTGTAAACGTCTGTAGCTTGAGTGCACACGTGAGTAGCTTGAGTGTACATTCGAGTAACTTACATGTACACCTGAGTAGCTTAAGTGTACACGTGAGTGGCCTTATAGTGTACACGTGAGTAGCTTGAGTGTACATTCGAGTAACTTACATGTACACCTGAGTAGCTTAAGTGTACACGTGAGTGGCCTTTTAGTGTACACGTGAGTAGCTTGAGTGTAAACGTGAGTAGCTTGAGTGTAAACGTGTGTAGCTTGAGTGTAAACGTGGGTATCTTGTGTGTACACTTGTGTAGCTTGAGAGGAAACGTGAATAGCTTGAGTGTACACGTATGTGGCTTGAGTGTAAACGTGAGTAGCTTGAGTGTAAACGTGTGTAGCTTGAGTGTAAACGTGGGTAGCTTGAGTATACACGTGAGAAGCCTGGGCGTAGAATTGAGAAGCTTAAGTGTACAAGTGGGAAGATTGAGTGTAAACGAGAGTAGCTTGAGTGTAAACGTGAGTAGCTTGAGTGTAAACGTGAATAGCTTAAGTGTAAACGTATGTAGCTTGAGTGTACACATGAGTAGCTTGAGTGTAAACATATGTAGCTTGAGTGTAAATGTGTGTAGCTTGAGTGTAAACGTGAGTATCTTGTGTGTAAACGTACGTAGCTTGAGTATAAACGTGTGTAGTTTGAGTGTAAACGTGGGTAGTTTGAGTATACACGTGAATAGCTTGAGCGTAGAATTCAGTAACTTAAGTGTACACGTGAGAAGTGTAAACCGGGGTAGCTGGAGTTTAAACGTATGTAGCTTGAGTGTAAAAGTGAGTATCTTGTGTGTGCACTTGTGTAGCTTTAGAGGAAACGTGAATAGCTTGAGTGTGCACGTGTGTAGCTTGAGTGGAAAAGTGAGTAGCTTGAGTGTACACGTATGTAGCCTGAGTGTATATGTGGGTAACTTGAGTATAAACGTGAGAAGCTTGAGTGTAAACGTATGCGTGCTTTGTTTTCGGTTTATGTTTGGGCTCACATGACAATCAGAAGAATATTACCTGGAAATATTCCAGCTATATGACGGCGGTCTGTCAGTAATCGAGTCTGGTCCAGACAATCCAGGGATCAACAGCATGAACATCGATCTACACAATTAGGATACGATGACATTTGTCAACCCAGTCAGCGAGCCTGACCACCCGATCCCATTAGTCGCCTTTTTACAAGCATGGGTTACTGAAGATCAATTCGAACCCGGATCTTCACGGGTCTCACATTGGTTTAGAAAGCATTACGAAGGCTGCGTTGTCGCTTGTACGATATGAAATTATGACATAATGTTTTAAAGGATTACATCACCAGAAACGTAGTGATAAAGTTCAGGCAGTGCAGATACGTTTGTTATAGTTACAGAGTACCCAGAGGTGCAGATGTCTGCGTTGTGTTTGCTTCACTGTTAGTGGTGTACCGTGTACAGCTTATTTGTGTGTTTGTTCAACGCCGCAATCAGCTAAATACCAGTTAATATTCCAGTCCTGATCAGAGAGTCCAGTGATTGATGAGCATCGATCTACGCAATTGGGATACCGTTTGTCGCCTCTTACGACAAGCATGGGATCATCTTGAGATACGACCGGCGTCAACCTCGGCGTTCTACGCTGAAAGTCGTTGTGTTCCAAATGTAGACACGTTTTTTTAAAACACAAGCGAAAAAGTGCTATGAAACGCTCACACACTTCTACTCTATCGCCCATATTACAAATATGGCGCCGTAATCCGTCACGATGAGAACCGAAAGGGTTCATCATGTAAAGACAAGATGTTGTATACTCCTGTCAATGTCGGTTGTTGACGTCCAGGCAGATTTCATATCTTACCCTACATCAACCCTAGACCCAGATTAACCCATCTTCAAGCCTTTTGCCTATTGCCCGAGGCTGGCTAGCGAGGCGAGTGTAGATGTAAAATATGATATGAAAACCTAGATATACCGACCTCTCTATTGTAAACACTAACATGTCGTAATATCAAACTGGATTGCAATACCTTTTCACCTTGTTTGGGAGACATTGAGGTTAGAAAACTATCCGAGCAGACGAGCAGACGACACACTAAGGGAGGTAACTCCAATTTAACCACGGGTAAAAGTTGAGCCACAATTGAAACACACGGACAAGCTGTGTGAGCAAATTCTGTGATAGGGGTCTGGTAATAACATTACTGTACTATGTTCGTATCTATGTTGCCTTATATCATTGCAAGGTAAAAGATGATGCGTGTTTATGTTTATTCGACAGTGTTTTACTGATTGTATAAACATTCTGATCGATAGGATTCTTTTCATTAAAAGATTTCAAATAAATTCAATGCTTCCGAAACAGGGTAGTCGAAATAAGATCTTCATTAAGCGGTTGGTGTCACCAAGTGCTGGGCCGGCGTTGTGTCAGTTCACAAATCCCCCAAGAAATTTCTCCTCACAATTATAATGACATGGAGGTTTGTAAAACTCAAGGGTCCCTGGTAGTATTACGATGTTTTGCAAAGCGGCTTAATAGAGGAAACTGGTATAAACGTTGCTACAATAGAACTGCATCTTCATGTCCAAATTTCGTTTTTAAACAACGCGGGGCGGTGGGCAAGCCTCACAGTTAAAGCGTCTTCTTGTCACGCTGAAGACTCTGATTCGCTTCCCCAAATGGGTACAAAGCCCATTTCTGGTGTCCCCAACGCGATATTTCTGGAATATTGCTAAAAGAGGCGTAAAAAGAAAGTCACTCACTCACAACGCATGAATATATATAACTTCGGAACAGACCAAACCAAGGAACCGTTGCGAGGGCTAAAATGGTTATAAGTGCCGCTGAATTAAATCTTATCCATCACCCACGTGAGGATAGCTAAGTGTATCACAGATGTGTTTTTGCAATTTCAAACTTCCGCCGTCGGTGTCAATAAGGGAGACACCGTTTCAAATGGAAATGAAATGTTCCGTGGCGTTCGCCGTTACTACACCAGAAATGGGCTTCACACATTGTACCCATGTGGGGAGTTGAACCCGGCCCGGGCGAACGCTTTTAACCACTAGGCTACCCACCGCCCCTTTGCTAGCTGTGATGTTGGACAACGATTACACTAGGGCAAACGTCAAAACATTTATTTCACAAATAGCCTCGAACGAATTAGTCAGTGATTTGTTTCCTGCTGTAAGGAATTCTTCCGGTTTGTAATGGCAAATCGTCAGTGTATGAGAGCAGGGACAACTATGACAGGACACATTATGTTTCACACACGCCGAACCTCGTTATGGAAGGACGAGTTTTGATAAAATCTTCAAGTTAATTCATTGATTAATTGTTCATGTTACCAATGTTGGTGATTGTAACAAATGTATAACTAACGTTAAAATAGTTTGATTCATCGCAAATCATACTAAATGCAATACACTACAAACAACGCATATGTATGTCACTGCGCTATATACGGCGCCTCGTAAATGTCCGTTTATACATGTACTACTAAGGAAGTATTGTGATTTTAAAGTCAACGATTATTTTCCAATCTCAAGGCGATTCAGAAACAAGGAAGGCAAAGTGTTTGTCTTAAAAGCTAACTTAATTCAGCATTGTGTTATGAGCGTCTCTCCACATCTACATTATGCCCTAGTATGTATGCACGTGAATGTATGTGTGTGTGTGTGTGTGTGTGTGTGTGTGTGTGAGTGAATGTAGATGTGGATGTGGATGTGTACTTGTGCACGTGTGTGTATTTCTGTAACATAAAAATTGAAATAATGACACACTGATACTGTTGAAATGGAACAACAAATAGCTTGCTTTCGGGAACAGAATATTTCCGATGAATCGGAGGAAAGCAGTACATATGGAAAGTATTGATCAGTATGTAAATATAACACATACACACCTATATATACATGTCTGTCTGTTTATATGCATGGAATGATGGAAGGATGGATGAATAGATGGATGGATGGATGAATAGATGGATCGATGCATGCATATTTTATCGCGACTTAACAAAAAGGAAAAACAATTTTAATGAGAACACTGTACAATGTAACCGATTTTACAAACATATAACATTAATAACAACAAGTAACCGTTTCGGTTAAGAAATAGGATTGTACATCCTCTGTGACTTATCCAATTCAAAACTACATGGCTTGGTCATAAGACGCGTCAAACAATAATCAGACAACAAAGCTGTATTTATAGCCAACTGTAAGGGAAGCGAAACTCATAATGATGCATTGAAATTGTCACAATTAATTTAAAAAGATGTGAAACCGCACTGGTCATTACAGTTTCAAAGGAACCAGAACATAGCAAATTTATCATTTGTTATATTACAAATATATCTCACGACGTGAGTGGAATATTTACCGATCAACTGATATTTTTGTTGCAATACGCGTCGGAAATTGCCGAATTGACGTTAAATTTGAACCCACTAACGTACCCCTTACGGTACGTATTTTCAAATTGATATTAGCCTTTAAACCACACCTTTAAACACGCAGAATAAAATGAGTCCTGGTATCACAAACAGAATTATGTTTTATGTTCAGACTGCAGGAGGGTTTCACTTCATATTACATAGTTTGCATTACATATTCTTCAAGAAGGATGTATCTTACATTTTGCGAACAAAGCCCAGTCAGTATCTTAGGTCAGGCAAATGCCAACGGTCTGAACTAGAAATATTTTCTGGTTGTTCATGCAAAGGAAATCGTTGGTACGTTACCAGCGACAACTATGCACTGTGCATATCCTGAACGATCTTTCTCACGATCGAACGCAGATCATTATAATACAAGCTACACAAAGATATAGAATCATTATTCTCTTCTTCATGATCTGAGTATTGTTGAGTACAGTTCAGGACAGGTCCATGGTCCATGAGAGTGACAGGTTCATAGTCTTGGTCCAGTGGTACTAATCTGTTCCTGGTGGTATTGGCATCTGTAGGGTCGACCTCATTCACCCGGTTGAAACGTTTGAAGTTAAGTGTGTGGTATCCTAAACTGTTTTCCGCATACAGCTGACTGTTTTCAGCGCCACCAACAGGTGAACATTCGACAACATCATAACGTTGACGTTGAACGATGTTCGATGTCGTAGATGTCGAAGGGTTCTACGTTGGTGAACACCTGCAACAGGGACGATTACTGTGGTTTAGGAAAAGGTTCTCGTTTAGAACAGGGACCGTGGGGTAGCCTAGTGGTTAAAGAGTTTACTCGTCACGCCGAAGACCCGTGTTCGATTCCCCACATGGGTACAATGTGTGAAGCCCATTTCTGGTGTCCCCCGCCGTGATATTGCTCGAATATCGCTAAAACTAAACTCAATCACTCGTTCGTTTAGAACGAGGTTTGGCAGCTCAAAGTTATATATATTGATAATATCATTTTCTCTTAAATGCGGGTCTTGATATGGGAGGTACTGGAGCATGGGGATTAAAGTTATCTGAGTCGAAAAATGTTGGCGCCAAGAAGATGTAGAATCCTGTTGCTGTAAAAGAAAGAAAGAAACTCGCCCTGTTTGTGGTCCTGGGTATAAAGGGCCATCCACATGGTCGCTGGATGCAAAAGGACGTAAAGCACTCACTCACTCACTCCACTCACTCACTCACTCACTCACTCACTCTCACTCACTCACCACTCACTCACTCACTCACTCACTCACTCACTCTCTCCTCCACTCACTCTCACTCTCACTCACTCACTCACTCACTCCACTCACTCACTCACTCACTCACTCACTCACTCTCTCACTCACCACTCACTCACTCACTCACTCACTCGCTCACTCACTCGCTCACTCACTCACTCACTCACTCCCTCGCTCGCTCACTTGAATAGTAATCAGGTTTTATGAACGCAATACATAAGGTTACCTTGTTGTTTGATCCTTATCAAGACAATAGCAGCAACGATGAATACAGCCAGCACTATAAGCAGGACACAGCACCCGACCATGATGTAAAGGACAACTGTAGTAACATCTGAAATATCAATTTATATTATCGAATCTTATGCATTTCCTGGCAGTCGGTAAGAAATTGAAACCATGTTTCCCATGTGTGTTGTGAATCCTTTGGTCCAATAGAGTTTAATGTCGCAGGAGATACTGGTTTAAGAAAAATCATGTTTGTCCTTCGACCTTGAACTGTTACAAATGGTTTATGGAAAAAAACCACATGAAATATTAAAGAGGACACACACATTTATTTAAAGAAAATAAAATGGATCGAGATTTTTTCTCAAAATATTTTAATACTTTGTAATAATGAATGACATTACTTTGGTCAGTTTTGGCGGTTGTAGCTGTAGAAAGAGGTACCCCGGTAGTTGTCGCAGCTGAGGTTTGTGTGCTGGAGACAGTCACTGTGTTAGGTGTGGCATCTACTACAACAGGAAGCAGATAGTAATACCATCCACCATCTGTATCATAAACAAAGTGAGTGAGTTTAGTTTTACGCCGCACTCATCTATATGGCGGCGGTCTGTAAATAATCAAGACTGGACCAGACAATCCAGTGATCAATAACATTAGCATCGATCTGCGCAATTGGGAATCGATGACATGTGTCAACCAATCCCGTTAGTCGCCTCTTACGACAAGCATGCGTTACTGAAGGTTCATTCTAACCTGGACCTTCACGGGTGTATCATAAGCACAGGTACATGCACAATCTGAAGGGATTGTTATATTAGGAATTATGAAGTGTTTGCTCCACACATTTAGTTTAAATATTTGCTCTAAAATTGACAGCATTCGAACCTCCAAACTCTACATATTTTATTTTCAAATACCAGGGATTTTCATGCTGGGAAATAATATCAATTTAACCGTTTGAGATCTCGTCGAGATGTATCATGTTAAATTATGAAACTTGTGAAACTTTGGACAGTGGGGTATGAAGGTACCCCGTAGCAATATCTCGCAGGAGATACTGGTTTAAGAAAAATCATGTTTGTCCTTCGACCTTGAACTGTTACAAATGGTTTATGAAAAAAGCCACACGAAATATTAAAGATGACACACACATTTATTTAAAGAAAATAAAATGGATCGAGATGTTTTCCCAAAATATTTTAATACTTTGTAATAATGAATGGCATTACTTTGGTCAGTGTTGGCGGTTGTAGCTGTAGAAAGTGGTACCCCGGTAGTTGTCGCAGCTGAGGTTTGTGTGCCATCTACAACAGGAAGCAAATAGCAATACCATCCACCATCTGGATCATAAACAAAGTGAGTGAGTGAGTTTAGTTTTACGCCGCACTCATCTATATGTCGGCGGTCTGTAAATAATCAAGACTGGACCAGACAATCCAGTGATCAATAACATTAGCATCGATCTGCGCAATTGGGAATCGATGACATGTGTCAACCAATCCCGTTAGTCGCCTCTTACGACAAGCATGCGTTACTGAAGGTTCATTCTAACCTGGACCTTCACGGGTGTAACATAAGCACAGGTACATTCACAATCGGAAAGGATTGTTATATTAGGAATTATGAAGTGTTTGCTCCACACATTTAGTTTAAATATTTGCTCTAAAATTGACAGCATTCGAACCTCCAAACTCTACATATTTTATTTTCAAATACCGGGAAATTTCATGCAGGGAAATAATATCAATTTAACCGTTTGAGATCTCGTCGAGATGTATCGTGTTTAATTTGTGAAACTTTGGACAGTGGGGAATGAAGGTGCCCCGCAGCAATATCTTGTTAAGAGAGAGCGTTTTGTTCGTAACGTACCCTGAGTACTTGCTGACGTTATGGAGGCTAGAGCCGCCGTTTGAGGTTTTGTTTGACCAATAGTGGAAGGTACAATACTAGTTGAGACCTGTGTACTCTTACGATCTGAAAAAAGATACATTCTAAACAATTCAAGTCTGTCAAGTTTTTATTCCTCCTTATAAACTAAGGATTGTTATTAGAATACTGACAACTTTAGTGATGTGATCTCCCATTCTGAATCTGAATCTAAAACATGGTAGTTTAGGTTTATAATTTGTTTGACAAATGAAAAAGATGAAGGTTCTTTAGCAGTGGCCATATACCTTTTTCCACGTATACACATATGACGATATTTTTACTTTCAACTTGTGTTGAAGGATGCAAGCCAATATTTATTAACCCTAATGATCCCTTAGTTACCCTGCCAAGGAGATAAAACTGATCAACTGCATCCAATACAATTTTTCCTGTAGTACCGTTGAACATATTTTGAGCCCAAACTGGTTTCATTCACAGCGATTTTCTATTGCACATGTGTAACATTAACCAGAATTTGTTATCGTAGGACGTCAAGTGTAGATGTCGTAGGACAAAGAACGGCACTCTTGTTAAAAATGTTTTACATATTCAAACAATTACTCGAGACTTACCAGCAATAACAAGGTTGTGGCCACCATGAAATGATCTTCGCTTGTAATCACTGAAGTAATAACGGCCACCGTCATCCTTCGTAACATTACAGATCAGCAACTCAACTGTTTTCCGGTATGGTGAAGTGAACAGTCTGATGACCTTCACTTTCGATCGACTGTTTGGTCAGATATAGACAGATATAGATTGTATGGTGGCAATGAGTTCACCACTAGGAGACCAAAATCCCATCACACCAACCGTCACCCTCCCTGTCAGGGATATGGTGACATCCTCGCCTTCACTTGCAGTTGTGGTGGTAGTAGATGAGACTGAAACATTGAGAAAGTGTCCTTTTTAGCAATTGACAACAAAATATGCCATGGTGTGCATAAATGTATGTCAGGGTATGTATGTTTTAATGTCGTTATTTATTATGAATTAAGCTGAATATGCTTCCATTATGATGTCATCGCATGTAATGTTTTTTATGGCACATTTTCACATAAATTGTCCTTCTTATGGTAATTGTATTTTTATTCAATTGAAATAATGATGATACCTTATATCGGACTCACCTTCTTGTCCAAATATGTACTCGTCAGTGCTTAAGGACGATGACCATGCTCCAACTTCCACTTGAACCTGACACGTGTATCTCTTTCCTTCATCTGTCATCCTCGTGGTTTTAACTGTCAGAGTATTGGTGTAGTATCGTCTATTAGCAAGCATTCCAGACCCTCGGTTCATGTCATAGTTTCCTCCATGGGTTAGTCGTTCACCATTTTCACTCCAAATGAAATAGATTTGCGAAACGAACTTGCCCATAGACAGAATATAGCAAGTTATGTTGACATCACTGCCGTACTGGACTCTCTCTGGAGACACGATGTAAGGATCATGCAAGTAATCTGTAAACACAGACATCACCCAACTTGGTTAATACTGATCGTGGCAGGTTCAAAGGGTAAATGTAGCATATGGCATTTAATACAACTGTTTACTCGTTACATGTGTGCTTAATGTAGTCATATTGAAATTATACCTTAGAATAAAAATTATTGGATTTGTTATATTTGTAAGTAGGCTGTTTTAAAATGATATCACACAGCGATACCAATATAACATAATAGGTGTGGAACTGTTTCCCGATGAAGTTACAGATTGCTTGCAAGTATAACAGCAACGCACTTATGTGCAAGTTAATCTATAACAATCAACTCGACTTACTCTGAGCATCGGATCCACGTCCAGTTACAATTACAGAAACACAAATTCCAGCAAGTATCCATGTCCAGATGAATTTGTCCCTCAATTTCACCTAAAGAAATATTTTGTATCTCAACTTCACATTGGACCTCATCATTGCCGTCATATAATGTATTAATAGACAGGAGCACCTTATTATTGTGATTAAGCAGTAGTAATTCATGTATTGATCTGTACAGCCATTTCAGTGGAACTATACTATTAGGCTACCCCACCACCCAACTATACTATGATGATCACCGAAGGAATGAGTGGACTTACCAGGTCCATGGCGGCTACATTTATTCTGCTAAATTAGGACAGCTTTCCTTATCAGAACACAGTCATCAGCAAGTTTACCGACGAAACAGGAAATATTTATAAAGCGTTCTGACACTATGGGCTCTGTGTAATGGTTTCAGTTTCAGTGCTTAATGAAATACTTTATGAAGTATTCTTTTCAACACTTTGCAAACTGAGGAAAATTTTACAATAATAAATTATAAAGGTTATATAAAAAACATCAGTTTGATTATAATCAATAAGTATTTTAGTCTTTGACTTAGTCGTTCTAAGTGTGATCTGACATTTCCATATCTAATTACACGTTTAGACGGCATTTCGCCCAAATTATCACTGGTGAGTTTGAAATGAAGATTATTTGTATGTGCTGTGGAAATATTAACAGCAGCCACATGCACGAAATAATGATACATTAAGCTCAGTACAGGAGGTTCTGACATGCATAAGGTGAGCAATCCTTTTCAGTTATCTGAAGTGGTTCACTCATTGTTTAAAACACATTGAGTAGCAAACTTGCGACAACACGTTTTTGGTCTTCTATAAATAACAGTGATTTTGAATTTGTGATACTGACAAAAGTGAGAGCGTGAGTTTAACGGCGCTTTTAGCAATACTAATATTTAAGCAATATCACAGCGGGGTCACAAGCAATGGGCTTCACACATTGTACCCATGTGTGGAATCGAACTCGGATCTTCAGCGTGTCGAGCGAACGCTTAATCCACCAGGCTACCCCACTGATCCTTCTGACAATACAGGTCCGGCGAGCTGTGTATATGGTAATACATAGTCTAATGATAACGGTAGCAGTGCTCGCCCATATTAAGACAATTAAGGTTGTTCTCGATGGTCGCCAGTGTCTCGCATTTTTACATAAAAGGCAAGGCCGTTATATCTGGGTAAATCTCAAGACATGGACAAATCGGCGTTTGGAGATGGCATCATGTCCTCATTGCATCTTGTATCGAGGTCTACGAAGAAAGTTTTAAAGTTTGTTCATTGTTAAGGTTAATTACGCTGTCACCATTTTAACATATTGAGGAAACATGATCATTATTATTCATCATACTAGGATAATGTTTATACTTGGTGTATTTGTTGAAAGTACATTTTACCCAAGATTGTATTACATATAAATACCTATTCTTCAGGTTTAATACATCTACACGCACGTATAGACAGACAGACATACACACACACAGACACACACACGCACGCACGCACGCACACACACACGCACACACACACACACGTCCGGAATAACAAATCGCGTCCGTCATACCATGCATTAGTTTGACGTGTTCACTTTTACACTCTTGTTTACTGCATTTGTTTTATTTAAACAACCCAACGATGAGTGCGTTTTGGTCATTTTTAGCTTTCACGTACTAATAGGCCTATGATACATTTGAACGGTTCTAACGAATGCGTAGCGGTCTTTAAGATTAAACCACAAACACCCAAATGATTTTTGTAAGAAGCGGCACGATTGGTGATCCTGGTGAAGCTCACTGGCCCAGTTGATTGTGTTCCAAGCCAAACGTCTTGGGAGTGGACTGAAGACACAATTTGATGCTCATGTTTGAAAACATGATCATAAACCCGACGCATGTGTACATATACAGAAGAGATAGGTCCATTTGTAATTATGTATGTCATATTACACGTGTGTCTACAGTAATCTGTGTTCTGGAAAGGACATATTTGTACACAATTTTGACAGAATGAATCGTAGCTTATACATAGTGCCTAGAAATGTTGAGTAGGCTCTCCTGTATCCACTTGTGAGTGAGTGAGTGAGTGAGTAAGTGAGGTTTATGCCTCCTTTAGCAATATTCCAACAATATCATGGCGGGGGACACCAGAAATGGGCTTCATACATTATACCCATGTGGGGAATGGAACCCGGGTCATCGGCGTGACGAGCGAGCGCTTTACCCACTAGGCTACCCCACCGCCCCGGATCCACTAGGATATCATACATATACAGCAGAGATGGGTCCATTTGTGGCCAGACAGCATGAAGTTCACAGCTGTTTTAAGTCATAACCACTTAATGGTAAAATGTGCCAAAATCTGTTTTAATATATACTAGCGGAATAAAGTAACTGTGCATTATTTGGTGTTATACCATATTTTAAGCAAAAAGATAATAACATGATTTGTGGTGTTTTCCTTAATCAATGTTTAACTGTTAACAGGATGAGATCTAAATCTGTATGATTTGACACTAGGCATCATGACAAGCCCTTGAAGAGATGTGGTGTCAAAAGTCAGTTCACAAATTCAGCATCGTGTGTGTCCACCATTGGTGTTGATGCAGGTTTGACAGCGACGACGCATAGTCGACACTAAGCAATTGAAGAAAGCTTGGGGAATGATGTTGCATGTCTGAACCAAAGCTTGTTCCAATTCAGCTAAGTCAATGGCTAATTCTTGGTTTGACGTAAACGTCTCTCCATCTCACCCCTAACGTGCTTAGGGAACGGGTCCAGAGAAACAGCTGGCAAGTGGAGTACAGGAGTGTTTCGCTGTCTCAGGAAATCTGTCAGAAAACAAACGACATTACGGGCATTATCTTGCTGAAGCGTGAAGTTACGTCTCTGTCCATGAATGAACGGCTGCACATCAGGCCCAATAATCTCATCTCTGTATCGCACTCATATTGCCACTGACAATGACAAGTTGTGTCGGACCATGAGATGTGATATCACCCCATACCATAACGCTTTCGATACCAAACTGTCAACGTTGCACAACAGACACGAAGCATACCGTTCAGCATACGCCGTCTGTACACCTTTGCCCTGCCATCTGAGCTATCCAAAAGAAATCTCGACTTGCCAGAGCACAAAACACCATAACAATCGTGTTTCATATGCCGTAGATGCTGTTTGCATCAGGCAAGACGTGCCTGTCGGTGGCGTTGAAACAAAATTGGACGTATTGCAGGCCATCAGGGCTGGATATTGTGCGCACTCAATCGCTTCCGTACAGTCCTGGAACAGATTGGACGTAAGCCAGGATTGTTCCTGAGTAGTCAAACTGGCAGTCTTGAATCGATTTCTTAGATGGGTCAGACGCATGTGGTTTTCTTGCTGACGTGACGTCACGCGTGGACGGCGGGTCCGACGCAAATCTCTCGTGTTGCCATAATGTTGAAAACGTCTCCATAGAGATGAAATCGTGTTTCGATGGACTCCAAAATCTCTGGCCACTTCATTTTGGCCATTCCAGTCTCCAGTATACCCACTGCGCAGAGACGCTGATTTTCTGTAAGCCGTGGCATGACGTACACGCAGTTTAGGTTAAAATTTACGTGTTTTCCAGAACATTCAAAGTTTAGAGAATAGTCAATCGTTCTTCAATTTTCAATATCAGGTGTGTGAACTTCAGGTGTCACAAAGTATGCAAAAAGTGAGTAAGTTCATTGTGCACAAACTGCACGTGCCACGTGCGATACGTGACATCAAATTCCATGCAAAGTGCTTTGGTACATGTTTATTTACTTATATTTTTATAACTTTTCAAATAATTTTTATGTTATGCAAATTTATGTTATGCACAGTTACTTTTTTTCCGTTAGTATGCTTTAGCGTCGTCGTAATCTCCTATATTCTTAAAACTCCTTTCAGAGTGTATACTTTTTATCGTATAAATTCATTATGTTTTAATTTTGTATGCCTATGCCCTACCTTTCAAGTATTCTGTACGTATTTATTTTCATATGATATGTTTATGAATTTTTATGGTGTATGCAAACATACATACATACATATACACACACATACACATACACACACATACACACACACATACACATACATACATACATACATACATACATACATACATACAGACATACAGACATATATACATACATACATACATACATATGTCCTTATATTGTTATATTTTATCTATTCTACGTGTACTTTTAATGTATATATGAGGTGACACTCAAATAAACTATCTCTGTGTGTCTGTCTAAACCCTACGCATGTGTACATATACAGCAAATATAGGTCCATTTGTAATTATATAAGTTATATACACTTGTAGCTACTGCAATCTGTGTCCTGGCAAAGACATATTTGCAAAAAAATTGACAGAATGAATCGTAGCTTATACTTAGTGCCTAGAAATGTTCAGTAGGCTCTCCTGGTACAACAGGATACCGTTTATGTAGTAGGTGTTGAACAAAGCTACAGTCAGTGGCAAAAAGTCTGTTTGCACCGGTGACGTCACGGCTATTTCTAGCGGAGTCGTGTCCCCTTTTAAAATTCGCGTATCTATGTAAATAATAAAGGTACTCACCTCAAATGTTCAGAATTTAGAGACATGACCCTGTGCTCTTAGGACATCTCGCAGTCGTCTTGGTAAACTGTCATATAGACGACGAATGTAAACGGGACAAAGCCCAGTCCAAATGTCATTCACCACACGGATGAGATCTTGTCTGGAGTTAATGTCACCTAATCTGGCTTTGAGTTGATATTTAACAGTTTTCCATACATTTTCAATGATATTGAGATCTGGACTTTGTGGGGGCCACGGCAAAGTCGGAATATGATTTTCCTGTTTCCAAAGGTTAGCCTGACTGGACACATGACAAGGGGCATTGTCTTCTTGGAAAATCCAATTGCGGTTGACAAAATGCCTGGCAACTACAGGCCACAAGTGGTTATCAAGAATGGCAATGTACCTATCAGTGTTCATGTTGCCATCAACGACAGTTAAAGTTCCCACTCCATACGCAGACACCCAAAACATCACTGAAAACTTCGAATTTCGTTCATGATCGGTACGAACCCCCAAACAATCGGGTCGTAACCGCTCATGCGACTTTCTCCACACATAAACTTTTCTGTCTATCCCGATCTGGACTTGTGTCTCATCACTGATAATGACATTATCCCACTCATTTCTTCCCCAATGCAATTTTATCCGACAAAATCGGCGAGAAATGGTGATTTTTCTTGCTTGCCACATGTCTACGGTACCCCTCAGCGAACAATCGTCTTCTGACAGTGCGTGAAGACAGAGTAGTCTGTCCCGGATTGTTATATTTTGCTGTCAAATCCCCAAGTGTTTGCCGGCGATTTCTTTTCACAAGACGAAAAAGCCGTCGTTCGCTTCTTGGTGGCGATTTTCGGGGCCGCCCACTTCTCGACAACGATTTAACTGAACCTCGTTCACGAAAACGTTTTAAAATTTTCTGAATTATTCTTGAGTTTATACCTGTCAAATCAGCAATTGTATAGCTTGATTGGCCTTGCTGTTTCAAGACAACAATTAAATTTCTTTGGTCAGGTGTCAATTTTCGGTTGACAGGCGGCATGATAGCAGACGACAAATATATAAACATAGCAAGGGAGATAATCGCATATTATCGGTGCTAAACATATTTTGTGACCTGTGAAATTTGTATCCAAAATGAAATTACGATTGGTGGCTTATCAGCACGGCGAAACGCTCTCAAAGTCAACCTACCCCTCAAAACATGGGCAACGTAACATGTTTTGCGAACAGACTTTTGGCCACTGACTGTATATACTATGGCATTTATGTTGAACTTGATGCAAAACTATAGCTTTCTCTGTGGACATGCATTGTTTCAGATTCCACACGAACTGGTGTAATTATGCAAAATACCAAAACAGACAAGACGGAGATAGATTAACTAAATACATATTCCTCATCTTCGTGTTCTCTCAGAAGGCCGCCATATCACTACACCAATTACAACAACAAAAACCAATATGGCGTACAGTTTTTATTGAAGTGAATTATGTACAATAAAATGCAAATAGCATTAAATACCTTCTCACGTTTTCTTCATGTTAATGTGTTATAAGTACGCCACGTGTTTAGCTCTCAGAACGGAACTAATATATACGTCAAGTGCTGACGACTCAACATGTCAGTACCGAAGGCCTAAACTAGCTGTGCCTTATCTCAAGACCCATGAGTGAGTGAGCAAGTTTAGTTTTATGCCGCACTCAGCAATACTCCAGCTATAAGACCCGTGAAGATCCTGGTGAGAATTGACGACTAAAGGGATCGAATTGCAAGATTCGCTCACTTGTTCACACAAGTCATCGTATCCCAAAAGCGTAGATCGATGCTCATGCTGTTGATCACTGGATTGTCTGGTCCAGGCTCGTTTATTTACAGATCGCCGTCATTTAGTTGGAATATTGCTGAGTGCGGCCTTAGACAACAAACAAACAACACACTATGTAACACAAGTGTAAAGTAAGCGTTTCGATGTATGGCACAATTTATTCACTAATACTAACAATGTTTGCTGCCTAAACTGCAGAAATATGTACCCAAAAAATAAATATATCTACATGCTCATGGTTCCTTCAAGTTAAAAGAAAAGTATCGTACAAGTGAACAAAATAAATTTGTATTTGAATATTTCAGAACAAGCGTCATTTGATTCTCCACAAGATAGAGTGGTACAAGAAAACATAATTTTCTTTTCTATGCAGCACATGAAACAGATGCTGGAGAACTATTTATCCATTGTATGACCCAGCGCTGTGTACGTGTCACAAGATCGGTGCGGCATCAGACTGTCATAATTATCTGTTGTTATATTCGTGACACCACGTGCTTCACTTTCAGCATTACCCCCTCTTCCTTCCAACGAGAGCTGATGTGCTCCTGCATTGGTTGCAGTCATCCTTCCGGCTTCGAGAAATATTTCTATAGTCGCTGATAACTCCTCAGTATCAACAGTACCGAGGAGTGCATTCCATGTTTCATCAGTGTCTTGAGTCATGAAGCTTGTTTCTGCAAGCACATCGATACGCCCTGCTGTCATACTTCCTGAGTCTCTTCCATGAACCGACCAATCAGCAACAGCAAGCAGGGGATCTGAATGAGAGGAGGCTTCAGGTAATGTTATGTTCATTTCACCCGTAATGTCTTCCACACTGTCCTGGCCAGGTTGCTGCATTGGAGCTCTCTTTTCTTGCTCTTCTGCAAGTTCTTCACTGTTGATAGCGTCCAGTGGTTTCATCTCTTCATATTCGTCATCCTCATCTATCTTCCTGCAGTTATGTTCTAACTGTTGCCTTTCTCGCCCGATTCTTGCACCTGGTGGAATATTGTCATCAGACTGGATATTACTGACAGGTTGTACAAGGTTGCCTGCGCCACGTTCAGGAATATCAGCATCGTCGATTTCAGCATAGCCTCGACTATCGATATTTTCTGGCATGTTCTGCATTGGTGTGATGTACGATCGTCGTGACCTGTGAAATATACTAAGCCTTAGAGAAGGCAACGTGTATACCATTTACATATATGACTGTATTATAATCTAATCGTTAAGTGCCGAGTTCCGTCTAGCTTGCTCAGGGGCGTTTACAGAGGCCTGTCAGATCACAGACAAAAAGATAGGTCTTAAGTTCTCAGTGGAATGTTTCCTTGTTACGTGTGAAAATGACCACAAGTAAGATTATATGACTGACTGGAACAATTGGTGAATACACAGCATACCCTTACCTTAAGTCCCAGTAATCTGAAAAATAGGAATGATGACCTTAATGTTTCATGTTTGACATTATTTTGAAAACGAAACAAGGTCAGGGGGATGAAAGTGATTATAAGCTGATATTAAAGGGTCTCTGAATGACAATTAGGAGTGATACATGGAAAGGATGAACATTTATTGAAGTCAACATCTGTCATATGAGGGCCACGACATTCAGAGTATATTTTTACTCCTTCACCACATGAAGAAAACTACGAAGCAGATGGCTGTATAAGTACATGTGTGACAAGACTAGTATTCAGATGACAATGGTGGACGCTTAACAAGGAAAGCTAACAGTTAATGGTCCTAGCAAATAATCATGCCCTGGACAAAGGGAGATTACCACCCTGATAGATGATAGTGAAGGCATGAGTGTTCTGATTGCTTCTGGGTATAGAGGACTGCACACATGCCCGTTGGATTGACAGTGGCGTAAAGCACAACTCACTCACTCACCTAAACAGTAATCTGGATTTATGAACAGATCAAATTAGGTTACCTTGTCGTTTGATCCTTATCAACACAATAGCTCCAACGATGAACACAGTTAGCACAATAAACAAGACACAACACCCGACGATGATGTAAAGGATGACCGTAGTAACGCCTGAAATATAAAATTCCATTTCAGTTTCCAAACGGATGTATTTCCTGGCAGTCAGGAACTAACTGAAACCATGTTTCCCATGTGTGTTGTGAATCCTTTTGTCCAAAAGAGTTTAATGTCGCAGAAGATTCTGGGCTTAAGAAAAATCATGTTAGTCTTTCGACTTTGAACTGCTACAAAAGGTTTATGAAAATAAAACCGCAAACTTAAAGAGGACACACACATTTATTTAACTGAAATGAAATCGATCAAGATTTTTTCTCAAAATATTTTAATACTTTGTAATAATGAATGACATTACTTTGGTCAGTGTTGGCGGTTGTAGCTGTAGAAAGAGGTCCCCCGGAAGTTGTCGCAGCTGAGGTTTGTGTGCTGGTGACTGTCACTGTGTTAGATGTGACATCTACTACAACAGGAAGCAAATAGCAATACCATCCACCATCTGGATCATAAATAAAGTGAGTGAGTGTGTGAGTTTAGTTTTATGTCGCACTCAGCAATATGTCGGCAATCTGTAAATAAACGAGTCTGGACCAGACAATCCAGTGATCTACAACATTAGCATCGATCTGCGCAATTGGGAACCGATGACATGTGTAAAGCAAACCAGCGAGCCTGACCACCCGATCCCATTAGTCGCCTCTTACTACAAGCATGGGTTACTGAAGGTGCCTTCTAACCCGGACCTTCACGGGTGGATCATAAGCACAGGTAAAATGCAAAATCTGAAAGCATTGTTATATTAGGAATTATAAAGTGTTTGCTCTAGACATATAGTTTAAATATTTGCTCTAAAATTGACAGCATTCGAACCTCCAAACTTTAAATATTCTATTTTCAAATACCGGGCAATTTCATGCAGGGAAATAATATCAATTTAACCATTTAAGATCTCGTCGAGATGTATCCTGTTAAATTGTGAAACTTGGGACAGTGGGGTATGAAGGTGCCCCGCAACAATATCTTGTTAAGAGAGAGCGTTTTGATCGTAACGTACCCTGACTACTTGCTGACGTCATGGAGGCTGGAGTCGCCGTTTGAGGTTTTGTTTGACCAATGGTGGAAGGTACAATACTAGTTGAGACCTGTGTACTCTTACGATCTGAAAAAAGGACACATTCTAAACAATTCAAGTCTATCAAGTTTTTATTCCTCCTTATAAACTAAGGATTTTTATTAGAATACTGACAACTTCAGTGATGTGATCTCCCATTCTGAATCTGCATCTAAAACATGGTAGTTTAGCTTGATAATTCGTTTGACAAATGAAAAACATGGAGGTCCTTTAACAGTGGCCACATACCTTTTCCACGTATATACATATGACGATATTTTAACTTGTTTTGAAGGATGCAAGCCACTATTTATTAACCCTAATAACCTCTTAATTACCCTGCCAAGGAGAGTGTTATGTTGTTTATATTTCAAAACAACTTCCTGGTAAAACTGATCAACTGCATCCAATACAATTTTCCTGTAGTGCCGTCGAACATATCTTGAGCCCGAACTGGTTTGCTTTACAGCGATTTTCTATTGCACATGCGTAACATTACCCAGAGTTAGCTATCGTAGGACGTCAAGTGTAGATGCCGGCACTCTTGATGATAATGTTTTACATATTCAAACATATACTCGAGACTTACCAGCAATAACAAGGTTGTAGCCACCATGAAATGATCTTCGATTGAAATCACTCAAGTAATATCGTCCAGCATCCTCCTTCGTAGCATTGAAGATCATCAACTCAACTGTTTTCCGGTAGGGTGAAGTGATCAGTCTGATGACCTTCACTTTCGATCGACTGTTTGGCCAGATATAGACTGAGATGGATTGTATTGTAGCAATGAGTCGACCACTAGGAGACCAAAAAGCAGTGATAACATCCGTCACCCTCCATGTCGGAAAAATGGTGACATTCTCGCCTTCAGTTGCAGTTGTGGTGGTATTAGGTGAGACTGAAACATTGAGAAAGTGTCCGTTTAGCAATTGACAGACAACAAAACATGGCCATGGGTTGCATAAATGTATGTCAGGGGATGTATGTTTTAATGAAATTATATATTGTGAATTAAGATTACCAATGATGATTTCATCGCATGTAATGTTTATATGGGACGTTTTCACAGGAATTGTCCGTGGTATGGTTCTTGATTTTTTGTTCAATAATGGTGATACCTTACATCGGTCTCACCTTCTTGTCCAAATATGTACTCGTCAGTGTTAAAGGACGATGACCATGTTCCAACTGCCACTTCAACCTGACACATGTATCTCTTTCCTTCATCAGTCATCCTCGTGTCTTTAACTGTGAGAGTATTGGTGTGGTATTTGTGTATGGTGTTTACAAATGTCCCTGACCCTGAGCTCATCTCAAAATTCCCTCCATGGATTAATCGTTCATCGTTTTTCTTCCACGTGAAGGAGATGAACGTGAAGAACTTTACTTCAATTAAAATATAGCATGTCAGGTTTACATCACTGCCATACTGGACTCTCTCCGGAGACACGATGTAAGGATCATGCGTGTAATCTGTAAACACAGACATCACAGACTTGGCTAATAGTGATCGTGGCAGCTTCAAAGTGTCAATGTAACATATCGCATTTAATACAACTGTTTACTAGTTACATGTGTGATACTTTATTCATATTGAAATTATGCTTACGAATAAAAACATATAGGATTTGTTATATTTGTAAGTAGGCTGTATTAAAATGATATAACACAGCAATACCAATATAACATTATAAGCTGTTACTTGTAAGTATAGCAGTAACGCACTGATGTGCAAGTTAATCTACAACAATCAAATCGACTTACTTTGAGCGTCGGGTCCACGTCCAGTTACAGTCACAGAAACACAAATACCAGCAAGTATCCACGTCCAGATGAATTTGTTCCTCACTTTGACCTAGAGAAATAGTTTGTACCTCAGCTCGACATTGGACCTCACCATTGCCGTCATATAATGTATAAATAGACAGGAGCACCTTATTATTGTGATTAAGGAATAGTAGTTCATGTATTGATCTGTATAGCGATCTCAGTGGAACTACACTATGAGTGAGTTTGGCTTTACGCCGCTTTTAGCAATATTCCAGCAATTACACGGCGGGGGACCAGTAATAGGCTTGAAACATTGTGCCCATGTGGGGAACTGAACGCGGGTTTTCGGCGTGACGAGCGAACGCTTTAACCACTAGGCTACCCCACCACCCAACTATACTATAGTGATCACTGAAGGAATGAGTGGACTTACCAGGTCCATGGCGGCTCGGGTACTACATTTATTCTGTTAAATCAAGACAAACTTCCTTATCAGAACACAGTCATCAGCAAGTTATTGTATTCATCGACGAACAGGAAATATTTATAAAACATTCTTTGATATGACGGGGGGCGATGGGGTAGCCTAATGGTTAAAGCGTTGGCTAATCACGCCGAAGACCCGGGTTCGAATCCCTACATGGACACAATGTGTGAAGCCCATTTCTGGTGTCCCCCGCCGTGATGTTGCTGAATATTGCTTAAAGCGGCGTAAAACCAAACTCAGTAAGTCAGTCTAATATGACTGGTTCTGTGTAATGGTAATCATTTCAGTGCACAATAAAATATTTCTATTATTTGCAAACCGAGTTTGCTAGCAAGCGGAAAATTGTGACATTTTAAATTAACAAGTTACGCAAGATCTATAAGGACATCAGTTAGAGTGAGGGAGTGAGTTAATATTTAATGTCACACCGGCAATATATCAGCCATATCGTGACGAAAACAATTCATACAATTAAAACTGAAAACATTTTGAAGAGTAAAACCTGTCGACAATGGACAGTAAAAACACTGGAGTATCACAGATATGAATATAAAACTAGTACGTAAAACTAAAATATTTTAACTAAATAAGACAGTACAATATAAAACACGGGCTATAGATCGCCAAAGACTGAATTCAGATCACTATACTAGGAACCATGGGGACTTACATTACTTCTGCTACCTGCATGGACCCTAGGTGGATTTACACCATCCCTTCAGCCGCTGGCAATGGTAGGAAGATTTAGTAAATAACAAAAATACAACGATTAAAAAGTATTGTTGAGCGAAATTGACTTTGAAAGTTTTGGGGACTTACGTAACCTCTCAGGAGGACAATAATTGTACGATACTTTAACCCCCTTTTGAGGATACAACCATTAAAAATCGCAGTGGCTAATTTATACTCCCATTTATCTATTTACAAAACATATTATTCAAAATTTATCTAATAATTCTATTTCCTTTAATAATTCAATACAAAATGATAATTAACATTACTAAAAAGATCCTTCAATGTTTGACTGTGATTCTTTCATCACAAGGGATACAAAACGGAGGATCTTCACCTTTGAGCATATATTCATGTGTATATCTTGTGTGGCCAATACCACATCGTTGTATGATGACCTCTTCAAATCTGGACTGACAGCCCAAGTATGTGTAACCAATATAGGGTTTTTTTCATGCAATTTATTAATACCTACTTGAGTGTCCCACTTCTTCTACCTCAGATCACGGATGTTCGAATGCTAGCTTTGTAATCAGAGTATGGAATAAGAAGTGGTGTCACAGATTTGTTGAATTCTGCCTTGGCAGCAAGATCAGCCATTGCGTTACCAGAGATTCCAACATGGCTGGGTAACCAACAGAGGACGATGTCGTACTGGCCAGTAGCAAGCTCATTATATAATTCAATAATTTCAATTAAAAGTTGATGTTTGCAAGAAATATTTTTAATAGCTTGAAGGCATGAAAGAGAGTCTGAAAAGATCATATATTGTTTATATTTAGGGTGTTTATTAATATATTTAAAGACTCTTAATATGGCGTTAGCTTCTGCTGTGAAAATAGAGCTGTTAGTTTGGTAATGGGGAAGATATTGTTCTGGATCCAATGACAGTGGCACAAGCAACTGCGCCACCATCCTTGGACCCATCTGTAAATAAGGATGTATATGTATCATATGTATTTCTCAATTAACTAAATTCTTGTTTATAATGTAATTCATTAGTTTCTGATTTTTATATGTGGTTAATGTTAGGTCGACTTGTGGCCTCACCAATTGCCAAGTAAGAGGAGTAAGAAGACGAGAAGAATATATATTCTCCAGGTCAATGCCGGCAGCAGAAATGAATGGTTTCATTCTGTGCCCAAGAGGCAGAACAAAAGAAGACTCTTTGTTATACAAATCCTCATTAAGAGGATTAAAGACACAGTTAAATGCAGGATTAGACTCGTTAGAATATAGTTTGGTAATATATTGTAAAGATAATTTTATACGGCGTTGTGTAAGAGAAGGCTCATCTGCCTCGACATAGAGACTATCAACTGGAGAAGTTCTAAAAGATCCAAGACAAAGTCTTAGACCTTGGCGGTGGACAGAATCAAGTACAGTAGAACACGGATATAACGAACTCCAAGGGACCAAGAAATTTAGTTCGCTATATCCGTTGTTCGTTATTCACATTTGACCGCCATCTTGGATTGTAGGGATGTCGACATTCACAGACATTACCTATATTATGTTGATAAATATGAAGTTTATTTTTATAATAAAATTGAAATAATACAACTACAACTTAAATAAATATATTTTTTAATGAAAATGCAAGGTTACATTTATAATGTCCGGATAAACCACGAAAGAAGCAAAAACTGTAGAGATTTCTTTTCCATTTGTGACATGTCATAACATGCCCGTGCCTTTTTCTTTTATATTTTCATTTTTATGTAATCAGGCTTTCTATTCGTTAACATGACACAACAACGGGAAATACCTCCGTTTTCGAAACTTCGTATGAATAACATGCGAGGCGAATCGTGTGGTGTCTGGTATCGTTCGACAGCTCTGGAACATCAACAATATCACTGTATTCTCGCCGAGAGTATTTTCACAGTTGTAAAAAGCGATTTTATTGGATAAAGATTGGTTTCTAATCAGACACGTGACCTAAGGCAGCCAATCATACTACGGCAATGGATACCGTCCTCGTCAACGAAAACGGTTGTTGAATGGGTTAAACACGATATGTTTGTTTTGTTAATTAATTAATGACCATCAAACAATGTTGATTCACCGCCAACAAGATTGATATGTACTGTACCACTAAGTGGCTGAGCTGACACTGAGTGAGTTTGCTAATCACGTCGTTAATTGGGTATTGGGGGTAGTAAATCAGTTCGCTATAGCCGTTAATTCGCTACTCACGAGTTCGTTTTTCACGTATAATTTTAAAGATATTATAAAGGACTGTTGACGGGACCTTAAAATGTGTTCGATATATCCGTTTGTACGCTATATCTGTGTTCGCTATAACCATGTTCTACTGTAGTTCTAGGCTGCTTTTGATGGCTCCACCATATACGATGTCAAGTTAGGATCGGACCAGTGATCGATATGTGGTAGAAATGTCAAATGGGAATAAAAAATAAGACCCAAGAATTTGACCTTTGAACATTGATGGGGGTGCCATTAAAAGATAGTTCAGGATCCTTATGCGGTTTGTACTTACGGCAGAAATGTTTACAGTTAGTTTTGGATTTAGAAAATTTGAAGTCATTTCCAAGACACCATTTATTTATTATGCTTAAACATAACTGCAGTTGCCGTTCAATAGTATGCACATTTTTACCACGACAAGAAATTTTAATATCATCCACAAATTATTGATCCATCAATTGAATCATTTAAAACCTTTGATAAACTATTGATCTTGATGCTAAACAGTGTAACAGACAAAATACCCTGATCCTGATTGTAATGATCAGACAGGGTTGAACCCAATCGGACTTGAAATTGCCTGTCTTTTAAAAACTGTGATATAAAAAGAGGCAAACATCCTCTCAAACCCAAATCATGTATATCCTTCAAAATGCCATGCTTCTAGGTCGTATCATTAGCTTTCTCAAGATCAAAGAAAATTGATACAGCATGTTGTTTATTTAGTATAGCATTTTCAACAAAGGATTCTAAGCGTATCAAGTGATCAATGGTACTACGATTTTTCCTGAAACCACATTGAATATTGGTTATAAGATTGTTGGTTTCAAGATACCAAGTTAATCTATTATTTACCATGGTTTAACAGACACAGCTAGTTAGAGATACCGGTCTGTAATTCAATGGTCTGTATGATCCTTGCCAGGTTTCAGGTTTTTGTATTAGGACGACAATGGCATTACGCCACGAGGGAGAAAAATTTCCGGACGTCCATGTTTTGTCAAATATTTCTAAAAGTATGGCCAGACATGGTTCAGACAAGTGTTTCAGTAGCTAATAAGGAATATTGTCATCACGCGCTGCAGTGTCATGAGCTTGCCCAAGAGCTGTATATAGCTCATGTAATGAAAACAGTTCATTATAGTCTTATAATAAATGTTTCTGATATCTCTGAAACTCTGGGACATAATTTGCCGATGAAGAATTTTTGGCAAGAGTTTCGCCAATTGTATCTGCAATTTGAGATTTGTCAGTAATTAAATTATCTCCATCTTTAAGATGGTGAACAGCAGATTTTGAACCTTTGCCTTTAATTCATGTTCCATACTTTGGACATTTGCGTACGTGAGGTAATTTTGGAGACATAAGATTGCCGTTTGTTTTGTTTGAAGGTACGACGTGCCTTCGCATTGAGTATTTTAAATTTATTTAAGTTGTGGACAGTTGGATGGTGGCGGAAATATTTCTCTTCCTTTTCCCTCGCTTTTCTGGCATTTTTACAGTTTGCATTAAACCATGGCTTTCGTACATGTAGAGTTGTAGAGGACTTAGGTATACACTCATCTGCCATTACATTTAAAACACCAGAAAATACCTGAATAGGACCGGCAATATCACTGAAACATTCGGGTCTTAGTTTAGATGTGCATAAAATTTGAAATAACGACCAGTCTGCCTTGGAAAAATTACATCTTGTATAGGATGGAGAATCAGTTGGATAAGTTTCTGATAGTATAGTTGGAAAGTGATCACTTCCACAGAGGTAGTTGTGGACTGACCAATCAAATTCATTAAGTAGATTAGAGTCTGCAAGAGACAAATCCCGAGAAGAGTAGGTGCCGTTTGCAGGATGCAGATAAGTGTGTCAATCATCATTGAATATGCACGCGATTATCTGAGATAAAATCTTCCAGTATTTTACCTTAAGTGTTAGTATTTGTACCACCCCATAGTGGATTATGGCCATTAAGATCACCCACTATAATGCAGGGTTTCGGAAGTTGATCCTAGAGAGCTTGAAGATCAGTCAGGTGAAGTGTTGAAGAAGGCTGAATATACAGTGAGCATAATGTAAAGACAACATGAAGTGACGGCTTGAAGATTAGTTGTAAGTGGGACAGGGTTGTGAATAATATCCTGCTTAACAAGGATTGAAGATCCACCAGTGGCCCTATCACCCGGAGGTGAGAAGTAATTATATGCATCGTACTGACGTAGATTAAAAGTATCTGTCTGTTTCAGATGGGATTCCTGCAGACAGAATGATGATGGTGCGAGATCTTGGACTCAAATTAGTTCTTAATCCTCTACAATTCCACTGTACTATAGTTCTGGAAGACATTGTCTTGTTGATGGGTTGATTTGGGATCTACCCCGCACTTCTTGGAGAGCGACAAGCCATGTGCCCGAGGATGGATGTTATCAGTCACATCCATATCTTCCAATGACCCAAACTTATTAGATAGTTTGATCTTGTCTGACCCTTTAGGGGCTCAATTTGTTCCTGAAGTTTCTGATCTTTGTTTGATTTTTGTTTTTCCTGTTTGTTTTCCATTTTTCTCAGTTTGAGATCGAGTGAGTGGAATAGGAGATTGAGGTTCTGCTGATCAGGAAGTGATTCTGCTGTCTTTGTTGATTGTTCAGGACAAAAGAGTTCAGCAGTGTCCGTGTTTAACCATGTAAAGTCTGTTTGACAGGCATGTGACAAAGTATTTACTGGTGAAGTATTTTCTTTTGGGGTTGTTTCTGATTGTTTCCTGGCGATGGCTCCATAAGTTTCAGTTGTATCAGTTGAGTGTGTAAACTTTTTGAATTCAGCAAAACTGATATTATTGGTGAATTTAATCCCGTTGATCTCCACCTCTTTTTTCCAAATGGGACAATCCTTAGAAAAGGCTGAATGATTACCGTGGCAGTTTGCACATTTGTTTGGGACTACTGTCACAATCTTCTGTTATATGTGTATTCTCAGCACAGTGAGCACATGTAACAGACACTGTCCAAGAGTTCACACCATATCCATACTTTTGGCATTTAGAACACCGTAGGGGGTTAGGGGATTACAAATCGACGTTAACATTGCAGTAACCTGCCCTGATTGATTTTGGCGGATTCGGTGCAGAAAACGAAAAAACATATGTGTTAGTTGGAAGAGCGCTTAGCGTTACCCAGCACCCACCAGGAGGAGGTGGCTCTTCACGGGTGCCGACATCAGTTTGAATATAAACAATAATTATATTAGTTTTTGACAAGTCAGTCGTTCTAAGTGTTGTAATTACAAGTTTAGACGGCATTTCTCTAAATTTATCACTGACGATTTGCAATGAAGATGATTTCTATGTGCTGCAGAAATATTAACAGTAACACACACACACACACACACACACACACACACACACACACACACACACACACACACACACACACACACACACACACACGGATACACACGGATATGCACACGCTCACACAGACACACATATACACACGTCAGGTATAATAGAACGCGTCCGTCATACCATGGACAGATAACACAGTTTGACGCTGAACCCGACACATGTACGTATACGGCAGAGATAAATCTATTTGTTAATATATGCCGTCATATAACATTTGTATCTACTGTAATCTGTATTATTACCTACGAGGGTGAAAATATCAGGGTTCATATTTTTCATACGATGCCCTAGGGCAAAATATCACTTTGTCAATGAGACGTGACGTCATGAACAATGCTATGGCGGCACGTTTCTTCTATGACGTTGCGTTCTACATACAGAGACGGCAGGTAGCCAATCTATGTTTGCAAGTAGATTTGGGGTTATTTTCCTCGATTTGACGCCTTCGGTAATAAACAGAATATTATATTCGTGCCCATATCATACTATGTTTACGACACTCGTGCCTAAATATCAGCATATCCCTCCCTCTCGCTCGGTAAATACCAACATTTAGGCACTCGTGTCGTAATCATGGTAAGACATGGGCACTCATTATAGAATCCTCTATTTCTGTTAAAGACAAATCTGTACCAGATATTCACAGAATGAATCGTAGCGTATGACATTGATGTAGCCCTTGATAGTTCCAGGTTCCTTGATAACTACTTTTTTCCACTGTGGAGTTTTAGTGTGCTAGTCAGACAATAGTTTTCCACTGTGGAGCTCCAGTGTGCTTACCAGACAATAGCTTTCAACTGTGGACTTCTAGTGTGCTTACCAGACAATACTTTTCCACTGTGGACTTCTTGTGTGCTTGTCAGACAATAGTTTTCCACTGTGGAGCTCCAGTGTGCTTACCAGACAATGGTTTTCCACTGTGGAGTTATAGTGTGCTTACCAGATTATAGCTTTCCAGTGTGGAGTTCTAGGCTGCTTACCAGATCATAGTTTTCCTCTGTGGACGTCCATAGCTTCAGATACCATACCAAAAAGTCTGAAAACTGAAAACTAATAATATAGAGACATAGATAGATAGAACAAACATTTCCTTTTCCTCGAGTTCCTTCAGAGTGTCGCCAAATCACTACAACAATGACAGCAAGAAAATCAATGTGACATATAGTATTTTTTGAAGCAGATTATGTACAATAAATTCCAAAATACCATGTATACATTCTATACATTTAACACATTTTCGTGTTAATGCGTGATAAGGTATATAGCAAAACCCTTTCAGGGCGTCACGTACACTCGGGACGTAACTAATATATATTAGTATCAGTACCGAGGGCCTAAACTATCAGCGCTTTATCTTAAGACCCGTGGAAATCCGGGTGAGAATTGGCAACTAACGGCATCAGGTGGTCAGGCTCGTTGACTTGTTGTCATCTCATCGTATCTTTATGGCGTAGATCGATGCTCATGCTGTTGGTCACTGGATTGTCTGGTCCAGACTCGATTAATTACAGACTATCGCCATACAGCTTGAATATTGCTGAATGCGGCTTTAAACAAATAAACACACACAGAAACAAGCGAAGAACATATTATGTAAACCTCGCACGTGCATTTTCTTATGAAGCATATGTCACACATTGCAAAATATTAGTAATGCATTTTATCACAACAACACAAGTATAACGTAAAGGTATCGATAAGTATAACGTAAAGGTATCGATGTATGACAGAATATATTTACAAATACTACCAATTTCGTTGTATATATAAAATAAACTTCGGAAATTATGCACATTTAAAATAAGGAACATAGGCACAAGGTTTCGTCATGTTAAAGCACAAGCATCGTGTTATAGTATGTTATATTTGTCAAGTTGTGACAAGTGAACATATTAAAGTTTCAATATTTGATCTGATCTGGCGTCAGTTGATTCTCCAAAGGAGGAAAAGAGAACTGTGTTTTCTTGCACCAGTCTGTGTGTAATGCAGCACTTGAAACATATGTTAGAGAACTAATCGTGTGTTATGTCGACCAAGGTTTCCAGTGCCGCGTGCGTGTCACTCGAACGGGGCGGCTTCAGCCTGTCATATCTCTAGTGGCACCCATGAAGGGCCACCTCCTCGTGGTGGGTGCTGGGTAACGCTAAGCGCCCTTCAACCCCCCGTTGTGGACCCGGGGGATATTTGGTCCACCAACCTGTTTGCCGTGGGTTGCGCCCCTGTGTCGGTGGAGGAAGGGAGTCTGGTGGTTGAGGGAACTGGTTCCAGGAACAGTGTTCCTTTGCCCAACACACCACTTCGCCCCTGACTTCACCTAGACGGGTGGTTGAATGGGCCCGGTTCAACCAATCGGCTTGTCATGCTGAGCCCTGTGCATTCAACTTGTTCTTGCACAAATTTGATTCTTTCAAGTGTTTGCCATGGGGTCTTGTTCAAATAGCTTGTAGACCTGCACTATTAATTGATTTTTACATAGATCAAAATACTTACCTAGAGTCTTATGCCCAGAAGGCGATGGCTCATGGGTCAATCTGGTGGATTTATTGATCTCGAATTGATACTTCTGCTGGAGTATATCATCCCAGTATCCTTGGTGCTGCTAGTTGGAAATCCACTGGCTTATAGCATTGTCTTCGTGATACTCCATGGTGGGTGGGGAGCTGGGATGATGAACCTCTATAACCTTAACATGATACCCCCAAAACAACTTAAACGTACATTAGATGATAGTACATCTTCTGATGATGATGCTGTTTCTAACAGCAAATCTGATTATTGGTCACGCTTTTTGGTGATTTCCTCATCGGATGATGGTCCGTTGAAGCTGAATCCCTTTGCTCTTTCAAAAGCAATTTCTGGTATTGCTGGTGATGTTGTCACAATGAAAAAGATGCGATCTGGATGTATCTTGATTGAATGTAAGTCTGCATTTCAATCAGCTACCCTCTTGGCACTCAAACATCTCGTTTCAGTACCTGTTATTGTGTCACCACATAAAACTTTAAACAGCTCAAAAGGCATTGTCAGAGACGGAGAACGATGTCTTTCAGACATGTCTGAAGATGATATAGCTTTTGAATTAAAGGACCAGGGTGTGACGGGTGTAAAACGTTTCACGAGTAGGCAGAATGGTCAAATAGTAAAGTTAAACACCTATCTATTTACCTTTTCTCTTCCTGTTCCACCAACATCCACCAGCGGGTTATTGCAACATTGGTGTGGATAAGTACATTCCTAATCCACTTCGGTGTTATTCATGTCAAAAGTTTGGTCATGGTGCCCAGTCATGCACCAACAGAAAGAAATGCCATCGATGTGGCGAACCTGCTCATGAAATGTTAGAATGCCAAAACAACCCAAAGTGTGTTAATTGTTCTGGTGATCACGCTGCCTCTTCCAAATCATGCCCTGTGTGGCAACTACAATACAAGGTAGTTAAAATGAAACATGAAAGATGTGTTTCTTTTTCTCTTCAACAAATATGAAATTCTAGAAGATATGGATGTCACCCCTCACCACTGTACGCGCCGCAAAAGTCATTCACCACAGTATAGGAACAGATCCCCTGTCTTACCACCTAATGTAACATGAAGAACACTACTACACTTATCCAATGGAATTGCAGAGGTCTTAAGACCAACTTAACTGAAATACAGCTGTTAATCCAAGACTTTCAACCATCTGTTTTCTGTCTCCAGGAAACATACCTGAAGCCGACAGATACATTTGACTTACGTCAGTACAATTCTCATCATTCCTTTTCTCCTTCGGGTGGCAAAGCCACTGGAGGCTCCTCTATTTTAGTGAAGCAGGATATCATACATAGCCCTGTTCATCTTACCACTAATCTTCAGGCTGTTGCAGTCCGCCTCACGTTACACATTGCTTTTACTTTATGCTCTTTATATATCCCTCCATCTTCAAACCTCCAACAATCTGAACTTCAATCTCTATATGACCAGTTACCTCAGCCCTGCATACTCATGGGGGATTTGAATGGACATAATCCTTTATGGGGAAGTAGTGGTATTAATACCAAAGGTAAAATATTAGAGGATTTCATTTCTGACAATAGTCTATGTATTTTTAACGATGGTACTAACACATATTTACACCCTGCAACGGGTAGCTATTCTGCCTTGGATCTAACAATCACAGATGCAAACCTTCTGAATGAATTTTCATGGTCAGTTCATGATGATTTATGCGGAAGTGACCACTTTCCTACATTTTTAACAGTCAGTAACCCATCTGACGTTCCGCCTTCATCAAGGTGGAATTTTTCAAAGGCTAACTGGTCTAAATTCACATCATTGTGTTTTTGCAAACATCCAAGTGTACATAATTTGAATAATGTTAAGGTAACCAGAGCTAAAGCTCGACGTACCTTCAAACAAAATAAACGTCAATCATGGAGAACCTACGTCTCCAAGATTAATTCCCGCACACCTCTATCAAAGGTGCGGAATATGGTCCAAAGAATCAAAGGCAAGGGTTCAAAAACGAGTGTTAAACACCTCAAGGAAGGAGATCTTTTTTTGGAGAATACTTCAGATATCGCAAACAAACTTGGTGAAACATTAACTAAACACTCGTCTTCATCAAACTATCTTCCTGAATTTCAGAAATATCAGGAGATCGAGGAAAAAAAGAACATTCATTTCAACTATGAAAATGGAGAAGATTACAACGAAGTCTTTTCACTACATGAGCTACAAACTGCCCTTGGGCAAGCTCATGATACGGCAGCAGGGGCTGATAATATTCACTATCAGCTCCTAAAACTTTTGCCGAAATCGTGTCTTGAAATACCTTTAGACATTTTTTATCAAATTTGGACTTCAGGAAATTTTCCTCCTTCTTGGCGGAATGCTATTGTTGTTCCTGTTCCTAAACCTGGCAAGGACCATTCAGATGCATCTAATTATCGACCTATATCATTAACAGACAGACAATTTCAAGTCCGAGTGGGTTCAACACTGTCCGACTATTACACTCAGGATCAGGGTGTCCCACAAGGCAGTATTTTGTCTGTCACACTTTTTAGTATCAAGATCAACAGTTTATCCAAGGTTTTAAATGATTCAATTGATGGATCACTTTTTGTGGATGATTTTAATATTTCTTGTCGTGGTAAAAATATGCATACTATTGAAAGGCAATTGCAGTTGTGTTTAAATAAAATAAATAAATGGTGTCTTGAAAATGGTTTTAAGTTTTCTAAATCAAAAACTAATTGCATACATTTCTGTCGTAAATATAAACCGCATAAAGACCCGGAACTGTTTCTCAATGGCACTCCTATCAAAGTTGTTAAGGAGGCCAAGTTCTTGGGTTTAATTTTCGACTCCCAGTTAACGTTTCTGCCGCATATTAAATCCTTTAAAACTAAATGCCTGAAGGCACTTGACTTGTTGAAAGTCGTTTCAAATTCTAAGTGGGGAGGGGATCAAGCCACTTTCCTACATCTATATCGATCACTGGTCCGCTCGAAACTTGATTATGGCTCCATCGTATATGGTGGAGCCTGCAAAAGCAACTTAAAACTATTAGATTCTGTCCATCACCAAGGTCTAAGACTTTGTCTTGGTTCCTTTAGAACTTCACCTGTTGACAGTCTCTACGTCGAGGCAGATGAACCATCTCTTACACAACGCCGTATAAAATTGTCCTTGCAGTATATCACAAAACTTTCTTCTAACGAGTCCAACCCTGCATTCAAATGTGTCTTTAATCCTCTTTATGAGGATTTATACAACAAAAAGCCTTCTCTTGTTCCACCTCTTGGTTTAAGAATTAAACCATTCATTTCTGCTGCCGGCATTGAGCTAGAAAATATAGCTCCTTTCCGTCTTCTTTCTTCTCCTCCTTGGCAACTGGTTAGGCCTGAAGTTGACCTAACTCTGACAAAGTTTAAGAAATCTGAAACTAATGACTTACAATATAAACAAGAATATAATCAACTAAAAACTAAATATAATACTTACAAATCCTTATTTACAGATGTGTCCAAGGACGGTGGCGCGGTGTCATGTGCCACTGTCATTGGATCCAGAACAATATCTTCTAGAATACCAGATAACAGCTCCATTTTTACAGCAGAAGCAAACGCCATATTAACAGCTCTTAAATATATTCAACGACATCCTAAACATAGACAGTACATAATCTTTTCCGATTCTCTTTCGTGTCTTCAAGCTATTAAAATATTTCTTGTAAACATCCACTTTTATTAGAAATTATTGAATTGTACAATCAACTTGCCACTGGCCAATGCGACATCGTCTTTTGTTGGTTACCCAGCCACGTTGGCATTTCTGGGAACACGACTGCCGATCTTGCTGCCAAGGCAACACTCAACAAATCTGTGACACCACTTCTTATTCCTTACTCTGATTACAAAGCTTGCATTAGAACCTACATTCGTGATCTGATGCAGAAGAAGTGGGACACCCAAGTAGGTATCAATAAATTACATGAAATAAAACCCAATATCGGTTACACTTACTTGGGTTGAAGAGGTCATCATGCGACGATGTCGTATTTCCCATACAAGGTATACTCACAAATATTTGTTAAATGGTGACGATCCTCCGTTTTGTATCCCTTGTGATGAGAGAGTCACAGTCAAGCATCTCCTGCTTCACTGTGTTGAATTCTCCATCATAAGGGGTAAATATTTCAATGTTAAAACTGTTAAGGATCTTTTTAATTCTGTTCATCTTCATTTAATTCTTGGTTTTTTAAAAGAAATTGATTTCATTAATGAATTTTGATTAATATATTCTGTATATAGCTGTGTTTTAATGATTGGTAGTTTGATTAGTAACTTAGATTGTTAGTGGCTGTACTCTGAAGAGGGGTTGAAGTATTGTAAAATTATTGTCCCCCTGAGAGGGTACGTAAGTCCCAAAACTTCGAAAGTCAATTTAAACTTACAGGATTTTTAAACGTAGCATTTTTGTCATTTTAATTGTAGCTAACATTTCTTACAATCGCCAGCAGCTGAAGGGATGGTGTAAATCCAACTAGGGCCCATGCAGGTAGCCAAGGAACAGTAAGTCCCCATGGTCCCTAGTATGGTGATCGACCTTCAGTTGTTGGCGATCTATAGCCTGTTTTTATCTTGTATTGTCCTAATAGTGCTATTAGTTTTAACCTTCCACACTAGTTTTAAATCTAATTGTGATATTCTAGTTGTTTTACTGTCCTTCGATGACAGGTTTTATAATATAGACATATTCCATTACAATGTAAAATGTTCTCGTCACGATATGGCTGCAATATTGCCGATGTGACGTTAAATACTAACTCACTCACTAACTCACTCATATCTCTAGTCAGTTGTACCATGTGGTTCACTTTCAGCATTATCCCCTCTTCCTTCCATCGAGAGATCATGTGCTCCTGTATTATTTGCTGTCATCATTCCTACTTAAGGAACTATTTCTACGGTCGCCGATAACGCTTCAATATCAACAGTACGGACGGGTTCATTCCATGTTTCATCAGATCTTTGGGTCATGAAGCTTGTTTGTACAGACAGATTGATAATCCCTGCTGTCATACTTCCAGATTCTCTTCCAGGAACCGACGAAACAGCAACCATGGGCTCTGAATGAGAGGAGGCGTCAGGCAATGTCCTATTCATTTCATCAGTCATGTCGTCCTTATTTTTCTTGTCAGGTTGCTGCATTTGATCTCTCTTTTCTTGCTTTTCTGCAAGTTCTTCACTGTTGACAGCGTCCAGTGGTCTCACTTCTTCCTATTAGTCATCCTCATCTACCGTCCTACAGTTACGTTCTAATCGTTGCCTTTCTCGCCCGTTTCTTGCACCACGTGCAGGTGGGATATTACCAACAGGTTTCACAATGTTCCCTGCGCCACGTTCACGTATATCAGCATTGTCGATTTCAGCATACCATCGACTATCGATATTTTCTGACATGTTCTGCATTGGTGTGATGTACGATCGTCGTGACCTGTGAAATATAGTAAGCCTTAGAGAAGGTTACGTGTATATCATATGAATATAAATGTATACTAATCAACATTAACGTGCGAATTCAATGTAGTCTCTCAAAGGCGTCTCTATAGGCCTGTCAAACCACAGAGAAAAAGATAGGTGTTTAGTTCTCGGCGGAATGTTTCCTTATTACATGGTAAAATGATGACACGCAGTATTATATGACCCATTCAAACAATTGGAGAATAAGCAGAATACAATTACCTCAGGTTCCAGTAATCTGAAAAATTGTAGAAATAATGACCTTAATGTTTGACATTATTTTAAAAAAGGTCAGAGGCATGGACGTGAGTATAAGCTGGTATTAAAGGGTATTTGAATGACAGTTAGAAGTGAAACATAAAAAGGGTCAACATTTATTGATGTCAACATATGTAATATGAGGGCCACGACGTTCGGTGTATATTTGTACTCACTCATCAGAAGGAAACTACGAAGCAGATACCTGTATAAGTACAAGTGTCACAACAATAGTGATTAGACAACAATGGTGGACACTTATAAAGGGAAGCCAGTTGTTAATTGGTGCAGCAAGGTACTGCCAACGATCGAGTAGAAGTCAGGTGTTAACCTAGTCGTTAATAGTCCCAGCCAATAATCAAGCCCTGGACAAAAGGTAGATGACCGCCCTGATAGGTGATACTGAAGGCATTAGTTTTCTGACTGCTTCTGAGTATACACAGGCGTGAACCACAACTCACTCACTCACCTAAACAGTAATCTGGTTTTGTGAACACATTAAATTAGGTTACCTTGTCGCTTGTTCCTTAGCAACACAATAGCTGCAACGATAAATATAGTCAGCACAATAAACAGGAAACAACACCCGACGATGATATAAAGGACAACTGTATCAGCATCTGAAATATAAAATTCCATTTCAGTTTCCAAACTGATGTATTTCCTGGCAGTCAGTAAGAAACTGAAACCGTATTTCCTATGTGTTTTATGTATGCTTGGTTCAAATGAGATTTATATTACACACACGCGCGCGCGCACACACACATGCATGCACGCACGCGTGTGTTTATCATCAACCTTCAACTGTAATAAGTATAATAAAACAAAGGGTTTATGACTGAAAGGAAACCATCACAGTGGTCACACACATATTTACAGGAAATGAAAGGATCGAGTTTCTTCTCAACATATTTCAATACTTTGTAATAATGAATGGCATTACTTTGATCAGTGTTGACGGTTGTAGTTATAGAAAGAGGTACCCCGGTAGTTGTCGCAGCTTAGGTTTGTGTGCTGGTGACAGTCACTGTGTTAGATGTGACATCTACTATAACAGGAAGCAAATAGTGATACCATCCACAATCTGGATCATAAACAAAGTCAGTAACAAACTGAAACCCTGTCTCCAATGTGTTGTGTATGTGAGGGTCGGATGAGGTTTTACGAAAATAGCATATGTATAGTTTTACACATATTGACCTCGAACTGTTATAAGAATAATAAAACATAGGGTTTCTGACTGAAACAGTAACAGTAAAGAGGACACAAAATGTTAGTTAAACAATGGGAAATGTATAAAATTCCTTGCAATAATATTTCAATGCTTAAAAAAATTACTCTGAAATGTATGTGAAAGTATTGGATTCAAGTGTATGCGACCCTCTAAAACTCTACATATTATACTTCTAGTATTTAATACAGGGAAATATTTTTAAATTATTGTTTAAGATTTCGTCTACATGTAATATTTTTGTTTTATGAAACAGTTGGGTATGAAAAAAAAATTGCCCCTCAACAACATCTTGTTTCAAGAAAGTGCGTTATTGACACGTAAACTGAGTACTTGCTGTCGTTCTGGGGGCTAGAGTCGTCGTATCAGATTTCGTTTGACCCTGGGTGGAAGATACCGAAATAGTTCTGACCTTTGTACTCTTATGATGTGAAGGAAAAGATGCATTCTAAACAAATCAGTGTTTATTGTTCCTTATATATTGATGAGAATGCTAACAACTTTCATGGATGTTTTCAACATAAATCTATCACCCATTATAAACACTAGTCTGCATCTACAACATGGTACTTAAGCTTGATAATTTGTTTGACAATTGAAACACGTGACGATTGTTAAGCAGTGGCCACATACCTTTTTCCACATGTACACAAATGGCGATATTTTAATTCATCACGTGTTTTGAAGGATGCAATTCATTATTTACCTCTCTAACACTAATCACCTCTCTGCTACCTCGATAAGGCGAGTGTCATGTGTTTTAGATTTCAAACCCGCCACCTTGTTAAACTGATCAACTGCGTCCATTAGTTTTTTCCTGTAGTACCGTTGAACACATTTAAATAGATTTCATCACAGTGATTTTCTATTACACATGCGCAACATTACCCTCTTTAATTTCAGAGGGTAAATACAACAGGAGAAAGGGCGGTACTCTTGATGATAATGTTTTACATATCCAAACATATACACAAGACTTACCAGCAATAACAAGGTTGTGGCCACAATGAAATGATCTTCGATTGGAATCACTCAAGTAATAACGTCCAGAATCCTCCTTCGTAGCATTGAAGATCATCAACTCAACTGTTTTCCGGTAGGGTGAAGTGAACAGTCTGATGACCTTCACTTTCGATCGACTGTTTGGCCAGACATATACAGATATAGATTGTATGGTGGCAATGAGTTCACCACTAGGAGACGAAGACCCCGTCAACCTCCATGTCGGGAATATGGTGACATCCTCGCCTTCACTTGCAGTTGTTATGGTTGTAGAAGGAACTGAAATAATAAAACTGAGAGAATGTTTCAGCATGTCCGTTAAGCAATTAACAGACAGTTTTTATGTTATTTGTTGTGAATTAAGATGACCAATCTTCCATTATGATGTCACCGCATGTAATGTTTACCTCTAACGTTTACACATGAAAAGTGCTTCTTATAGTAAGTGCCTTTTATTCAATAATGATGATACCTTATATCGGACTCACCTTCCCGTCCAAATATGTACTCCTGTGTTAAAGGACGATGACCATGTTCCAACGGCCACTTCAACCTGACACGTGTATTTCTTTCCTTCATCAGTCATCCTCGTGTCTTTAACTGTGAGAGTATTGGTGTCGTATTTGTGTATGCTATTTACAAATGTCCCTGACTCTGAACTCATCTCATAATTCCCTCCATGGATTAATCGTTCATCATGTTTCTTCCACGTGAAGGAGATGAACTTGAACTTTATTTCAATTAAAATATAGCATGTCAGGTTTACATCACTGCCATACTGGACTCTCTCCGGAGACACGATGTAAGGATCATGGGTGTAGTCTGTAAACACAAACATCACCGACTTGGTTGATACTGATCGTGGCAGCTTCAAATTGTCAATGTAACATATCGCAAGTAATACAACTGTTTACTCGCTACATGTGTGATACTATACTCGTATTCAAAGTCAACACAACTGCATATGAATACGTGAGTGAATGAGAGAGTTGGGTTTTACGCCGCTTTTAGCAATAGTCCAGCAATATCACGGCAGGTGGACATCAGAAATAGGCTTCACACATTAGGTTACCCCACCGCCCTCCATATGAATAAGAACTTCCTCGATTTGTTATAACTTTAAGTAAGTAATATGTAAATGAAATCATACAGCGATACCATCATTGGTGTTGATCAGTTTCCCCAAAAAGTTACAGATTGCTTGCAAGTATAAGAGCAACGCACTGATGAGTAGGTTAATCTACAACAATCAACTCGATTTACTCTGAACATCTGGTCCACGTCCAGTTACATTCACTGAAACATAAATGCCAGCACGTATCTACGCCCAGATGAATTTTTTCCTCATTTTGACCTTAACAAGATATTTTGTATCTCAGCTCCCCATCTGACCGCATCATTGCCGTCATATAAGGTATTAATAGACAGGATCACATTTGTATAGTGATGAAGCAAAATTAATTCATTTATTGATCTGTATAGCGTATACACGTTTATTTGTTTTCTATAGAATAACAGTGATATTTGTGATACTGACAAAAGTGAGTTAGTGAGTTACGTTCCCGTTGCTTTTAGCAATATTTCAGCAATATCATGGGTGCAATCCTATTTGGTTATTTGAAGTGGTTCACTCATTGTCCAATGTACGTAGAGATGCAAATAGACCAGAAATAGTCTTCACACATTGTACCCACATTGGGAATCGAACCCCCTTTCTTCAGTGTGACGAGCGACAGCTCAAACCACCAGGCTACCCAACCGATCCTTTTGACAATACAGGACTGGCGAACTGTGTACACCGCAATCCATAGTCTAATGATAACGGTAGCAGTGATCTATATTAAGACAAGTAAGGTTGTTCCCGTTGGTCGCCTTTTCACACAAAGGGCAAGGGCGTTATATATGGGTAAATCTCAAGACATGGACACATCGACGTTTGAAGATGACATCATGTGTTCACGATAACTTGTATCGAGATCTACAAAGAAAGTGCATATTGTTTTAAAGTTGCTTCGGACGCCTGATGCATCACTGTTACAGATAATTCTGTTGTCACTTCTTGAACAGATTGAGGAAACATGATAATAATTACTTGTTTGAGTGGCATTTTAGAAGTTGAGACGTACAATATGGAACACGTTTTTTATGGATAACAACTTCTTTATTTCGTGAGTGCGACGTTTCGATACAGATTCTTGTACCGTTGTCAAGCAAGAGTCATATTATGACAATAATTAGTCTCCAGACTAGCAGAATGTCTTGTGGTAGTTGTGAAATGATAAGGTGATATTACATATAAATACGTATTCAGGTTTAACACCTTTACAAAGACATACGCATTCGGAAAATAAGACGTATAGGCGTTCACACACACACACACACACGGCAGGAATAATAGAACGCATCCTTCACACCATGAATAAGTGTGACGTGCTCACTTTTTTCACACAACTTTAGCCGTATTTTCTTATTTAAGAAATTCAACTATTTTCAGAATCTGTGCGTTTTAGTCAGTTTTAGCTAGCACGTACTAATAGGGGCTATGTTACATTTGAATGGGTTTAACGAATGGATAACGGTCGCTAAGATTAAATCACGAACACTCAACTGATGTAGGAAGCGACGCAATTGGTGATCCTAGTGAAGCACACTGGCCCAGGTCGCGTTCCAGGCCAAATGTCTTGGGAGTGGACTGAAAACACAGTTGGACGCTGATGTTTGGAAACATGATCATAAACCCGACGCATGTGTACATATACAGCAGAGATAGGTACATTTGTGGCCAGAGAGTATGAAGTTCACAACAATTTTAAGTTATGGCCACATAATGGTTAAATGTGCCAAAGCTTGTTCCAATATACTTACGTGTCGTCGTAGTCTCATATATTCTTAAAACTCCTATTTAGAGAGTATACTTTTTATCGTATCAATTCATTATGTTTTAATTTTGTATGCCTATGTTTTACTTTTTAAGTATTCTGTATGTATTTATTTTTATATTATATGTTTATGCATTTTATGGTATATTATATAAATGTATGTGTGTGGGTAAATATATACATGTCTATCGTAACTTACATTGTCATATTTTACCTATTCAACGTGTACTTTTAATGTGTATATGAGGTATGACTCATACTATCTGTCTGTCTGTCTGTCTAAACCCTACGCATGTGTACATATACAGCAAATATAGATCCATTTGTAATCATATAAGTTATATACACTTGTATCTACTGTAATCTGTATTCTGGCAAAGACATATTTGTACCAAATTTTGACAGAATTACAGAGCTTATAGACAGTACCTAGAAATGTTTAGCAGGCTCTCCTGGTCCAACAAACCGTTTATGTAGTAGCTGTTGAACAATGCTATATACCATGACATTTATTTTGAACTTGATACGAAACTATAGCTTTCCTCTGTGGACATACATAGTTTCAGACCCCACACGAACAGGGGTAATTATAAAGAAATACCAAAACAGACAAGACGGAGATAGATTAACTCAACACATTTTCCTCTTGTTACATTTCCTGCCGCCATATCACTACAACAATGACAACAACAAAAAACAAAATGACGCATAGTTTTTATTGAAGTAAATTATGTGCAATAAGATGTAAAATAGCATGTGTACATTAAATACCTCCTCACGTTTTCTTCATGTTAATGTGTTAGCAGAGTCCATTCAGTACGCCACGCGTTTAGGTCTCAGAACGGAAGTAATATGTACATGAAGTGCTGACGACTAAACATGTCAGTACCGAAGGCCTAAACTATCTGTGCCTTATCTCAAGACCCATGAGTGAGTGAGCAAGTTTAGTTTTATGCCGCACTCAGCAATACTCCAGCTATAAGACCAGTGACGATCCTGGTGAGAATTGACGACTAACTGGATCGAATTGTAAGATTCGCTGACTTGTTGACACAAGTCATCGTATCCCAAAAGCGTAGATCGATGCTCATGCTGTTGATCACTGGATTGTCTGGTCCAGACTCGTTTATTTACAGATCGCCGTCATTTAGTTGGAATATTGCTGAGTGCGACCTTAAACAACAAACAAACAAACAAACAACACACTATGTAACACAAGTGTAAAGTAAGCGTTTCGATGTATGACACAATATATTCACTAATACTAACAATGTTTGTTGCCTAAACTGCAGAAATATGTACAATTAAAATAAATAATATATATATGCTCATGGTTCCTTCAAGTTAAAACAAAGGTATCGTTCAAGTGAACATATTAAAGTTTTATTTGTATATTTCAGAACAAGCGTCATTTGATTCTCCACAAGATAAAGTGGTACAAAAAAACATAATTCATTTTTCCATGTTTAATGCAGCACTTGAAACAGATGCTGGAGAACTATTTATCCGTTGTATGACCCAGCGCTGTGTATGTGTCACCAGATCGGTGCGGCATCAGACTGTCATAATTATCTGTTGTTATATTAGTGACACCACGTGCTTCACTTTCAGCATTATCCCCTCTTCCTTCCATCGAGAGCTGATGTGCTCCTGCATTGGTTGCTGTCACCCTTCCGACTTCGGGAAATATTTCTATAGTCGCTGATAACTCCTCAGTATCAACAGTACCGAGGGGTGCATTCCATGTTTCATCAGGGTCTTGAGTCATGAAGCTTGTTTCTGCAAGCGCATCGATACGCCCTGCTGTCATACTTCCAGAGTCTCTTCCATGGACCGACCAATCAGCAACAGCAAGCAGGGGATCTGAATGAGAGGAGGCTTCAGGTAATGTTATGTTCATTTCACCCGTAATGTCTTCCCCACTGTCCTGGTCAGGTTGCTGCATTGGAGCTCTCTTTTCTTGCTCTTCTGGAAGTTCTTCACTGTTGATATCGTCCAGTGGTTTCACCTCTTCATATTCGTCATCCTCATCTACCGTCCTGCAGTTACGTTCTAATTGTTGCCTTTCTCGTCCGATTCTTGCACCAGGTGGAATATTGTCATCAGATTGGATATTACCGACATGTTGGGCAAGGTTGCCTGCGCTACATTCAAGTAAATCAGCATCGTCGATTTCAGCATAGCCTCGACTATCGATATTTTCTGGCATGTTCTGCATTGGTGTGATGTACGATCGTCTTGAACTGTGAAAAATATTAAGCCTTAGTGAAGGCTACGTGTATACCATTTACATATATGACTGTATTATAATCTAAATGTTAAATGCCAAGTTCCGTCTAGCTTGCTCAGAGGCGTTTTTTCAAAGGCCTGTCAGATCACAGACAAAAAGATAGGTCTTAAGTTCTCAGTGGAATGTTTCCTTGTGAAAATGACCACAAGTAAGATTATATGACTGATTCGAACAATTGGTGAATAAACAGAATACCCTTACCTTAAGTTCCAGTAATCTGAAAAATAGGAATGATGACCTTAATGTTTCATGTTTGACATTATTTTGAAAACGAAACCAAGGTCAGAGGGATGAAAGTGATTATAAGCTGATATTAAAGGGTCTCTGAATGACAATTAGAAGTGATACATGAAAAGGATGAACATTTATTGAAGTCAACATCTGTCATATGAGGGCCACGACATTCAGAGTATATTTTTACTCCTTCACCACATGAAGAAAACTACAAAGCAGATGCCTGTATAAGTACATGTGTGACAAGACTAGTGATCAGATGACAATGGTGGACGCTTAACAAGGAAAGCTAACAGTTAATGGTCCCAGCAAATAATCATGCCCTGGACAAAGGGAGATAACCACCCTGATAGATGATAATGAAGGCATGAGTGTTCTGACTGTTTCTGGGTATAGAGGACCGCACACATGCCCGTTGGATTCACAGTGGCGTAAAGCACAACTCACTCACTCACCTAAACAGTAATCTGGATTTATGAACACATCAAATTAGGTTACCTTGTCGTTTGATCCTTATCAACACAATAGCTCCAACAATGAGCACAGTCAGCACAATAAACAGGACACAACACCCGACGATGATGTAAAGGACGACCGCAGTAACGCCTGAAATATAAAATTCCTTTTCAGTTTCCAAACTGATCTCTTTCCTGGCAGTCAGTAACTAACTGAAACCATGTTTCCCATCTGTGTTGTGAATCCTTTGGTCCAATAGAGTTTAATGTCGCAGAAGATACTGGGTTTAAGAAAAATCATGTTAGTCTTTCGACTTTGAACTGCTACAAAAGGTTTATGAAAAAAAACCCGAAAACTTAGACGACACACACATTTATTTAAATGAAATGAAATCGATCAAGATTTTTTCTCAAAATATTTTAATACTTTGTAATAATGAATGACATTACTTTGGTCAGTGTTGGCGGTTGTAGCTGTAGAAAGAGGTACCGCGGTAGTTGTCGCAGCTGTGGTTTGTGTGCTTGTGACAGTCACTGTGTTAGATGTGGCATCTACTACAACAGGAAGCAAATAGCAATACCATCCACCATCTGGATCATAAAACAAAGTGAGTGAGTGTGAGTGAGTGAGTTTAGTTTTACGCCGCACTCAGCTATATGTCGGCGGTCTGTAAATAATCGAGTCTGGACCAGACAATCCAGTGATCAACAACATTAGCATCGATCTGCGCAATTGGGAACCGATGACATGTGTCAACCAAGCCAGCGAGCCTGACCACCCGATCCCGTTAGTCGCCTCTTACGACAAGCATGGGTTACTGAAGGTGCATTCTAACCCGGACCTTCACGGGTGGATCATAAGCACAGGTAAAATGCAAAATCTGAAAGGATTGTTATATTAGGAATTATAAAGTGTTGGCTCGAGACATATAGTTTAAATATTTGCTCTAAAATTGACAGCATTCGAACCTCCAAACTCTACATATTTTATTTTCAAATACCGGGAAATTTCATGCAGGGAAATAATATCAATTTAACCGTTTGAGATCTCGTCGAGATGTATCATGTTAAATTTGTGAAACTTGGGACAGTGGGGTATGAAGGTGCCCCGCAGCAATATCTTGTTAAGAGAGAGCGTTTCGATCGTAACGTACCCTGAGTACTTGCTGACGTTATGGAGGCTGGAGCCGCCGTTTGAGGTTTTGTTTGACCAATGGTGGAAGGTACAATACTAGTTGAGACCTGTGTACTCTTACGATCTGAAAAAAGGATACATTCTAAACAATTCAAGTCTGTCAAGTTTTTATTCCTCCTTATAAACTAAGGATTTTTATTAGAATACTGACAACTTTAGTGATGTGATCTCCCATTCTGAATCTGCATCTAAAACATGGTAGTTTAGCTTGATAATTTGTTTGACAAATGAAAAAGATGAAGGTTCTTTAGCAGTGGCCACATACCTTTTTCCACGTATACACATATGACGATATTTTTACTTTCAACTTGTTTTGAAGGATGCAAACCACTATTTATTAACCCTAATGACCTCTTAGTTACCCTGCCAAGGAGAGTGTCATGTGTTTTATATTCAAAACAACGTCCAGATAAAACTGATCAACTGCATCCAAGACATTTGTACCTGTAGTACCGTTGAACATATCTTGAGCCCAAACTGGTTTGCTTCACAGCGAATTTCTATTGCACATGTGTAACATTACCGGGAATTAGTTATCGTAGGACGTCAAGTGTAGATGCCGTAGGACAAAGAACGGTACTCTTATTGATAATGCTTTATATATTCAAATATATACTCGCAACTTACCAGCAATAACAAGGTTGTGGCCACCATAAAATGATCTTCGTTTGACATCCCTCAAGTAATAACGTCCAGAATCCTCCTTCGTAGCATTGAAGATCATCAACTTAACTGTTTTCCGGTATGGTGATGTGAACAGTCTGATGACCTTCACTTTCGATCGACTGTTTGGCCAGATACAGACAGATATAGATTGTATGGTGGCAATGAGTCCACCACTAGGAGACCAAAACCACATCACATCAAACATCACCCTCCATGTCAGGAATATGGCAACATCCTCGCCTTCACTTGCAGCTGTGGTGGTAGTAGATGTGACTGAAACATTGAGAAAGCGTCCGTTTAGCAATTAGAAGACAATAAAATATGGCCATGGTTTGCACGCAAGTATGTCAGGGTATGTATGTTTTAATGTCAGTATTAAGTGGGAATAAAGATGAATATGCTTCCATTATGATGTCATCGCATGTAATGTTTTATGGCACATTTCCACAGAAATAGTCTTTCTTATGGTAAATGTATTTTTATTCAATAATGATGATACCTTATATCGGACTCACCTTCCTGTCCAAATATGTACTCCTCATTATTCAAGGACGATGACCATGCTCCAATTTCCACTTGAACCTGACACGTGTATCTCTTTCCTTCATCACTCCTCCTCGTGGTTTTAACTGTCAGAGTATTGGTGTAGTATCGTCTATGCTGTTTACAAATTCCAGACCCTCGGTTCATGTCATAGTTCCCTCCATGGATTAATCGTTCATCATTTTCTTCCAAATGAAATAGATGAACGAAACGAACTTTACTTCAATTAAAATATAGCAAGTTATGTTTACATCACTGCCGTACTGGACTCTCTCCGGAGACACGATGTAAGGATCATGCGTGTAATCTGTAAACACAGACATCACCGACTTGGCTAATACTGATCGTGGCAGCTTCAAAGGGTAAATGTAACATATCGCATTTAATACAACTGTTTACTTGTTACATGTGTGATACTTTATTCATATTGAAATTATGCTTACGAATAAAACATATAGGATTTGTTATATTTGTAAGTAGGCTGTAATGTGCGGCTGCTTGTATTAAAATGATATAACACAGCGATACCAATATAACATAATAAGCTGTAACTTGCAAGTATAACAGTAACGCACTGATGTGCAAGTTAATCTACAACAATCAAATCGACTTACTTTGAGCGTCGGGTCCACGTCCAGTTACAGTCACAGAAACACAAATACCAGCAAGTATCCACGTCCAGATGAATTTGTTCCTCACTTTGACCTAAAGAAATATTTTGTACCTCAGCTCCACATTGGACCGCACCATTGCCGTCGTGTAATGTATTAATAGAGAGGAGCACCTGATTATAGTGACTAAGCAATAGTAGTTCATGTATTGATCTGTATAGCGATCTCAGTGGAACTATACTATGAGTGAGTTTAGTTTTACGCCGCTTGTAGCAATATTCCAGCAATATCACGGCGGGGGACACTAGTAAGAGGCTTGACACACTGTGCCCATGTGGGGAATCGAACCCGGGTCTTCGGCGTGACGAGCGAACGCTTTAACCATTTTGGCTACCCCACCACCCAACTATACTATGATGGTCACTGAAGGAATGAGTGGACTTACCAGGTCCATGGCAGCTCATGTACTACTGTAACATGTATTTTGTTAAATCAGGACAAACTTCCTTATCAGAACGCAGCATCAGCAAGTTGATCCATTAAACGACGAACAGGAAATATTTATAAAACATTCTCTGACACTACGGGCTCTGTGTAATGGTGATCAGTTTCAGTGCATAATAAAATATTTTATGAAGTATTCTTTTCAACTCTTTGCAAACTGAGTTTGCTTGCTAGCGGAAAATTTTACAATAATAAATTATACAGGTTATATAAAGACACCAGTTTGAATATAATCAGTCTTTGACTCAGTCGTTCTAAGTGTGATCTGACATTTCCATATCTAAGTACACTTTTAGACGGCATATCGCCCAACTTATCACTGGTGAGTTTGAAATGAAGATTATTTGTATGTGCTGTGGAAATATTAACAGCAGGCACATGCACGAAATAATGATACATTAAGCTCAGTACAAGAGGTTCTGACATGCGTAAGGTGAGCAATCCTTTTCAGTTATCTGAAGTGGTTCACTCATTGTTCAAAACACGTTGAGTAGCAAACTTGCGACAACACGTTTTTGGTCTTCTATAAAATAACAGTGATTTTGAATTTGTGATACTGACAAAAGTGAGAGAGTGAGGTTAACGGCGCTTTGAGCAATACTAGTATTTAAGCAATATCACAGCGGGGTCACAAGCAATGGGCTTCACACATTGTACCCATGTGTGGAATCGAACTCGGATCTTCAGCGTGTCGAGCGAACGCTTAAACCACCAGGCTACCCCACTGATCCTTCTGACAATACAGGTCCGGCGAGCTGTGTATATGGTAATACATAGTCTAATGATAACGGTAGCAGTGATCGTCCATATTAAGACAACTAAGCTTGTTCTCGATGGTCGCCAGTGTCTCGCCTTTTTACACAAAGGGCAAGGGCGTTATATCTGGGTAAATCTCAAGACATGGACACATCGGCGTTTGGAGATGGCATCATGTCCTCATGGCATCTTGTATCGAGGTCTACGAAGAAAGTTTTCAAGTTTGTTCATTGTTAAGGTTAATTATGCTGTCACCTTTTTAACATATTGAGGAAACATGATCATTATTATTCATCATACTAGCATAATGTTTGGTGTATTTGTGGAAAGTACATTTTACCAAAGATGATATTACATAAATACCTATTCTTCAGGTTTAATACATTTACACACATGTATAGACAGACAGACAGACACACACACACACAGAAACACACACACACAGACACACACACACAGACACACACGTCCGGAATAACAAAACGCGTCCGTCATACCATGCATAAGTGTGACGTGTTCACTTTTACACTCTACTTTAGGCGCATTTGTTTTATTTAAACAACCCAACGATTTGCAGAATCTGTGCGTTTTGGTCAGTTTTAGCCGCCACGTACTAATAAAGCCTATGTTACATTTGAACGGTTCTAACGAATGCGTAGCGGTCTTTAAGATTAAATCACAAACACCCAAATGATTTTTGTAAGAAGCGGCACGATTGGTGATCCTGGTGAAGCTCACTGGCCCAGTTGATTGTGTTCCAAGCCAAACGTCTTGGGAGTGGACTGAAAACACAGTTTGATGCTCATGTTTGAAAACATGATCATAAACCCGACGCATGTGTACATATACAGCAGAGATAGGTCCATTTGTAATTATATATGTCATATTACACTTGTGTCTACTGTAATCTGTGTTCTGGAAAAGACATATTTGTACAAAATTTTGACAGAATGAATCGTAGCTTATACATAGTGCCTAGAAATGTTCAGTAGGCTCTCCTGGATCCACTAGTGAGTGAGTGAGTGAGTGAGTGAGTGAGTGAGGTTTACGCCTCCTTTAGCAATATTCCAACAATATCATGGCGGGGGACACAAGAAATGGGCTTCACACATTCTACCCATGTAGGGAATGGAACCCGGGTCATCGGCGTGACGAGCGAACGCTTTAACCACTAGGCTACCCCACCGCCCCGGATCCACTTGGATATCATACATATACAGCAGAGATAGGTCCATTTGTAGCCAGAGAGCATGAACTTCACAGCTATTTTAAGTCATAACCACTTAATGGTTAAATGTGCCAAAACCTGCTTTAATATATACTAGCGAATTAAAGTAACTGTGCATTATTTGATTTTATACCATATTTTAGTGCAAAAAGAAAATAACATGATTTGTGGTGTTTTCCTTAATCAATGTTTAACTGTTAACAGGATGAGATCTAAATCTGTATGATTTGACACTAGGCATCATGACAAGCCCTTGAAGAGATGTGGTGTCAAAAGTCAGTTCACAAATTCAGCATCATCGTGTGTGTCCACCATTGGTGTTGATGCAGGTTTGACAACGACGACGCATAGACGACACTAAGCAATTGAAGAAAGCTTGGGGAATGATGTTTCATGTCTGAACCAAAGCTTGTTCCAATTCAGCTAAGTCAATGGCTGATTCTGGGTTTGACGTAAACGTCTCTCCATCTCACCCCAAACGTGCTTAGGGAACGGGTCCGGAGAAACAGCTGGCAAGGGGAGTACAGGAGTGTTCCGCTGTCTCAGGAAATCTGTCACAAAACAAACGACATGTCGACGGGCATTATCTTGCTGAAGCGTGAAGTTACGTCTCTGTCCTTGAATGAACGGCTGCACATGAGGCCCAATAATCTCATCTCTGTATCGCAGTCAGATTGCCACTGACAATGACAAGTTGTGTCGGACCATGAGATGTGATAGCACCCCATACCATAACGCTTTCGCTACCAAACTGTCAACGTTGAACAATAGACACGAAGCATACCGTTCAGCATCGCCGTCTGTACACCTTTGCCCTGCCATCTGAGCTGTCCAAAAGAAACCTCGACTTGTCAGAGAACAAAACACCATAACAATCCTGTTTCATATGCCGTAGATGCTGTCTGCATCAGGCAAGACGTGCCTGTCGGTGACGTTGAAACAAAATTGGACGTATTGCAGGCCATCAGGGCTGGATATTGTGCGCACTCAATCGCTTCCGTACAGTCCTGGAACTGATTGGACGTAAGCCAGGATTGTTCCTGAGCAGTCAAACTGGCAGTCTGGAATCGATTTCTTAGATGGGTCAGACGCATGTGGTTTTCTTGCTGACGTGACGTCACGCGTGGACGGCCGGTCCGACGCAAATCTCTCGTGTTGCCATAATGTTGAAAACGTCTCCATAGAGATGAAATCGTGTTTCGATGGACTCCAAAATCTCTGGCCACTTCATTTTGGCGATTCCAGTCTCCAGCATACCCACGGCGCAGAGACGCTGATTTTCTGTAAGCCGTGGCATGACGTACACACAGTTTAGGTTAAAGTTTACGTGTTTTCCACAAAATTCAAAGTTTAGAGAATAGTCAATCGTTCTTCAATTTTCAATATCAGGTGTGTGAACTTCAGGTGTCACAAAGCATGCAAAAGTGAGTAAGTTCATTGTGCACAAAGTGCACGTGCCACGTGCGATACGTGACATCAAATTCCATGCAAAGTGCTTTGCTACGTGTTTATTTAGGTTTATTTTTATAACTTTTCAAATAATTTTTATTTTATGCAAATTTATGTTATGCACAGTTACTTTTTTCCGTTAGTATACTTAAGCGTCGTCGTAATCTCCTATATTCTTAAAACTCCTTTCAGAGTGTATACTTTTTATCGTATAAATTCATTATGTTTTAATTTTGTATGCCTATGCTTTACCTTTCAAGTATTCTGTACGTATTTATTTTCATAGGATATGTTTATGCATTTTTATGGTGTATACATACATACATACATACATACATACATACATACATACATACATACATACATACATACATACACATACATACATACATACATACATACACATACATACATACATACATACATACATACATACATACATACATACATACATACATATGTCCTTATATTGTTATATTTTACCTATTCTACGTGTTCTTTTAATGTATATATGAGGTGACACTCAAATAAACTATCTGTGTGTGTCTGTCTAAACCCTACGCATGTGTACAGCAAATATAGGTCCATTTGTAATTATATAAGTTATATACACTTGTAGCTACTGCAATCTGTGTCCTGGCAAAGACATATTTGTACCCAATTTTGACAGAATGAATCGTAGCTTATACTTAGTGCCTAGAAATGTTCAGTAGGCTCTCCTGGTCCAACAGGATAGTCATACCGTTTATGTAGTAGGTGTTGAACAAAGCTATATACTATGGCATTTATGTTGAACTTGATGCGAAACTATAGCTTTCTCTGTGGACATGCATTGTTTCAGATCCCACACGAACAGGTGTAATTATGCGAAATACCAAAACAGACAAGACGGAGATAGATTAACTAAATACATATTCCTCGTCTTCGTGTTCTCTCAGAAGGCCGCCATATCACTACACCAATCACAACAACAAAAACCAATATGACGCATAGTTTTTATTGAAGTAAATTATGTACAATAAAATGCAAAATAGCATGTGTACATTAAATACCTCACGTTTTCTTCATGTTAATGTGTTATAAGTACGCCACGTGTTTAGCTCTCAGAACGGAACTAATATATACGTCAAGTGCTGACGACTAAACATGTCAGTACCGAAGGCCTAAACTATCTGTGCCTTATCTCAAGACCCATGAGTGAGTGAGCAAGTTTAGTTTTATGCCGCACTCAGCAATACTCCAGCTATAAGACCAGTGACGATCCTGGTGAGAATTGACGACTAACTGGATCGAATTGTAAGATTCGCTGACTTGTTGACACAAGTCATCGTATCCCAAAAGCGTAGATCGATGCTCATGCTGTTGATCACTGGATTGTCTGGTCCAGACTCGTTTATTTACAGATCGCCGTCATTTAGTTGGAATATTGCTGAGTGCGACCTTAAACAACAAACAAACAAACAACACACTATGTAACACAAGTGTAAAGTAAGCGTTTCGATGTATGACACAATATATTCACTAATACTAACAATGTTTGTTGCCTAAACTGCAGAAATATGTACAATTAAAATAAATAATATATATATGCTCATGGTTCCTTCAAGTTAAAACAAAGGTATCGTACAAGTGAACATATTAAAGTTTCATTTGAATATTTCAGAACAAGCGTCATTTGATTCTCCACAAGATAGAGTGGTACAAGAAAACATAATTCTCTTTTCCATGTTTAATGCAGCACTTGAAACAGATGCTGGAGAACTATTTATCCGTTGTATGACCCAGCGCTGTGTACGTGTCACAAGATCGGTGCGGCATCAGACTGTCATAATTATCTGTTGTTATATTAGTGACACCACGTGCTTCACTTTCAGCATTATCCCCTCTTCCTTCCATCGAGAGCTGATGTGCTCCTGCATTGTTTGCTGTCATCCTTCCGACTTCGGGAAATATTTCTATAGTCGCTGATAACTCCTCAGTATCAACAGTACCGAGGGGTGCATTCCATGTTTCATCAGTGTCTTGAGTCATGAAGCTTGTTTCTGCAAGCACATCGATACGCCCTGCTGTCATACTTCCAGAGTCTCTTCCATGAACCGACCAATCAGCAACAGCAAGCAGGAGATCTGAATGAGAGGAGGCTTCAGGTAATGTTATGTTCATTTCACCCGTAATGTCTTCCCCACTGTCCTGGTCAGGTTGCTGCATTTGAGCTCTCTTTTCTTGCTCTTCTGCAAGTTCTTCACTGTTGATAGTGTCCAGTGGTTTCACCTCTTCATATTCGTCATCCTCATCTACCTTCCTACAGTTACGTTCTAACTGTTGCCTTTCTCGCCCGATTCTTGCACCAGGTGGAATATTGTCATCAGATTGGATATTACCAACAGGTTGTGCAAGGTTGCCTGCGCCACGTTCAAGTAAATCAGCATCGTCGATTTCAGCATAGCCTCGACTATCGATATTTTCTGGCATGTTCTGCATTGGTGTGATGTACGATCCTCGTGACCTGTGAAATATAGTAAGCCTTAGAGAAGGCTACGTGTATACCATTTACATATATGACTGTATTATAATCTAAACGTTAAGTGCCGAGTTCCGTCTAGCTTGCTCAGAGGCGTTTACAGAGGCCTGTCAGATCACAGACAAAAAGATAGGTCTTAAGTTCTCAGTGGAATGTTTCCTTGTTACGTGTGAAAATGACCACAAGTAAGATTATATGACTGATTCGAACAATTGGTGAATAAACAGAATACCCTTACCTTAAGTTCCAGTAATCTGAAAAATAGGAATGATGACCTTAATGTTTCATGTTTGACATTATTTTGAAAACGAAACCAAGGTCAGAGGGATGAAAGTGATTATAAGCTGATATTAAAGGGTCTCTGAATGACAATTAGAAGTGATACATGAAAAGGATGACATTTATTGAAGTCAACATCTGTCATATGAGGGCCACGACATTCAGAGTATATTTTTACTCCTTCACCACATGAAGAAAACTACAAAGCAGATGCCTGTATAAGTACATGTGTGACAAGACTAGTGATCAGATGACAATGGTGGACGCTTAACAAGGAAGCTAACAGTTAATGGTCCCAGCAAATAATCATGCCCTGGACAAAGGGAGATAACCACCCTGATAGATGATAGTGAAGGCATGAGTGTTCTCACTGCTTCTGGGTATAGAGGACCGCACACATGCCCGTTGGATTCACAGTGGCGTAAAGCACAACTCACTCACTCACCTAAACAGTAATCTGGTTTTATGAACACATTAAATTAGGTTACCTTGTCGTTTGATCCTTATCAACACAATAGCTGCAACGATGAACACAGTCAGCACAATAAACAAGACACAACACCCGACGATGATGTAAAGGACGACCGTAGTAACGCCTGAAATATAAAATTCCACTTCAGTTTCCAAACTGATCTATTTCCTGGCAGTCAGTAACTAACTGAAACCATGTTTCCCATGTGTGTTGTGAATCCTTTGGTCCAATAGAGTTTAATGTCGCAGAAGATACTGGGTTTTAAGAAAATCATGTTAGCCTTTCGACCTTGAACTGCTACAAAAGGTTTATGAAAAAAACCCGAAAACTTAAAGAGGACACACACATTTATTTAAAGGCAATGAAATGGATCGAGATTTTTTTCTCAAAATATTTTAATACTTTGTAATAATGAATGACATTACTTTGGTCAGTGTTGGCGGTTGTAGCTGTAGAAAGAGGTACCCCGGTAGTTGTCGCAGCTGAGGTTTGTGTGCTGGTGACAGTCACTGTGTTAGATGTGACATCTACTACAACAGGAAGCAAATAGTAATACCATCCACCATCTGGATCATAAACAAAGTGAGTGAGTGAGTTTAGTTTTACGCCGCACTCAGCTATATGTCGGCGGTCTGTAAATAATCGAGTCTGGACCAGACAATCCAGTGATCAACAACATGAGCATCGATCTGCGCAATTGAGAACCGATGACATGTGTCAACCAAGACGGATAGTTGTATATATGATCAGGAACATGAAACCAAATGTGAGGAGATTATATGACGTGTTATTAGTAACTGCCATACCTCAACAGACTGTAAGCAGTCGGGGCAACCATCTGTAGTCTCTGATCTACGCAGCAACTATCAGCAACTAATATATATATATAGCTGTGTACTGTCTTCTGCGATGAAACCAAATGTACAGACAGTATATGACGTAGCTGTCTGTCGTCATACCTTAAAGGATAAATACTGTAAGCTATCGGACAGTCCCCTGTAGTCTCTGGTATCAGTAAAAATATGACCGGTGAAGATCCGGGTTAGAATTGATCTTCAGTAACCCATGCTTGTCGTAAGAGGGGACTAACGGGATCGGGTGGCGAGGCTCGATGACTTGGTTGACATTTGTCAGCCGTATCCCAATTGCGTAGATCGATGCTCATGCTGTTGATCACTGGATTGTCTTCAAGGGTGCACTGACTTCATAAAATAGTCGGACAGAATATTGCACACTATGACAATATGAATATTTATCACAACACTACATTCCCTCGTGAATTTATTTACAACATTAATATACATCCTCCTATATTTAATTCTCTTAAAATATAATTGTGCTTTATAACCTTATTTCAGTACTGACGACCTCTGTCATTTTCAGCAAGGTCGAGGTTACTTAATTTGATAAGATAAATGCTCCCAGCCACTGAAATGTAAACTTCAGTTGCTTAACTTGAAATGTGTTTTGTGTGACACATTTGAGAAAATGAATTGGAATATATATTCTTAAGATGTAAATACAGCAAAGGAAAACTGATGACGAGACTGCTAGAAATGATAACAGACAGTACCATCTTCTGTAACAAATTCTGGCACATGGCGGCCAGAGGATCGGCGCAAAGTCCTTTCTTCAGTGTTAAACACTCCCTATATGTGGTCACTACGTGAGTGAGTTTAGTTTTACGCCGCTTTTAGCAATACATGTACTCCAGCATTATCACTGCGGGGGACACCAGAAATTAGCTTCACACCTTGTACCCATGTGTGGAATCGAACTCGGGCTACCCCCCAACTCCCACCACATGTTCATGTTTCTAGCTGTTAGATTTATTCATTGCTAGTTCTCACATTGTATATATTGAGCAGTTTCTCTGGAAAATATACTCATGTACTGAGGAAATGGAAATATTTTATGCATGGATTTTGTTTCCGTAGAAAGGTTTCAGATCACAGACATAAAAATATTTCTGCAAGTGTGTCCTCTTTAACAATCGAGCGAATATGAACATTCAAACATTTTCAGGGTTACAGAACATATTTACTTCAAGTAACATTCCTTTGCTTAAACGTGTGGTCCCTTTCAGTTCGGATTTAACAATCACACGACGTTGACGGCCATGAATTAAATAAAACACTCATGCATTTGTTTCATTTCCATTCCTCATATTTGTCATCCTGGCTATGACGAGGAAGCTATTTTCTGTTTCTAAGTGTGTGGGTGAGTTTAGTTTTAAGCCGCTTTCAGTAAAATTCCAGCAAACTCAGACCGGGTACAACAGAAATGGGCTTCACACATTGTACCCATGTGTGGAATCGAGCCCGGATCTTCCGCTTGACGTGCCAACGTTTTAACCACTTAGCTTCCACAGTTTCTAAGAATGATGATGATGATAATGATGATGATTATACATGGATGATGATAAGTATACAGGCACTAAACAGAATTTATTTGAAACAACACATATCTTATAAAGTCAACATGAAAGCACAAAATACATCGCACTTCACAAACAGAATACTTATTATATTTTTTTATTCTTACAAGTTTCATGCTTATGTATTTACAAGAAAAATGTACAGCAACAGTTGAACAACATCAAACGAGGGGAAAATCCAATCCCCGGGAGTAGATCGATGCTCATGCTGTCGATCACTGGATTGTCTGGTCCAGACTAGATTATTTACAGACCGCCGCCATATAGGTGGAACATTGGTGAGTGAGGCGGTAAACAACAACAAACAAATAAGCTTCCCCGGGAAAGGAGAGAATATTAAATAATTTGATATCATTACATTTTTCATTTACATGTTTAAAACTATTCCCCTGCTTTTATTCTACCTCTTTCAATACTATTTCGAAAGTAATTCTTATCATTAGCATCCAGTTGCACGGGAAAAGAAGTGTTGTGTACGCCATGAACTGTATTGACTAGATTTTCCTACAGGAAGTACCACGTCCTTTTTGTAACTTGTGACTTTCCCCCACGCTCAACCAGTCGTTATAACGAGGGGATGTCGTGTATAGGAGACCCGGAGCTTGAATAAAGTCCAAATCACTATATAAGCACACTCTCTGTACTAGAAAAAGTTGACCCTTTTTATGCACCAATGGTTCCAGTTCTAAATGCTACAGTTTGTCAAAAATGTCTCGAAGAGAAAATACATCACATATTTCTCCTCATCTATTCGCGTCTAGGCGACACAGCGTCGTCCAACATCATCATATACAGTCATTTGTTTGTGCTGGAGGTGACGCCTTTACCCTATTATTCTTTCACAACGTCCATCCCAAACGTTATTGAACACTTGTAGTCAGTCCAGTAAAAGAGTTTAGCTTTTTGCAATATTCCAGCAATATCACGACGGAGGACACCATGTGGGAAATGGAACCCAGGCTATCCGTGTGACGAGCGAACGTTTTAATCACTAGGCAACCCAACCCCTCGTTCCAGTGAAAGCTTGAACGTTGTTATACGTCAAATGAAGTAGTTCAGCTAATCATGGCGATGTCCCAAATATATCTGAACGGATGTGTTTCACTGCAGCCCAACCCCTCGTTCCACTGAAAGCTTGAACGTTGTTATACGTCAAATGAAGTAGTTCAGCTAATCATGGCGATGTCCCAAATATATCTGAACGGATGTATCTCAGTTCATGCACTGCTCCTCTGGTGCCTCAACTATCATCACGGTTCCAATTGGACTTGATTCTCAAATATGGTTAATAATTTCGTATCCTTCATTCTCGTCGTACTTCGGAGAGATATACAATACTGGGATCCTGTGGAAAAGAACACAAATCTTTAAAACTGTCTAGAAGCTTTCGTGGATGATGTATTAAACATTTGTTGGTGTTGGAGGGGGAAGGGTGTCGCATAAAGGTCACACACTGGTGTGATCTAGTCATGAAAAGAAATTGGCCGACTTCCTTGTTAAACACACACCCAACCCACCCCACCCACACCCACACCCACCACCCTCCCTACAACAAACAGTTTCACTGCATTGCGTTTACATTGATATACTTACCCCAAAACAGCTTTAAGCTCAATATGTAAGTGATAACATAATGCTTACCTTTGTTTCATTGACCCTGAAAGGGAGACATTGATTTTCTTGTTGATTAAAATGTCTGTTTGGAAAAGAGTGCACCACCATGTTGAATACGAATGTTAAATGATCCAACGAAAGGTGTGTTTAAAGAATAAGCATTCTTAATTCAGTTTTGCAAATAAGTCCAGAAACTAAAAGGTGAGATTTATCAAGATTTTAAATGATGTTGTGAATTTCGCTCGAATACATCTAAAACACAAAGATGAAAATTATATTGTGGTAATATTTTGGCACAGAGATTTGGGACGATTTTTAAAGAAATGTGTGAATACTTTGGTAATCAGGAGGTATATTTGATATTGCAGAACATCACATATGAAACGATACCAATAAGCACGGATTCTTCAACTGACGCTTCGTAACATTCTGGTAAATACGATAAACACTGGGGTGATGCAACATCCGTACCTAGACACGAGACAACATGTACATGTACAAACACCTATGTAATAGTCCATAATCTGAGATTCGGTTCATTCCTCCCTGACACACCACTGAATGTATCTCTTCAAAAGTATTTCAACATTATCTGACTCTTACCTTTCCGTCGCTTGATCCTTCTGTGGCAGAGTGACACTCCTATCACCGTCATCACCAACGCTGTTGCTGCGGACAGCCCAATGCTGACCATAGAAAGTGTCTCCATCCCTCCTGGAAGAGAGGTTATCTGAGTTATTCTTAGATCAAGACTAAGACTATGTTTTCGAATGAAAGGAAAGCGTCATTTGTGAGGAAGTGTTTATATGGATACACATACCAGATGTTGTATTAGCATCATCATCAGCTGCTACAGAGGAGGCCTTGGCTATGGTGGGCTCCACAGTTGGGATCGTCTCTCACAGTCGAAGTGGACGTCAAATATCCTGTGTTAACATGTACATTGAGTGTAAATATAGGCAGTGGGGCTGATTAAGATAATCGATAATCGGAAATATCGTTGATAGGAAACATCATGAATGATTATCGATATGAAAACTGTGTTATCGATAATATTGTACATTAACTTCTGTGACAGTACAATTTTTTAAGTTTCTTACACAATATGCACTTTAAGGACTTGGCTGCGTCTAAATGAAGTTCAAAACGCTGTTTTATTAATAATCCATGCAAGAATATGTCACAACTTATATATGTGAGATATATTGTATATTTCAGATATTTTGGTCATTTTTTCAAAGTTATGTCTTTGATATTTATTGATAAGCGATCGCTATTTAGTTACCGATTATATGGAAACATACACATACCAGATGATGAATTAGCATCATCATCAGCTGGTACAGAGGAGGCCTTGACTATGGTGGCCTCCACAGTTGTCAGATCATCTCTCACATTCGAAGTGGACGTCAAATACCCTGTGTTAACATACACATTGAGTGTAAACATAGGCAATGAGACTAGCTAAAATAATTCACAATCGGAAATAGTGATAGAAAATAGCAGTAATGATTATCCACATGAAAATTATGTGTTATCGATAATATTGTACATTAATTTCTCTAATAGTACAAGGTTTAATTGTCTCACACAATGTGCAATTTTAGAACAGTACTAATTCATGGCCTGCTTCTACGTTAAGTTCAAGAAGCTGTGTTTTAAATAATACATGCAAAAAATATGTCACCGCTCACCGGTAATGTGAAACATATATCTTTCTTTGAGACATTTTTCACATTTTTGCTCTTTTCTGCGTCTTCGATATTTATTTATAGAAATTATGCAGAAACTTTTACCAGATGAAACAGAATTTGCATATCATTTTTGGATTAAAGAAACCTTTTTCTTCAAGCAAAATTCAAGTTCCTGCAAAGCATTATCCTTTACCTTTAGTAGAGCTTTCTTCAGATTGTGAAGCTGGTACAGTCACAGTGTCATCTAAAACATTTATTGATGTTTATGTACGAATTATGCATAAAGGGAAGGTTTAGTATATAATTTGGTATACTTTCCTGTTGTTTGAATGATCGCTCAACGAAACAATATAGGCTTTTGTTATAATTAAGATTTAGTCCTCACAGTATTTCTATCGTGTAGCTCACACGGACATCGAGCAACTATTCTCAGTATTTGATCTGAGGTTTCCTACAACCACTAAGACAACATTTATGATATGACTCAGATACATTACCTGTAGTGGATGTTCTGACAGACTGTGAAGCTGGTACGGTGACGGTAGCATCTAAAATGCGAATATATTATATCATATATAATACTTTTATCAATTTATCTTAGAAACGGGAGAAATGATTAATCCTAGTCACGTACATTATCAGGTTGTGGACGGGCTGTTGAATAAACACAGAATTCATTGTTTACAAAGTAAACATCAATGAGTATGTTTATCAAATTTTGAAATAAATCTCAATGTATCAAGCATAAGGCTGGTCTAGTAATTTAGTACAACTGATTTTAGAAAGATACGAGTTTCCTTTAGCTCAAATCACAAAGGTAGTTTGACCTACTGGAAACGACCAGGAAGTGATCCCAGGAACAGCCTGTCTGTCCACGAGGCTTCAAACTACAGTAGTACCTCCCAGCATCAGATGATGTGATGTCAGAGAGTTGGAACTGTACAGCAACTGTAGCCAATGAAGTGATGACCTTCATAACTTTGATCCTGGTCCAGTAGGCTTCCCGTATGTAGATTTCAGTGGAGTCCATCTCGAGCACAACTCTATCAGTTGGACCGATCACGGAGATCTTTGTCTGGTGTACGGATATGTTCATGGAAAGCAACACAGTATCTCCCACGTCTACTTCAGTGTGTTTACTGTGAGTTTCAGGTATATCTGTAACATAGTAAATGTTCACTTAAAGGGATTTTGTATCAACAACAGCAATGATTACAGCTGTTGAGATATGTTTTATACCACATTACATGAGCAATTCTTTCATACGTCACGTGAGTTCAATGTGGAATGAAAGCAACAATAAATGCGTATCCCAAAAATAAGAGTTAACAACAGAAGCAATGAGCTGAGTGACTGAGACAAATTGTATACCACATTTGAACATCATGGATTTGGTGATGATAAACCAAATATTACAGTCAGAATGAATGTTGATCTCAGAAAACAAGACACAAGCTTTCTGTGATGAGCATGGGGCACGGTTACAGGCGATAACGTTAATGCTTCAAATGACAGGTCCTCACACCATCCTGACTTTGTAGAACAAATACTTTATACTGAAGTTGTGTTACTAAATCACATTTTGTAAATTTAATTTGGAATGATATCAGTCAAGAGCACGATGCGATCATGGATGCGTGAAATATGGAAGGACTACTTACACGATACACCAAGGACATTGTCTATACTCTGATCTGTGAGAAGATTCTCCACAACTACTGACTGACAAGTATATCTCTCTGTTCTGTCTTTCTTTGTCACACCACTGATGGTCACAGTGCTCGTCATGAATCGCCCGCCTGTCCAGCTCCTGCTAACAGACTCGAGCTTATGCTTGCCGCCGTGCTCCACTCTCGTTCCGTTCCTACTCCACATAAAGGACATGGTCAGGTTCCAGTTGGGGTAGCTTTTCAGAAAGGAATGGCATGTCAGGTTTACAGAATCGCCGACTGTTGCCTTTCCCGGGCTCTCAATGTAGGGTTCTTGAACACCTGTTTCAAACACATTAACATTTGTAAAGTGAGTGAGTTCTGAATCATATAAGCTGTAAACGGGATAATCAAAGACATCACATAAACATGATACTTTTCTGGAAACATGAACAAAACGCATTTATTAACAGTGAGTCACGTGACTAACATCCTCACAACAGTATCAGTTAATGAACGACCTACGTATCACAACCAGGTTTTGCCCACAGTTGGGGACCTTTGCTCCCGGACGTTGTGGTGAACCCTTGTAGCAGCTGTACTGACCAAAGTCATGGTCGTCAGCGTCATTGATCATGAAGCTGAACAGACCAGTTCCAGTCGAGGTTATGTGTCCAGTGAATACTATTCTTGATCTCAGAGTCCTACTGGGAATGTTCACTTGCTTGTACTTGGTAATGTGAAAGAGTGTGCTCTTCCAAAAGTCGTTTCTGACCAAAAACTCTTTCATTCCAGACCCATGCAAATTCCAGGCCAGAGTTGATGTTTCTCCATACCTGATGTACACAGTTGACGCAGCTGAAGGATAAATACAGAATGTATTATATGTGCATCACAGATGTCTTTTTAAATGAATACAAAAATGATAGAACATGAAACGAGTTATCATTTACTGACACATCAATTCATTCGTAAAATATATATGTATGTGCTTCCTTTAATTAGCAGGAAATGTGCATATGGTGAGAGAGAATGAAATATTATTTGAGTAACACATACCCATCACGAAAAGTGTCTGTCCACAATTATCAATTGTAAACCCTCTGTTATCTTGCGGTCCTACAAAACACTCATACTGGCCTTCGTCATGGAACTTGATATCACTGATGACAAATCTAAATAATCCTGTTCCCGATGGTGATATGCTCCCTGTAAATGTGATTCTAGATTCTAGGCTCATGACATTATTGTAGTTGGTTACAGATAGTATGGGTTTCCCTGAGTGTGTGTTCCATACTGTGAACTCCTTGTTTGTTGGTTTCGGTAGATACCAGGACAGTGCAGCATTGTCCCCGAAGGTTACGTTAGCTGAAAGGCAACAAGTACTTCAGTGATAAATGCACGTTGGACCCTACAATGACACCTGTTCATTGTTATTGGAATATTTTGACTGGAATATCAATCTATAATCAATTGAAATGAACAATTAAAGCCATAAAATCAGTAGTGCATTTATATGACATTTTTAATGAGAACTAATGTTGAATAAACATGTGTGAAAGTTGTTACATACCACTGACACTGCTAATGAAGTACAAAGACCTGCTACAACATGACTTTAAACCTCAGTTCAACTGACCTCATGCTGACTTCCATTGTCTTGTCTATGTCACACACACACACACACACACACACACACACACTCTCTCTCTCTCTCTCTCTCACGCACACACACACACACTCATACACATTAACTGTCATTCCTTCACTCACTCACACACACACACACACACTTACTCACGCATACACACAGACAGAGCACTCAGAGATAGAGCACAGCCTAGCACACACACATTCTCTCTCACACACACTCTCTTTCAAACACACACAGCACACATGAGAGCACATCACGCACACATACATACGAGGGTGCACCTTCAAAATCTGTGTTATTTCCCACTCAGGAATACATGAATGTTATGAGTGTATCTGTCTCACCTGTCCTAGCTCCACCTATACATCCATGAGAAAGCAAAACACAAATGACGCTCATCCAACTCCAACCGTACATCTCTCTGTGCTTCTTGGTAAGTTATATCAGTGACTGACAGGGAGATTATCCCTCGCACAACAAATATTTCCTCTGTGCTGTACAATATAGGTACTTATTATCCATATACATCCACGAGAAAACAAACCACAAATGACCTCCTCCAACTCCAGCCGTACATCTGGCTGTGATTCTTAATAAGCTATATCAGTGACTTACAGGGAAATGTGTCCCTCTCACAAGAAATACTTCCTCCATACTCTATTTTATATGTACGCATAACACATGACATGATCCGACAATTCTGAACACGTAAGCTATATCATACAGTTTGTGACCAGACAAATAATTACAATTCTGTTCTGTTCCATGACATAATTATCGACGCATTTCTTCTCAGCGACATATTACAGGAAATATTTACTTAACGTTTGGTATGTTTCTGTTTTTTCAGTGCTACACATACTAACATTTCGTATCTTCCTTCAGAACTATATACAAATTCTTTGTGTGGTGAGACTATACCTTTCCAAACAACTTGTCAGGAGAGGACTGAAACATTAAGAAGCTGACCTTAAATCAAACTCACTCACTCACTCACTCACCAGGGTGGCTGTCAATGAAGACGTCTCAACATTAGCTGAATGGAAGCATGTAACAGCATTCTTTCCTGGGACTTATCAAGATGCCCCCACATAGGTACACTGTGTGAAGCCCATTTCTGGTGTCCCCCGCCGTAATGTTGCCGGAGTATTGCTTAAAGAAGCATAAAACCATACTTACTCACTCACTCATTATCAACACTTTTCTTTTTTTCTGATCTCATAAGACCCCATAACTCTCACTGAAATCACCTTTCTTTCAATAGTCTTCACACCATACACAACACTGAAGACAGGGGACCATAGAATTATAGCGGAACACATTTCATATTTTGACTTGATGGAGCCTTGCTCAACAGGAAACAGATTAAATCGATTCGTTTCGTGTTTGAAGATTATATTATTTGGTGGCGCTCATATACTCTACAAAGAAAGAAAGGGATAGGTTTTATATGTGTTCAGGACACCAAATGTGAGGGGAGTATATGACGTAGCAGGTTGTTGTTTAACGCAGCACTCGGCAATAGTGTAGCTATATGGCGGCGGTCTGTAAATAATCGAGTCTGACACAACTATTTCTTCATATGAAGCGAGGTTGTGGTCGAAGTGAGAATAATATTGTAAGTAGTGTTATATTGACACCCACCTCGCTTCCAGGAGACACACATATGTTATAAGCTATGTTATGTTATAAGCTATGTCATGCAAAATCATATTGGCCATCAATCAAATACATATTTTACTACCAGTAGAAAGTAGTTTTGATTTTGTAATTCGGTGAAAACAAACCTAAATAGCATTTATTCTCAGACTGGTGGATATTCGCGACATGGCACCGCCATTTTTAAAAATAGTGACGTCACTATACATTTTCAGTAATTGAAATGTAAACTTTTGTAATGCTTTATGGCTTGAAATGTTGGGCCATCTTTTGTGTATGACGCATTTGAGAAACTGAACAGGAATATATAATTTATTCATAAGATTTAAAGAAAGAAAGGAAACCTGATGACGACACTGCAAGAAATGATAAAAGACAGTACCATCTTTCTACAAATTCTGGCACATGGAGGTCAGAGGATCGTCGCAAAGTCCTTTACTTTCCTGTTAAACGCTCTATGTACGTGGCCACTACGTGAGTGAGTTTAGTTTTACGCCGCTTTTAGCAATACATGTACTCCAGCATTATCACTGCGGGGGACACCAGAAATGTGCTTCACACATTGCACCCATGCATGTGTGGAATCGAACTCGGGTCGTCCGCACGACGAGCGAACGCTTTAACCACTAGGCTACACCCCAACTCCCACCACATGTCCATGTTCCTAGCTGTTAGATTTATTCATTGCTATTTCTCACATTGTATTTATTGAGCAGTTTTTCTGGAAAATAAACTCATGTATTGAGGAAATGGAAATATTTTTTGTTTCCGTAGAAAAGGTTTCAGATAACAGACATTAAAATATTTCTGCAAGTCTGTCCTCTTCTACGAGCGAAAATGAACATTAAAACAGTTTCAGGGTTACAGAACATATACTGAGTCAAAAAAGAAACTTCACAAAATGTAATTTGAAAAATAATGAATATTTATTCTCTGATGATACATCTATGTATCCGAAATAGGATCCCTATCTTTCGAATCTAGAAAAACGTTAGCAAAACCCACTCAAACCCATCCATTCCTCGTGCAAATGACGTTAGTGCCAAATCAGGTTTTGCACGTGCAGTCGATCACGTGATCTTCGCATCAAAGTTTTCTTCATATGCACGTGTTTGCATTGGCCTCAAGAATTAAAAAAACACTTTTAAACCACAGTTCTAACGGTACTTGAAATGCCACGATTGTCAAATGTGCAACGTGAACGTTCCGTTGACATGTTGCAAGCGGGAAGATCAGTTATTGACGTCGCAAGAGCAATGGGATGCAGCCGTCGTACTGTGTATGACTTGCGAGGTCCTCTACAACAAACTGGCACCACTTCTGATCGCCCAAGGTTGGGTCGTCCACGTGTGACGTCACGAGCAGAAGACCGTCAAATCGTCCTACGTCACCTACGTGACAGATTTCTGCCGGCTACACGAACCAGGGCTGAGATGTTTAGAGGTCGACTGTCCTCACAGACCATTCGAAATCGGTCGCGGGCTGCCAATCTCCATTCTCGACGTCCATATCGTGGGCCAATATTGACGCCGTTTCATCAACGTCAACGTCTGCTGTGGGCCCAACGTCACCTCCGATGGACCCAGAGAGATTAGAATCAAGTCGTCTTTAGCGATGAATCCAGGTTTACCCTCAGATTCGCGGACGGCAGACATAGAGTCTGGAGACGACGTCGTGAACGGTATGCCCAATGTTGTGTACAGGAAGTCGACAGATTCAAGGGCGGAAGGTGCATGGTGTGGGGTGCTTTCTGTGGGAACAACCGTTCCCGACTTCTGGTCATCCGTGGAAACCTCACAGCTGCTGCTTACCGCGACCAGGTGCTCACCCCTGAACTCGTTCCTTTCATGGCGGCTCATGGCCCAGGTCTACAGTTCCAGCATGATAATGCTCGGTCGCATACCGCGATGTTGACACGACATTTCCTTCAAATTGCTGGAATCAACATCATGGACTGGCCATCGAGGTCCCCTGACCTTAATCCAATAGAGCACGTTAGGGATGCACTTGAGAGAAGGCTTCGTGGTCTTAGGAACCAACCTCAGGATTTGCAGGAACTTGGCGCCGCCTTGCAAGAGCAATGGTGCAGAATCCCCAACAACGTGTTCACAAGCATCAGGCAGTCGATGAGGAGACGGTGTTTGACAGTGGTGAATGCACAGGGCGGCCATACACGATATTGAACTGAGAAATTTCGCATTTTTATTCTCGTGACTTGACATTCTGTATACCCATGTTTTGGAACAGCGGTGTAGCCTAATGGAACTGATTATGGCACTGTCAGTGTATCGAGTACATCACACAGATCTCAGCAATGAAATAATAACAATTTAACCATCTTACCATCTCTTGTTCTTTTATAGTGCCCTGAAGAAAGAATGTGAAGTTTCTTTTTTGACTCAGTTTATTTATTTCAGGTAACATTCCTTTGCTTAAAAACGTGTGGTCACTTTCAGTTGGGATTTTACAATCACACGATGTTGACGGCCATGAATTAATTAAAAGACTCAGGCATTTGCTTCATTTCCATTCCTCATACTTGTCATCCTGGCTATGACGAGGAAGCTATTTTCTGTTTGTAAGTGTATGAGTGAGTGAGTTAAGTTTTAAGCCGCTTTCAGCAACATTCCAGCAGAATCAGAGCGGCGAAAAACCAGAAATGGGCTTCACACATTGTAACCATGTGGGGAATCGAACCCGGATCTTCAGCATGATGACCTAACGCTTTAACGACTAGGCTACCCCAACGCCTCTTCAATTTCTAAGAAAGGTGATGATGATGATGATGATGATGATGATGGGTATACAGAGATGATGATATGTATACAGGCACTAAACAGAATTTATTTGAAACAACACATCTCTTATCAAATCATCATGAAAGCACAAAATTCATAGCACTTCCCAAACAGAATATATATCATATTTTTTTCCTTAATTCTTGAAGTTTCATGCTTATGTATTTACAGCAAAACACAGGTAACAAACCAATAACTGCAACAACAACTGTACAACATGAGACGAGTGGAACATCCCATTCCCGGGAGTAGATCGATGCTCATGCTGTCGATCACTGGATTGTCTTGTCCAGACTAGATTATTTACAGACCGCCGCCATATAGGTGGAACATTGGTGAGTGAGGCGTTAAACAACAACAAACAAATAAGCTTCTCGGGGAAAGGAGAGACTATTAAATAATTTGATATCATTACATTTTTCATTTACATGTTTAAAACTATTCCCCTTTTATTCTTCCTCTTTCAACATTATTTCGAAAGTAATTCTTATCATTAGCATCCAGTTGCACGGGGAAAAGAAGTGTTGTGTACGCCATGAACTGTATTAACTAGATTTTCATACAGGATGTACCACGTCCTTTTTGTAACTAGTGACTTTTCCCCACGCTCAACCAGTCGTTATAACGAGGGGATGTCGTGTATAGGAGACCCGGAGCTTGAATAAAGTCCTAATCACTATACAAGCACACTCTCTGTACTAGAAAAAGTTGACCCTTTTTATGCACCAATGGTTCCAGTTCTAGATGTTACAGTTTGTCAAAAATGTCTCGAAGAGAAAATACATCACAGATTTCTCCTCATCTATTCGCGTCTAGGCGACACAGCGTCGTCCTACATCATCATATACAGTCATTTGTTTGTGCTGGAGGTGACGCCTTTACCGTATTATTCTTTCACAACGTCAATCCCAAACGGTATTGAACACTTTTAGTCAGTCCAGTAAGTGAGTTTAGCTCTTAGCAATATTCAAGCAATATCACGACGGAGGACACCATGTGGGAAATTGAACCCGGGCTTTCCGTGTGACGAGCAAACGTTTTAATCATTAGGCAACCCAACCCCTCGGTCTAGTGAAGACTTGAACGGTGTTATACTTCAAATGAAGTAGTTCAGCTTATCATGACGGTGTCCCAAATATATCTGAACGGATGTATCTCAGTTCATGCACTGCTCCTCTGGCGCATGAACTATCATCATGGTTCCAATTGGACTTGATTCTCAAATATAGTTGATAATTTCGTATCCTTCATTCTCGTCGTACCTCGGAGTGATATACGAAACTGGGATCCTATGGAAAAGAACAGAAATCTTTAAAACTGTCTATAAGCGTTCGTGGATGATCTATTAAACATTTGGTGGTGGTGGAGGGGGAGGGGTGTCACATAAAAGGTCACACACTGGTGCGATCTAGTCATGAAAACAAATTGGCCGACTTCCTTGTTAAACCCACCCCCAATCCACCCCACTCCCACTCACCACCCTCCCTACAACAAACATTTTCACTGCATTGCGTTTACATTGATATGCTTACCTCAAAACAACTGTAAGCTCAATATGTAAGTGATAACATAATGCTTACCTTTGTTTCCTTGACCCTGAAAGGGAGACATTGATTTTCTTGTTGATTAAAATGTCTGTTCGGAAGTAAGAGCACCTCCATGTTGAATACGAATGTTAAATGATCCAAATCAGGTGTGTTTAAAGAACAATCATTCTTAATTCAGTTTGGCAAATAAGTCCAGAAACTAAAATGTGAGATTTATTAAGATTTTAAATGATGTTGTGAATTTAGCTCGAATACATCTAGAACACAAAGATGAAAATAAGATATATGGTAATATATTTGGCACAGAGATTTGAGACGATTTGCGGACAGTCCAATGCTGACGAGATTTGAGACGACTTTGGTAATCAGGAGGTATATTTGATATTGCAGAACATCACATATTACACGGTACCAATAAGCACGGATTCTTCAACTGACGCTTCGTAACATTCTGGTAAATACGATGTACACTGGGGTGATGCAACATCTGTACCTAGACACGAGACAACATATACATGTACAAACACCTATGTAATAGTCCATAATCTGAGATTCGGTTCATTCCTCCCTGACACACCACTGAATGTATCTCTTCAAAAGTATTTCAACATTATCTGACTCCTACCTCTCCGTCGCTTGATCCTTCTGTGGCAGAGTGACACTCCGATCACGGTCATCACCAACACTGTTGCTGCGGACAGTCCAATGCTGACCAAAGAAAGTGTCTCCATCCCTCCTGGAAGAGATGTTTTTCTTAGATCAAGACTAAGACCATGTATTAGAATGAAAGGAAAGCGTCATTTCTGAGCAAGTGTTTATATGGAAACATACACATACCAGATGTTGTATTAGCATCATCATCATCTGGTAAAGAGGAGGCCTTGACTGTGGTGGGCTCCACTGTTGTCAGATCATCTCTCACAGTCGAAGTGGATGTCAAATATGTGCTGTTATTCGTTGCTGCCAAGAAGTAATTTATACGCTTACAATCCTATACAAATTATATACTCTTGCTACTCGACCTGAGATGGATTAATTTCTGCTTGTTGAATACACTGATACATTTCCTGCTCTATTCTTGGAAAACACTAAGGCAATGTGTATTCGAATGAAAGAAAAGCGTCAATTCTGAGCAAGTGTTTATATGGAAACATACAAATACCAGATGTTGTATTAGCAGCATCATCAGCTGGTACAGAGGAGGCCTAGTAGTATAGGGAATGGGGGTTCTGTGACAGGCCGATTAAGAGCGTCATTATATATCTATTCCGCTTCCAGCCCCCAGTATAAATTAACAATTTCGAGCAGAGACACCATTCGATGCACATCCCAGACCCCTATAGGAGCCTTAAAATCTGCAGGGTGCCATGAGTTTCGGCAACCCCGGGCGGGAACAAGGACTGCAATACGTCCCCAACCCGCAGACGGTGCCGGATGCTAAGCAGCCACCAGTTACCCCTGGTCATAGAATGGGATTCTGTGACAGGCCAACTAAGAGTGTCATTATATACCAATTCCGCTTTGAGCAGAGGTACCATTCGATGCACAGCCCAGGCCAACTAAGAGCACTAATTTAACCACTCAGTGGTTTATGAGCGTGTGCCCGTACACGTAAGTCGTGATGCCGTCGGCGGCGATCCACCGTTTGGTGTCCATGGGCGACAGCAACGTCTTGTTGAGGGTGATGCCGTAGATGTTGTGTTTATCGCTTCTCAATGCATTCATTCGGTGTTTGAATGTCTTATTCTTGAACAGAGCTTGTTTGAAGAGGACGTGCTTGATGTGTTGTTTCACCACGTATTTCTTGACCCCCTTTGCCTTTCGGATCTCATCCTTGTCAGCTTTCAAGATGGAGTACATCTTAGGCCTCAAGCCGACGTATTCGGCAATGGGTGTGCCCGCGCATTCGTCCTTCATCTTGCCGAGGACCTTTTTGTTGATCGTGCTGTGTAGGGCATGGTCCTTGGGGTAGTCGCTGGTGTCGTACAGGTGTATGTGTTTTGCCATGTCCTCATACACATCCTCGGTGTGTATATCTAGCAACAAGGAATCTGTGTCCGTGTACAGCAGCCCACATCTATCACCGTATTGCTTCTTGAGCTGGTTGTAGTAGAAATCATACATGAGATGTTTGGACAGGTCGAGAATGCTCATCCCCACGTAGACGGGTCGGTTGAGCTTGATGTGACTTTTGCTCATGTGCAGCGCCGCCAAGTCGTTATCAAATAGCTTGCTTCGGTTGAAGGCCGGGCTAGCGATCAGTTTCCTGAGTTTTTCCTCCTGGTGTGATCGCACGAGTTTGACCGTCACCCGTTTTCTCAGGTTCTCCATCGTCTTACCAAACACAGAGTTGTTCATGAGCTTATACAAGTTCTTCTCGAAGTCACTGGTGGCCAGCTTTCGCAGGTCCGTGTTCATTTTGATGTAGGGCTCCATCCAAGGACTTTGGTCAAACTTCAGCACCCTATGAATTTGGTCAGTTTCATACCCAACGATAGGTACAGCTGCAGGTTGCGATAGTGCACGACGTACTTGGTCTTGTTCATCAAGTTCGGGACGAGTTTTTCCACCCAAGCCAGGGTGTTCTCACCCAACAAGTCCCGCTGATAGTTGGACATCCAGTCTCGGCAGACCATCAACCGTTCAGGGGCCAGCGGGTAGCTGTTGTGAGCAGCGTGTAATGCCTAGGGATACTCCAGATCCACTTCGAGGATGTAACCCTTCCCCGAATCCGGCGCGATGCTCGTGATATCGATCTCATCGTCCAACCACTCAAACCCACCCGTAGGCAGAGACTGACTCATAGCCCAGCCGTACAGGTTGTTGGCGTCGAGGTAGAGGAGATGATTGGTGGGCTTGCTAGAGTCGTAGCCTTCCACGTACTTATTGTTGGCTCTTGCGTACCGTTTGGCAGCCATGGAGATCCCACCTCGCAATCCTTTTTTTCAATGAACAGGTGCATGTCGTAATCCGTGAGCAATTCCAGCTTAACTCCGGTTTTCTTCAGCAGCGCATCCCATGATAGACCGGGGCTGGTGTAGTACCATGCAGGGTCGAGTTGATACTGTTTCAAACACGTCCTCCTAAACGTCTCAAACACATCGGCTAGCAGGAGCACGTCCGTTCTCAAGTACAGATTGTGGTAGTCACCCAGATTCTTACATCCCAGTTTCTCCCACACGTTCTGTGCGTGGACGTAATCATCCTGGGAGATATGGGATTCGGTCAGGTTGCTGTAAAATTGGCCGATAGGAGGTAATCGGGTCTCATCGAACTTAGGCCAATCATCCATGTACTCGTATGGGTACACACCCTTCCTCAACAGCAGGGGCCGAGTCTCGGCATTGGTGTATCGATCAGTGATGGGGAAGGTGTCATTGGCTTTGACCAAACTGTCGAGCGATGATAGGAGGAACTGAGCGCTGTCAATGAATCTCAGACCGTTGAGTGAGAATGAGATGTATTTTTCCATGTTGTTGGGGATGCACTTGATATCACCGTCGACCTTTGAGATGGCCTGCATGATCAGGTGGGCATCGTACCCTCTCAGTTTGTGGAAGACCACGGGGATGTTGATTGTTTTAGGGTTGATTCTAAGCTGGAGATTGCACGCGTTATTGGCGGCACCTCGGTACCGGCCGGTGATGTGGTAGTGGTCTCTCTCACAACATCCCCATTCAGCAGCCCCTGACATATGTGGCAATTCTCAGCACGCTTGTGAGCGACTTGGTCCTTCGGCGTCATGCGCACGGGGGCAGCGGTGTACAGCCTTTTCCTGATGATTTTCTCTTCCTGTTGCAAACACATCAGGAATCGTTCGGCCGCGCCAGGACCTCGGTAGATGACTGGAGCATTCGTTTGTCCATCGCATCAGACGACCACATACCCCGAACCCGCAAGCTTGGTGTTCTTGGGTCTTGCACGTAAAACTTTGCTCAGTGTTGGGCACGTCGTGGTCGACCCGTTTGATGAGGGCTTCGAAGTCTGCATAGATCATGTAAGGCACAGGCATCTGATGTTTGTGGTTGGTGAATTTCAAGATGTTGTCGCCTTCCTTAGGCATGTCAATTCGGATCGCCGTCTCTCCTACACCTAGGCAATCCCCCTGGTGCGCTTGCAGCAGGTCGGCTCGTGTAAAACCGTGCAGACATCGTTCGCAGAAGTGTTTCTTTTCTCTGTGCATCGATTGATCGTGCAACAGCCGACTCAGATTTTTTATCGCCGTGTAGTGATACTGGCCGTCTTTTTCGATGAGGAATATATTGGTTCTACGCACAGTTTTATCACCCACAGGGCTTATCCTATGCACGATGGTTTTGTCGCCTTCGTGGCCGAACACATTGATGGCCACCTTGTTTTGCTTTTCGAATTGTGCCCAGTAGGAGATGGGTGTTAAGCGTTCTACACCCGTGAAGTCGAACCCGGATTCTTCGATCGATGGATAGCTGGAACGCCTGCCCGGATTACCCCTTGGTTCATGCGTAGCAGCTATGACCGCCACCACCGCACAGTAATCGTTAACATCATTGCCTTGGGTTTTGGGGTTAACGAGGGCCTTTTTGGCCTTGAAATGCTTGGGCACCGGTATGTGCGACCCACCTTTGAGCGGCATGTAGTTCGCTATGTCGAGATAAACGGTGTTGATTTTGTCTAACGTCCAACGACTCTTGTATTTTCTGCAACGATGCGTCGATGGAGGAGTCAATCAATTCTGATTGGGTTAGGGCTTCCTGTTTGCCTCTGAAATAAGGTGCAACGTACTCAGTACTGCCGTCCGTATTCTGTTTTTGGAGCTCCATTTTCATCGTTAGTTGGTACTTGATGCTTTTCAAGTCGCCTAGTTCTTCGCGGAGTTTACTAATGATGGGGGGTTTGACTGTACCGGTATCGTTATTGGAATCAACCGTCATTATCCAGCCCCGGAGATACTTACCTACGGCGTGCTCCGTCGGCACAAATCTCAACTCGACTGGCCTGGTGTCTTCCAGCAAGGTGATCAGCTCGGCTCTTCTCATGCGGGAATAACCGTTCAATTCCCGTTCTTTAGCTCGGAGTTTGAGGTCTCGCACGGTAGGGGGTTTGGTATATTTCATTTCGAGCAAGGTGAGCAGTTGGGGTTTCCTAAGGCGGGAATAACCCGTCAGTCCACGACTTTTGGCGAGAGCTTTGAGTTCGATGACAGTAGTCATGGTGTATACCATATGCAGAGCCACATGTCTAATAGGGCGTTTTCAATGTGTAGATAATCCCGTCAGCCTTCCAAAAAATATGAATCACCCCTTAAACTTTCGTCCTGAGCAGCCGGTTACGTTCGTTGAGGTAGTCTTTCTTCTTATCGTAAATAAGTTGGTTTCGAACTACGTCCCTCCCATGGTCTTTGCACAACCCATAATGTCCTTTGACCCCTATACTGCATACTTTGCATACGTAATTGACATGACCCTTTCTCACACAGTGGGCATGTGAGTGGCAATATTCAGTCATACAGCGTTTGCCGCAGGCTGCCGGCTTGCCAAGCAATACCCATTTGCAATAATGGGTTCCCACGGGCCACATGTTGTATACCTTATGTGGAGTCAAATGTCTAAATGTTACTACATGCGGAAGGGGTCCGGGGTTTGGGGCTTGGGTGTTGCTGGGGAAACTGGTTTGCTATGCTTCCAGGTCTTGTGGATGACCTTCCAGAGTAATACAGCAGCTATCGAAACATAGGTTAACCTTTGGGCTGATCCTACCATCTCCCGCACCTTCTGGATACCCAGACGGGTATCTTCTTGTTCCTCTTCTATTTCCTCCAGGACTTCATCACTGTCATCATCCTTGTCCAACCTCGACAGGATGTCAACCAACAAATTCGACGATGTATTCGCGGTTTGCTCCACATGAGTCTCGAGACTCCCCAGGCAATCGTAGAAGTCCTGGATGGTTGGTAAAGTACTACCAGGTATTGTAACATGTGTTATATTTGGGATTACACTTTCTTAGTAAAGTACAAATTCTAGTACTTTTTGAGTTGAGCCCCATCCGGGATTCGAACTCACACCCTCAGAGTCAGGCACCCAATCGCCAGCACACAAAGTCAGCCGCCTAACTCACTCAGCTACCGCGACTTCCACAAAAATGGAAGTCGGACAACTGGTAGTCTAGACTGCGGGCTTTGTGTACCCCTCTGATAAGTGTTAATTGGCATGGCTCCCACGGCCGAAAGCTATGATCACACAATGCCATTTAGAAAGTGGTCAAATGTAACATGTGTTATATTTGGGATTACACTTTCTTAGTAAAGTACAAATTCTAGTACTTTTTGAGTTGAGCCCCATCCGGGATTCGAACTCACACCCTCAGAGTCAGGCACCCAATCGCCAGCACACAAAGTCAGCCGCCTAACTCATTCAGCTACCGCGACTTCCACAAAAATGGAAGTCGGACAAGTACAAGTACTCAAAAAGTACTAGAATTTGTGCTTTACTAAGAAAGTGTAATCCCAAATATAACACATGTTACATTTGACCACTTTCTAAATGGCATTGTGTGATCACTACCAGGTATTGTTACTTTCGAACTATCCCGAGTCATCTTTTGTGGTTCGTTGACCGGCAACGATACTTGTGGGTCATCGACTGGCAACGATACTTCTGGTTCTTCGATCGGATCTCTCCATATGTCGTAGAGTCTTGTGGACCCAATACCGAAGCGTTTTTTAACCTCATTTGCTGGGAGCACCCCTCGAAGGGAACTATTTCTTGGATCTTATCCGAAGGCAAATCTCTTTTTGGTGGCATGGTTGTTTTTTCCTAGGCATATATATATACCCATACTTCCTATATGCCTATATGGGAATCCCAATCCTCTCCCAGGAATCCCAATCCTCTCCCAGTAATCCCAATCCTCCCAGGAATCCCAATCCTCCCAAGGAATCCCAACCTTTCCCAGGAAACTCCTAGCAATGCTTAGCAATGCTTAGCAATGCTTTTCAAATGCTTAGCAATGCTTAGCAATGCTTAGCAATACTTAGCAGCCCTCTAGGTTATGTCTAGTGTACCCAGTTTGTCTAGTGTGCCCTAGTTTCCCATATAGACAATTTTTTGCGAATGTAGATATATAGCACAACCAAATGCCTCCCAAAAGACAACTATCGCAAGCCCAAGTGGAGGAGATTCGCAAGCTGCGTGGAAAAGTCCCAGCACAAGAAACTAGACAACGATTCGGCATCGGTTCCAATCGACTGCGTAAAATATGGAATACAGCCCCTGGAGAGAAAGCGTCGACCCCCCGCACAGACGCAGCCACTAGCGAGACGTCTGCCCGGGCTCTTGCCCGCTGCAGAGCCAACTGTGCTCCCCGTCCAGGACTTCTACGAATGCTTTGGGAGGCTCGTGTGGAGCAAACTGCGGTGATGTGCATCGAACGATGTCTCTGCTCGAAATCGTAGAGGTGTGTGGGCTGTACACCGAATGGTGTCTCTGCTTGAAATCGTAGAGGTGCATGGGCTGTGCATCGAATGGTGTCTCTGCTTGAAGCGGTATTGGTATATAATGACGCTCTTAATCCCCTTTCTATGACTGGGGAACTGGTGGCTGCTTAGCATCCGACACCATGTATTGCAGTCCTCGTTCCCGCCCGGGGTTGCCGAAACTCATGGTACCCTACAGATTTTAAGGCTCCTATAGGGGTCTGGGATGTGCATCGAATGGTGTCTCTGCTCGAAATTGTTAATTTATACTGGGGGGCTGGAAGCGGAATAGATATATAATGACGCTCTTAATCGGCCTGTCACAGAACCCCCATTCCCTATACTACTGGCCTTGACTGTGGTTGGCTCCACTGTTGTCAGATCATCTCTCACAGTCGAAGTGGACGTCAAATATCCTGTGTTAACATGCACGTCCAGTGTAAATATAGGCAGAGGGGCTGGCTATAATACTCGATAATCGGAAATATCGTTGATAGGATACATTATTAAACATTATCGATATGAAAATTGTGTTACCTATAGTGCATTAACTTTTGAGATAGAACAAGTAATAATTGTCTCACACACAATGCCATTTTAGGACGTAATTCATGCGCTGCTTCTACGTTAAGTTCAAGAAGCTGTGTTTTTAATAATGCATGTAAAAATATGTCACCGCTCACCGGTGATGTGAAACATATTTCTTTCTTTCAGACATTTTTCACGTTTTTGCTCTTGATGCCTCTTCGATATTTATTTATAGACATTATGCAACTGGAATTGAACATGGTAGTTCTGTATTTTCTCCTCTGATTATTTTCCTGTGTTCAACTTTTACCAGATGTAACAGAATTTGCATATCATTTTTGGATTAAAGAAACCTTTTTCTTCAAGCAAAATTCAAGTTCCTGCAAAGCATTATCCTTTACCTTTAGTAGAGCTTTCTTCAGATTGTGAAGCTGGTACAGTCACAGTGTCATCTAAAACATTTATTGATGTTTCAGTACGAATTATGCACAAAGGGAAGATTTAGTATATAGTTTGGTATAGTTTCCTGTTGTTTGACTGATCGCTAAACGAAACAATATAGGCTTTTGTAATGATTAAGATTTAGTTCTCACAGTATTTCTATCGTGTAGCTCAGACGGACACAGAGCAACTATTCTCCGTATTTGATCTGAGGTTTCCTACAACCATTAAGACAACATGTTCACGGATTAAATGATATGGTTCATATACCTTACCTGTAGTGGGTGTTCTGACAGACTGTGAAGCTGGTACGGTGACAGCAGCATCTAAAATACGAATATATTATATCATATATAACACTTATATAAATTTATCTTAGAAACGGAAAAAAAATGATTAATCCTAGTCATGGACATTATCATGTTGTGAACGGGCTGTTGAATAAACACAGAATTCATTGTTTACAAAGTAAACTTCAATGAGTATGTTTATCAAATTTTGTAAAGCTGGTCTAGTAATATAGTACAAACGATTTTAGAAAGATACTAGCTTCCTTTAGCTCAAATTACAAAGGCAATTTCACCTACTGGAAACGACCAGGAAGTGATCCCAGGAACAGCCTGTCAGTCCACGAGGCTTCAAGCTACAGTAGTACCTCCCAGCATCAGATGATGTGATGTCAGAGAGTTGGAACTGTACAGCAACTGTAGCCAATGAAGTGATGACCTTCATAACCTTGATCCTGGTCCAGTAGGCTTCCCGTATGTAGATTTCTGTGGAGTCCATCTCGAACACAAGTCTATCAGTTGGACCGATCACGTAGATCTTTGTTTTGCGTAGGGATGTCTTCATGGAAAACAACAAATTGTCTCCCACTTGAGCTTCCGTGTTTTTACTGTGAGGGTCAGGTATATCTGTAACGCAGTAAATGTTCCCATAAAGGGATTTGTATCAACAACAGCAATGATTACAGTTGTTGAGATATGTTTTATACCACATTACAAGAGCAATTCTTTCATACGTCAAGTTAAATGTGGAATGAAAGCAACAATAAATGCGTATAAAAAGAATGACTAAGTGACTGAGACAAATTGTATACCACATTTCAACATTTGGAGTGGATTTGCTGATGGTAAACCTACAATCACAGTTAGTATGAAAGTTGATCTCAGAAAACAAGACACAACCTTCACGTGATGAGTTTGAGGCGGGGCGACCTGCTTTAAATCACAGGCCCTCACACCACCCTGTCTTTGTAGAACTGATAATACTTTATACGGAAGTTGTGCTACTAAATCATATTTTGTAAATGAGATTTGGAATGATATCAGTCAAGGACATGATGCGATCATGGATGCGTGAAATATGCAAGGACTACTTACACGATACACCAAGGACATTGTCTATACTCTGCTCTGTGAGAAGATTCTCCCCAACTACTGTCTGACAAGTATATCTCTCTCCTCTGTCCTTCTTTGTCACGCCACTGATGGTCAGAGTGCTCGTCATGAATCGCGCGCCTGACCAGGTCCTGCTACCAGACTCAAGTTTATGCTTGCCGTCGTGCTCCAATCTCGTTCCGTTACTACTCCAGATGAAGGACATGGTCAGGTTCCAGTTGGGGTAGCTTTTCAGAAAGGAGTGGCATGTCAGGTTTACAGAATCACCGACTGTTGCCTTTCCCGGGCTCTCAATGTAGGGTTCTTGAACACCTGTTGCAAACACATTAACATATGGAGAGTGAATTACCTGTGAACGGGATAATCAAGGACATCACATAAACATGATACTTTTCTGGAAACATAAACAAAACGCATTTATTAACAGTGAGTCAAGAGACTAACATCCTGACAATAGTATCAGTTCAGGAACCACTTACGTATCACAACCAGGTTTTGCCCACAGTTGGGGACCTTTGCTCCCGGACGTTGTGGTGAACCCTTGTAGCAACTGTACTGGCCAAAGTCATGGTCGTCAGCGTCATTGATCATGAAGCTAAACAGACCAGTTCCTGTCGATGCTATGTGCCCGGTGAATACTATTCTTGATCTCAGAGTCCTACTGGGAATCTTCATTTGATTGTACTTGGTAATGTGGAAGATTGTGCTCTTCCAAAAGTCGTTTCTGACCCAAAACTCTTTCATTCCAGACCCATGCAAATTCCAAGCCAGAGTTGCTGTTTCTCCAAACCGGATGTACACAGTTGACGCAGCTGAAGGATAAATACAGAATATATTATATGTGCATCACAGATGTCCTTTTAAATGAATACAAACTGATAGAACATGAAAGGACTTCTTATTTACCGACATATCCATTCATTCGTAAAATAGTATTACATATATGTATGTGCTTCCTTTAATTAGCAGGAAATGTGCATATAGTGAGGCAGAAGTAAATAGCAGTTGAGTAACACATACCCATCACGATAAGTGTCTGTCCACAGTTATCAATTGTAAACCCTCTGTTATCTGGCGGTCCTACAAAACACTCATACTGGCCTTCGTCATGGAACTTGATATCACTGATGACAAATCTAAATAATCCTGTTCCCGAAGGTGAAATGATCCCTGTAAATGTGATTCTAGATTCATGTCAGTGACATTATTGTAGCTGGTTACAGAGAGTATGGGTTTCCCTGAGCGTGTGTTCCACAGTGTGAACTCCTTCTTTGTTGGTTTCGGTAGATACCAGGACAATGCAGCATTGTCCCCGAAGGTTACCGTAGCTGAAGGGCAACAAGTACTTCAGTGATAAATGCATGTGTGAAAGTTGTTTACATACCACTCACACTGCTAATGAAGTACAAAGACCTGCTAAAACATGACTTTAAACCTCAGTTCAACTGACCTCATCCTGACTTCCATTGTCTTGGTTATATCACACACACACACACACACACACACACACACACACTCTCTCTCTCTCTCTCTCTCTCTCACTTACGCGCACACACACTCACACACATTAACTGTCATTCACTCGCTCACTCACACACACACACTCACTCACTTACTCACGCATACACACAGAGACAGAGCACTGCACAGCCCAGCCCAGCACACAGACATTCTCTCTCACACACACTCTCTTTCAAACACACACAGCACAGCACATCACACACACATACATACGAGGGCGCACATGCAAGATCTGTCTCATTTCACACTCAGGAATATAAATGTTATAAGTGTATCTGCCTCACCTGTCCAAGTTCCTCCTATACATCCATGAGAAAACAAAACACAAATGACGCTCATCCAACTGCAGCCGTACATCTCGCTGTGATTCTTGGTAAGTTATATCAGTAACTTACAGGAAGATGTGTCCCTCTCACAACAAATACGTCCTCTGTCCTGTACAATAATACTACTTATTATCCATATATATCCGTGAGAAAACAAACCACAAATGACCTCGTCCAACCATAGCCGTACATCTCGCTGTTATTCTCAATATGTTATATCAGTAACTTACAGGGAGATGTGTCCCTCTCACAATAAATACTTCCTCCATACTCTATTATATATACTAAGTCAAAAAATAAACTTCACAAAATGTAATTTGAAAAATAATGAACAATTTTTCTCTGATGATACATCTATGTATCCGAAATGGGATCCCTATCTTTCAGGTTTTGCACGTGCAGTCGATCACGTGATCTTCGCATCAAAGTTTTCTTCATATGCACGTGTTTGCATTGGCCTCAAGAATTGAAAAAACACTTTTAAACCACAGTTCTAACGGTACTTGAAATGCCACGATTGTCAAATGTGCAACGTGAACGTTCCGTTGACATGTTGCAAGCGGGAAGATCAGTTATTGACGTCGCAAGAGCAATGGGATGCAGCCGTCGTACTGTGTATGACTTGCGAGGTCCTCTACAACAAACTGGCACCACTTCTGATCGCCCAAGGTTGGGTCGTCCACGTGTGACGTCACGAGCAGAAGACCGTCAAATCGTCCTACGTCACCTACGTGACAGATTTCTGCCGGCTACACGAACCAGGGCTGAGATGTTTAGAGGTCGACTGTCCTCACAGACCATTCGAAATCGGTTGCAGGCTGCCAATCTCCATTCTCGACGTCCATATCGTGGGCCAATATTGACGCCGTTTCATCAACGTCAACGTCTGCTGTGGCCCCAACGTCACCTCCGATGGACCCAGAGAGACTGGAATCGAGTCTTTAACGATGAATCCAGGTTTACCCTCAGATTCGCGGACGGCAGACATAGAGTCTGGAGACGACGTCGTGAACGGTATGCCAAATATTGTGTACAGGAAGTCAACAGATTCAAGGGCGGAAGTTGCATGGTGTGGGGTGCTTTCTGTGGGAACAACCGTTCCCGACTTCTGGTCATCCGTGGAAACCTCACAGCTGCTGCTTACCACGACCAGGTGCTCACCCCTGAACTCGTTCCTTTCATGGCGGCTCATGGCCCAGGTCTACAGTTCCAGCATGATAATGCTCGGCCGCATACCGCGATGTTGACACGAATTTCCTTCAAAACGCTGGAATCAACGTCATGGACTGGCCATCGAGGTCCCCTGACCTTAATCAAATAGAGCACGTTTGGGATGCACTTGGGAGAAGGCTTCGTGGTCTTAGGAACCAACCTCAGGATTTGCAGGAACTTGGCGCCGCCTTGCAAGAGCAATGGTGCAGAATCCCCAACAACGTGTTCACAAGCATCAGGCAGTCGATGAGGAGACGGTGTTTGGCAGTGGTGAATGCACAGGGCGGCCATACACGATATTGAACTGAGAAATTTCGCATTTTTATTCTCGTGACTTGACATTCTGTATACCCATGTTTTGGAACAGCGGTGTAGCCTAATGGAACTGATTATGGCACTGTCAGTGTATCGAGTACATCACACAGATCTCAGCAATGAAATAATAACAATTTAACCATCTTACCATCTCTTGTTCTGTTATAGGGCCCTAAAGAAAGAATGTGAAGTTTCTTTTGTGACTCAGTATATTAAATTTAGCATCTTAGAAAAGATGTAAAGTTCGCTCTACCGTCCTCGTGCTCTAAATATAATAGTTCAGGGCAAAACTTTACTTTATTACAAAATACATTGGGGTAGAGCGAACTTTATTTCCTAATTAGTAACAAGTGCAATTCCTGAACTACAGCATCTTACATCCAGACAATACCGGACCATACATCGCGTGGAAGGGCAGCTTTTCTGCAGTCCTGCCATCGCTCTTAAATCGCCAGATTTGAAGCAGATTGGACACCTCAGGGCCAATTTAGTCCCCGAGCTATCATGTATTTCATATATATCAATGCGCAACAAAGTGAACACCACCTTACCTTAAATCTAGAAAAATAACTATTATATAATAAATATCTGACAAATTGCAAACATAAAATTCACGTACTGGAAGTACAGGAATCGTTTTATATACATGCTATGCCAGTTACAAAGTGATGATGACGCTTGACAATTAGGATGTAGGCACAGGTTGGCTCACTACTGCCTCCTATGAGCATGGTACTCTGCTTAGCATCATCTGCGTGTCACTACTGCATCCTATACCCATGGTACTCTACTTAGCATCATCTGCGAGTCGCTACTGCATCCTATACCCACGGTACTCTACTTAGCATCATCTGCGAGTCGCTACTGCATCCTATACCCATGGTACTCTACTTAGCATCATCTGCCAGTCACTACTGCATCCTATACCAATGGTGCTCTGCTCAGCATCATCTGCCAGTCACTACTGCATCCTATACCCACGGTACTCTACTTAGCATCATCTGCGAGTCACCACTGCATCCAGTGCGCCCGATACTGTACATAGCATCATCTGCAAGTCACTACTGCATATTGTGTGCATGGTACACTGCTTGGCATCATCTGCGAGTCACTACTGCATCCTATACCCATGGTACTCTGCTCAGCATCATCTGCGAGTCGCTACTGCATCCTATACCCATGGTACTCTGCTTAGCATCATCTGCCAGTCACTACTGCATCCTATACCCATGGTACTGTACTTAGCATCATCTGCGAGTCACCACTGCATCCAGTGCGCCCGATACTGTACATAGCATCATCTGCAAGTCACTACTGCATATTGTGTGCATGGTACACTGCTTGGCATCATCTGCCAGTCACTACTGCATCCTATACCCATGGTACTCTGCTCAGCATCATCTGCGAGTCGCTACTGCATCCTATACCCATGGTGCTCTGCTTAGCATCATCTGCCAGTCACTACTGCATCCTATACCCATGGTACTGTACTTAGCATCATCTGCGAGTCACCACTGCATCCAGTGCGCCCGATACTGTACATAGCATCATCTGCAAGTCACTACTGCATATTGTGTGCATGGTACACTGCTTGGCATCATCTGCGAGTCACTACTGCATCCTTTGCGCATGGTATTTTGCATAGCATCATCTGCGAGTCTGTCGTAGTTTTCCGCATTTTGTTTTCACAAATTGATTATTTTTCCATGAGAGTATCATGTGTCATCCATCACATGTTACTGCTGTCATCCTGATGTGACTGTATTAAAATTAGCGTTTTAGGTGTGTGGGGGCTTGTACTTTACAGATACAGAAATACGGCAAAGCATGAAGATAGACAGACAACTTGATTTATGTCTTACTCGTAGTTAAAACTAATATACATAGATATATCACAGATACAAAATAAAATACAAGTTAGATGTACTACGACCAGTTGCTCAGCGAATTATGAGAGACAATATTAAATAATCAATATACAAACACATGGCATGAATATTTAGATATCATAACAGCACAAGACGAAATAAAATACAATATAATAATATATATAAATATAAAAAATCACAACGTTTTGTTAAAATATAATGGCAGGTTTGGGAGACGATAAAACTTAAGCCATGAGAATTAAGAATATGAACAAAAATTTCCTCATAAGGTAGAGCATTAAAATGCAGTATTTTGCTTGAACACGGCGGAACGGAACGGTGGTGTAGACGGGGCAGTAAAGCTGGACATGGAATTCATCTGCCAGTTGTTTAGGACAGACAAAAAGAAAGTATCTCGTTGTATGGCGGCTTTTCGTATGTTCCCGTCTCTGCTCTAACTGAGGCCACTCCACATCAAAATTTCCTCTTTGCAGTGGACATCGTACATATTTATCTGTTTCATAATTGTCCTTAAAAAGTCTGTATTTCCTTAGTTCATTCTTCCCTTCCCGTAAGTAGGTATGTGTGTGTGCACGCGCGTGCCTCTGTGCGTGCATGCGTGCATGTATCTATGTATGTCCTCACTGTGTGGGATGTTGCTTACGTCGCCAGGTTTACTTCGATTATTACAAGGTTGTTATGACTGTATTGCTGTCTACAGCGTAACACACCACACAATCTGCAGGAGGAAATAAAGAGAGAGGAAATTGTTTGCGGTGAGATCTTGTGAAACGTCATTTTTAACTCTCCTTAGGGCGAAATCAGAGTGAGTGAGTTTGTCAGCAATATTTTAGCATATATTGTGAATTATGGAAGCGATGAATGGTGAACGAAAACATGCCGTTTGTCACCTAGTTTTTCCCACTGGATCCAAAAGGCACAGGGTGACAGACTTTCTAAAGGGGCACCCCTAATCCAAAAAGAGCATGCACTCCTTTACATCATCAGAGTCACTGAAATCAAAACATGAATTTAGAATTATGACCTTTTATTATTACACCACGGAAATATGAAATACTTACCAAAGCTTCCTCTCGGTACTATCTTCCGTCATGAATGTTTTAATTATATATAACTGGGAGATGGGGTAACCTAGTGGTTAAAGCGTTCACTGTTCACGCCGATGACCCAGTTCGATTCCCAACATGGGTACATTGTGTGAAGCCTATATCCGGTGTCCCCCGTCGTGATATTGCTGGAATATTGCTACTAGCGGCGTAAAACCAAACTCGCTCACTCATTCACTGATATACATAAAGGTCTTGTCTGACAAGCCTCCTTCACCAAATTCAGCTGAATAATGAATTTATGAAAGTCCATGGTATCGATTGGTATCGATTGTCTGTTTGGCATATAAGGTGATTGAGTGAGTAAGTTTAGTTTTACGCCACACTCAGCAATATTCCAGCTATATGGCGGCTGTCTGTAAATAATCGAGTCTGGTCCAGACAATCCAGTGATCACCAGCATGATCATCGATCCGCGCAATTGGGAATCGATGACATGTGTCAACCAAGTCAGCAACCCTCACCACCACCGCCTCTTACGACATGGGCTACTGAAGATCAATATTCTAACCCAGACCTTCACGGGTAGGCATAAAAGGTAAAGCAGCAGACAGAAGTATATTAATGGGTCAGTGAAACCCAATGTCAGTGTCAGTGATAACACCAGGTGTTCTAGAAAGGTTTAAGTCTCCCTGCCCCTTTAGTAGCACCTCCACTCGGACAATTTGCATAATACAGATTCATGTTTAACCGACGCATCTGTAAATCCAGCAATATTCCAGCTATATGGCGGCCGTCTGTAAATAATCGATTCGGGACCAGACAATCCACTGATATGTGTCAACCAAGTCAGCGAGCCTGACCACCCGATCCCGTCGATTCTTACGACAAGCATGGGTTGCTGAAGATCAATTCTAACCCGGATCTTCACGGGTCAAAGATCTTGGAGAACAAGAGGTAAAACACTAAATAACAAACTGGTGATTGTTGATTAGTACTGCGGAATACTGTTTCCATTTGTCAACACTGCATTCACTCCAGGAGACAAACTGCGTATGAGTCTCTAAACGGCGTTTGGAGGAAGTGAAAGAATTCCCAGATTTTCGGACACTCCCTGTCCCATGCTTGTCGTGAGAGGCGACTAGCGGGATCTGGTTGAAGACACGTGTGATCCCCCCCCAAAACACACACACACACATTCAACCTTCATACTTTAAATATACAATGGCACACTGCAATAGGACTGTGTCTGATGCCAGCTCAGGAAGAAACACAACCAATATCGAAGCATATAACTCGCCTTCTTGTAGAATAAACAAACAGCAAATAACAACTTAAATTTTAATTTTCTTCTGAATTTTTAAGCACCAGTGCACACAGATCTTTAACTGGTAAAGAGTCACACACCAATAAGAATACACACTGAAGATGATATGCAAATATCTTAGTGTGCAGGATTGTAGAAACTCAACTTGCCTGTTGACATTTCTAGTCCACAAAACCAAGGTGAGATACATGAAACATTAAAATGTACAGTTATGGATAATAATCTTCAGAGAAATAGATGTATGTGACAATAGATCTAATTCTAACTACTGTTAAGACTCTTAGCTCAAAATGCAAACTGGCAATTGCGAGGAGGCAAGCAGTAGCGAGATACACAAATTATATTTTCACCACATTGTCACTAAGAGGAAAAGATTCCTCTAGTTGGGTGGATCTATTTAACGGTTATATCTACACTGGAAACCCCCCAAAAACACATAAAAAGTTCGAAGTGTAAAGCATGGCCACAAAATATGCAAGATATGCTGCTAATATACTGATAAAGATTAATAACGCAACAATTTATGAAAGAACACTAGAAAAATAATACTGTCCTGTATTTCAACAGCCCCAAACAATACAAGTACAACACAGTATCAAATAATCTGGCAATGGTTTCAACCAGTCACAGTCAGTAATAAGGGAATTCATCACAAAAACTTTTACTTTCTTATTTTCATGTTTATGTTGTGTATGGCCATAAACCTTAAGAGATACGTTGTAATATACTGATTAAAAAGAGTAAGGCAACAGTTTATATCATAAAAAATATGCACTGTCCTGTATTTCATCAGGTCCATACAATACCTACAACTTTAATAAATATTCTGTTTGTGGATTCAACCAGACAGTAACCAAGGTAATTAACTCATTTCATTTTCCCTGAAAATACAACATTTAATTGTGAGTGAGTGAGTGAGTTAAGATTTTAAGTCACATCGGCAATATTTCAGCCATATCGTGACTAAAGCAAGTTATAAATATATCAAGAATTTAAGTTAAATGACAAAATTCTGCCAACGAAGGACAGTAAAACAACTAGGGTATCACAGATACAGATATAAAACTAGTAACTAAATCTAAAACATTTGAACTATACAAGACGATACAATATAAAAACAGGCTATAGATCGCCAACAACTGAAGGTAGAGCACCATACTAGGAACCATGGGGACTTACATTACTTTTGCTACCTGCATGGACCCTAGCTGGATTTACAACATCCCCTCAGCCGCTGGCGATGTAGGAATATTTAGCCGAAAGTTAAAATAACACAAATGCTATGATTAAAAATATGGTTGTGCGATATGGACTTTGAAAGTGTATGGGACTTACGTACCCTCTCAGGAGGACAATAATTTTACGATACTTTAACCCCCTTTGAGGATAAAGCCGCTCACAATCGCAGTTGCTAACATTTAATTGTGAGTTTTATGGTGTTGTTAGCACTGTTTAAGGTGGAGGGCACTCATATTTTACATATTGTACTCATGGACGAATCAAACCTTCGGAGCAATGAGCCAACGCTTTAACCACATGGCTACCTATGTTGTGATTGATTGGAAAAATGAACAGATGCAACTACACATATCCAACAACAGGTCATTGGTACCTTATCAAACAAACGTTTACGATATGAAGTGTACATCTCAACAAACAATTAGGGCTTCTTGCCCACTATTTGTGAGTGAGTGAGCTGGGTTTAAAGCTGGTATTCCAGCAATATATTTTATGAAAGAATGCATTATTATGAATATAAAAACTCACAACGCATGAATATATACAACTTCGTAAGTGCGCAAACCAAGGAACTGTTGCGAGGGCTAAAATGGTTACAAGTGCCGCTGAATTGAATCAAACCCATCGCCCACGAGAGGATAGCTAAGTGTATCACAGATGTGTTTTTGTAATTGAAATATGTTCCTAAGTTTCCCATTTTCAAACTTCCGCCATCGGTGTCAATAAGGGAGACACCGTTTCAAATGGAAATGAAATGTTCCATGGCGTTCGCCCGTACTACACCAGAAATCGGCTTCACACATTGTACCCATGTGGAGAGTCGAACCCGGGCCGTCGGCGTGACGAGCGAATGGTTTAACCACTAGGCTACCCACCGCCCCTTTGCAAACTGTGATGTTAGACAACATTTACACTAGGGCAAGAACGTCAAAACATTTATTTCACAAAAAAAACTCAAACGAGTTAGTCAGCGATTTGTTTCCTGGTATAAGAAATTCTTCCGGTTTGAAATAGTCAGTGTATGAGAGTACAATCAAGACAGGAGACATTATGTTTCACACACGCCGAACCACGTTATGGAAAGACGAGTTTTGATAAAATCTTCAAGTTAACTCATTGATTAATTGTTCATGCTACCAATGTTTGTGATTGTAACAAATGTATAACTAACGTTAAAATAGTTTGATCCTTCGCAAATCATACTATATGCAATAGACTACAAACAACGCATATGTATGTTACTGCGCTATATACGGCGCCTCGTAAATGTCCGTTTATACGTACTATGAAGGAAGTATTGGGATTTTAAAGTCAACGATTATTGTCCAATCTCAAGGCAATACAGAAACAAGGAAGACAAATTGTTTGTCTTAAAAGCCAACTTAATTCAGCATTGTGTTGTGAGCGTCTCTCCACATCTACATTATGCCCTAGTATGTTTGCACGTTAATGTATGTGTGTGTGTGTATGTGTGTGTGTGTGTGTGTGTGTGTGTGTGAGTGAATGTAGATGTAGATGTGGATTTGTACTTGTGCACGTGTGTGTATTTCTGTAACATAAAAATTGAAATAATGACACACTGATACTATTGAAATGGAACAACAAATTGCTTGCTTTCGGGAACAGAATATTTCCGATGAATCGGTGGAAAGCAGTACATATGGAAAGTATTGGTCAGTATGCAAATATAACACATACAAACCTATATATACATGTCTGTCTGTCTATATGCATGGAATGATGGATGGATGGATGGATGAATAGATGGATGGATCGATGCATGCATTTTTTATCGCGACTTTTTTAATGAGAACACTGTACAATGTAACCGATTTTACAAACATATAAAATTAATAACAACCAGTAACCGTTTCGGTTAAGAAATAGGATTGTACATCCTCTGTGACTTATCCAAATCAAAACTACATGGCTTGGTCATAAGACGCGTCAAACAATAATCAGACAACAAAGCTGTATTTATAGCCAACTGTAAGGGAAGCGAAACTCACAATGATGCATTGAGATTGTCACAATTAATTTAAAAAGATGTGAAACCGCACTGGTCATTACTGTTTCAAAGGAACCAGAAAATGTATCATTTATTATATTACAAACATATCTCACGACTTGAGTGGAATATTCATCGATCAACTGATATTTTCCCCGAATTGACGTTAAATTTGAACCCACTCACGTACCCGTTATGGTACGTATTTTCAAAATGATATTAGCCTTTAAACCACACCTTTAAACACGCAGAATAAAAAGAGTCCTGGTATCACAAACAGAATTATGTTTTATGTTCACACTGCAGATAGGTTCCACTTCATATTGCATAGTTTGCATTACATATTCTTCAAGAAGGATGTATCTTACATTTTGCAAACAAAGCCCAGTCAGTATCTGAGGTCAGGCACATGCCACCGGACTGAACTAGAAATATTTTCTGGATGGTGTATTCAAAGGAAATCGTTGGTACGTTACCAGCGACAACTATGCACTGTGCATATCCAGAGCGATATTTCTCACGCTGACCATTATCATACAAGCTACACAAAGATACAGAATCATTATTCTCTTCTTCATGATCTGAGTATTGTTGAGTACAGTTCAGGACAGGTCCATGGTCCATGAGGGTGACAGGTTCATAGTCTTGGTCCAGTGGTACTAATCCGTTCCTGGTGGTATTGGCATCTGTAGGGTCGACCTCATTCACCCGGTTGAAACGTTTGAAGTTAAGTGTGTGGTATCCTAAACTGTTTGCCGCATACAGCTGACTGTTTTCAGCGCCACCAACAGGTGAACATTCGACAACATCATAACGTTGACGTTGAACGATGTTCGATGTCGTAGATGTCGAAGGGGATCTACGTTGGTGAACATCTGCAACAGGGAGGATTACTGTGGTTTAGGAAAAGGTTCTCGTTTACAACAGGGACCTAGCCTAGTGGTTAAAGAGTTTACTCGTCACGCCGAAGACCCGAGTTCGATTCCCACATGGGTACAATGTGTGAAGCCCATTTCTGGTGTCCCCCGCCGTGACATTGCTCGAATATCGCTTAAAACTAAACTCAATCACTCATTCGTTTAGAACACGTTTGGCAGCTCAAAGTTATATACATTGATAATATTATTTTCTCTTAAATGCGGGTCTTGATATGGAAGGTACTGGAGCATGGGGATTAAAGTTATCTGAGTCGAAAAATGTTGGAGCCGAGAAGATGTAGAATCCTGTGACTGTAAAAGAAAGAAAAACTCGCCGGGTTTGTGGTCCTGGGTATAAAGGGCCATCCACATGGTCGATGGATGCAAAAGGACGTAAAGCACGCACGCACGCACGCACGCACGCACGCACGCACTCACTCACTCACTCACTCACTCACTCACTTCAATAGTAATCAGGTTTTATGAACGCAATACATAAGGTTACCTTGTTGTTTGATCCTTATCAAGACAATAGCAGCAACGATGAATACAGCCAGCACTATAAGCAGGACACAGCATCCGACCATGATGTAAAGGACAATAGTAGTAACATCTGAAATATCAATTTATATTATAGTTTCCAATCGTATGCATTTCCTGGCAGCCGGTAAGACACTGAAACCATGTTTCCATGTGTGTTGTGAATCCTTTGGTCCAATAGAGTTTAATGTCGCAAAAGATACTGGTTTAACAAAAATCATGTTTGTCCTTCGGCCTTGAACTGTTACAAATGGTTTATGAAAAAAACCCACACGAAATATTAAAGAGGACACACACATTTATTTAAAGAAAATAAAATGGATCGAGATAATTTCTCAAAGGATTTTAATGCTTTGTAATAATGAATGACATTACTTTGGTCAATGTTGGCGGTTGTCGCAGCTGAGGTTTGTGTGCTGGTGACAGTCAATGTGTTAGATGTGACATCTACTACAACAGGAAGCAAATAGTAATACCATCCACCATCTGGATCATAAATAAAGTGAGTGAGTGAGTGAGTTTAGTTTTACGCCGCACTCAGCTATATGTCGGTGGTCTGTAAATAATCCAGTGATCAGCAACATGAGCATCGATCTGCGCAATTGGGAACCGATGACAACATGTGTCAACCAAACCAGCGAGCCTGACCACCCGATCCCGTTAGTCGCCTCTTACGTAAGTATGGGTTACTGAAGGTACATTCTAACCCAGACCTTCACAGGCGGATCATAACCACAGGTAAAATGCAAAATTTGAAAGCATTGTTACATTAGGAATTATAAAGTGTTGGCTTCAGACATATAGTTTAAATATTTTCTCTAAAATTGATAGCATTCGAACCTCCAAACTCTACATATTTTATTTTCAAATACCGGGAAATTTCATGCAGGGAAATAATATCAATTTAACCGTTTGAGATCTCGTCGAGATGTATCATGTTTAATTTGTGAAACTTGGGACAGTGGGGTGAGAGCGTTTCGATCGTAACGTACCCTGAGTACTTGCTGACGTTATGGAGGATGGAGTCGCCTTTTGAGGTTTTGTTTGACCAATGGTGGAAGGTACAATACTGGTTGAAACCCGTGTACTCTTACGATCTGAAAAAAAAGATAAAATCTAAACATTTCAAGTCTGTCAAGTTTTTTATTCTTCCTTCTAATCTAAGCATTCTATTAGAATACTGACAGCTTTAGTGATGTGATCTCCCATTTGGAATCTGCATCTAAAACATGGTAGTTTAGTTTGATAATTTGTTTGACAAATAAAACACATGAAGGTCCTTTAACAGTGGCCACATACCTTTTCCACGTATACCCATATGACGATATTTTTACTTTAAACTTGATTTGAAAGATGCAAGCCACTATTTATTAACACTAATAACCTGTTAGTTACCCAGGGCGGTGGGGTAGTATAATGGTTAAAGCGTTGGCTCGTCACGCCGAAGACCCGGGTTCGAATCCCCACATGGGTAAAATGTGTGAAGCCCATTTCAGGTGTTCCCCGCCGTGATGTTGTTGGAATATTGCTGAAAGCGGCGTAAAACCAAACTCAGTCAGTCAGTCTTAGTTACCCTGCCAAGGAGAGAGTCGTGTATTTTGTATTTCAAAACAACTTCCTGGTAAAACTGATCAACTGTATCCAATACAGTGTTTCCTGTAGTACCGTTGAACATATCTTGAGCCCAAACTGGTTTGCTTCACAGCGAATTTCTAATGCACATGTGTAACATTACCCAGAATTAGTTATCGTAGGACGTCAAGGGGAGATTCCGTAGGACAAAGACCAGCACTCTTGATGATAATGCTTTATATATTCAAATATATACTCGCAACTTACCAGCAATAACAAGGTTGTGGCCATCATAAAATGATCTTCGATTGAAATCACTGAAGAAATAACGTCCAGAATCTCCCTTCGTAGCATTGAAGATCATCAACTTAACTGTTTTCCCGTTATGTGAAGTGATTAGTCTGATGACCTTTACTTTTGATCTGAAGTTTGGCCAGATATAGACAGAGATTGATTGTATTGTAGCAAAGAGTCTACCACTAGGAGACCAAAAAGCAGTGATAACATCCGTCACCCTCCATGCCGGGAAAATGGTGACATCACTTGCAGTTGTGGTGGTATTCGATGAGACTGAAACATTGAGAAAGTGTCCGTTTAGCAATTAACAGACAACAAAAATAATGGCATGTTTTGCATAAAATCATCTCAAGGATTATATGTTTCAATGTCATTATTTATTGTGAATAAAGATGAATATTCTTCCATTATGATGTCATCGCAAGTAATATTTATATGGGACGTTTTCACAGGAATTGTCCGTACTATATGGTTCTTGCCTTTTGTTCAATAATGATGATACCTTATATCGGTCTCACCTTCTTGTCTAAATATGTACTCGTCAGTGTTTAAGGAAGATGACCATGTTCCAACTGCCACTTCAACCTGACACATGTATCTCTTTCCTTCATCAGTCATCCTCGTGTCTTTAACTGTCAGAGTATTGGTGTGATATTTGTATATGCTGTTTACAAATGACCCGGACCCTGAGCTCATCTCATAATTCCCTCCAAGGATTAATCGTCCATCATGTTTCTTCTACTTGAAGGAGATGGACTTGAAGAACTTTCCGTCAACTAAAATATAGCATGTCAGGTTTACATCACTGCCATACTGGACTCTCTCTGGAGACACGATGTAAGGATCATGCGTGTAATCTGTAAACAGAGGTATCACCGACTTGGCTAATACTGATCGTAGCAGCTTCAAAGTGTCAATGTAACATATCGCATTTAATACAACTGTTTACTTGTTACATGTGTGATACTTTATTCATATTGAAATTATGCTTACGAATAAAACATATAGGATTTGTTATATATGTAAGTAGGCTGTATTAAAATGATATAACACAGCGATACCAATATAACACGATACGCTGTAACTTGCAAGTATAACAGTAACGCACTGATGTGTAAGTTTATCTACAACAATCAAATCGACTTACTTTGAGGGTCGGGTCCACGTCCAGTTACAGTCACAGAAACACAAATACCAGCAAGTATCCACGTCCTGATGAATTTGTTCCTCACTTTGACCTAAAGAAAGCATATTGTATCTCATTTCCACACTGGACCTCATCATTGACGTCATATAATGTATTAATAAAGAGGGGCACCTAATTATTATGATTAAGCAATAGTAATTCATGTATTGATCTGTATAGCGGTATCAGTGGAACCTATGAGTGAGTTTAGTTTTAGCAATTTTCCAGCAATGTCACGGCGGGGGACACCAGAAATGGGCTTCACGCATTGTGCCCATGTGGGAATCGAACTCGGGTCTTCAGCGTGATGAGCAAACGCTTTAACCATTAGGCTACCCCACCACCAACTATACTATGATGATCATTGAAGGAATGAGCGGACTTACCAGGTCCATGGCGGCTCGTGTTCTATCTATATTCTGTTAAGTCAGGCTAAACTTCCTTTACAGAACACAGCATAAGCAAGTTGACCCATCCACGAAGCAGGAAATATTTAATAAATATTCTCTGACACAACTGGCTCGGTGTAATCATGATTAGTTTCAGTGCACAATACACAGCAGTCACATGCAGTCACAGCAGTCACAGTATTAACAGCAGTCACATGCAGTCACAGCAGTCACAGTATTAACAGCAGTCACATTATTAACAGCAGTCACAGTATTAACAGCAGTCACATTATTAACAGCAGTCACAGTATTAACAGCAGTCACATTATTAACAGCAGTCACAGTATTAACAGCAGTCACATTATTAACAGCAGTCACAGTATTAACAGCAGTCACATTATTAACAGCAGTCACAGTATTAACAGCAGTCACAGCAGTCACAGCAGTCACATTATTAACAGCAGTCACAGTATTAACAGCAGTCACATTATTAACAGCAGTCACAGTATTAACAGCAGTCACATTATTAACAGCAGTCACAGTATTAACAGCAGTCACATTATTAACAGCAGTCACAGTATTAACAGCAGTCACATGCAGTCACAGTATTAACAGCAGTCACATGCACGAAATTAACAAAATACATTAAGCTCAGTACTAGAGATCCTGACATGCGTAAGGGAAGTGAACAGGGAAGGGAACAGTGATTTTGAATTTGAGATACTGACAGAAGTGAGGGATTGAGTTGAACGCCGCTTTTAGCAATATTCCAGCATTATCACAGCAGGGGCACAAGAAATGGGCTTCACACATTGTATCCATGGGTGGAATCGAACCTGGATCTTCAGCGTGACGAGAGAACGCTTTAACCACTAGGCTACCCAACTGATCCTTCTGACAATACAGGACTCACGAGCTGTGTAAACCGCAATACATAGTCTAATAATGATGATCGCATATATTAAGACAATTAAGGTTGTACACGGCGGTCGCCAGTGTCTCGCTTTTTACACAAAGTGCAAGGACGTTATATATGGGTAAATCTCAAGACATGGACACATCGGCGTTTGAATGAGTGAGTGAATGAGTGAGTTATTATTGACCGTCACATCGGCAATATTTCAGCCAAATCTTGACGAGGACAATTTGATTTATATCTATATTAAAATCAATAAATTTAGAACGTAAAAAGCTGTCATCGAAGGACAGTAAAATACTAGAGTATCACAGATACGGATATAAAACTAGCGTGTAAAACTAAAACATTTTAATTAAAGAAGACAATACAATATTAAACACGGGCTATACATCGCCAACAACTAAAGGTAGATCACCTTACTAGGGACCATTGGGACTTACATTACTTTTGCTACCTGCATGGACCTTAGCTGGATTTACACCATCCCTTCAGCCGCTGGCGATGATAGGAAGTTTTAGCCAAAACTTAACAAAAATAACAAAAATACCGTGATTTAAAAGTATGGTTGGGGTAAATTGACTTTGATGGACTTAGTACCCTCTCAGGAGGATAATAATTTTACGATACTTAAACCCCCTTTGAGGATACAGCCACTAACAATCGCAGTTGCTAATTTATACTACCACTGGTAAGATGACATTTATCTATTTACAAAACCTACTATTCAAAATTTAGGTAATAATTCTATTTCTTCTAAAAAATCAATAATTAAATGATAATTAACATGTTATATAGGCAATTGATTTTGCATCCAAAGTGGTATTAACGATCTCGGGTAAATAATATTCAAATTTGATGTTTGCTTGCTTTTCATATAACTTAACTTCCGGATTTCCATTGTCAATAATACTTCTCACGACAGCGACTTGGCATCCGCCCTACCGATGAAATTGCTTGTGCACTCCGATCGCGCACGTTCTTCCCAGATATAGCGCGAGCAATGCAATCGTCGAAATCACCAGGGCCCCGTTCCTGATAGCGATCGTAGCGCTAAGGTGATCGTAACTCCCATACTTTAACATAGACTTACGGCAGTCGTAGCGCTACGATCGCTTTGAGGAACGGGACCCAGAACGTCGAATTCAGCTCGCTTTGGGATAGTGGAGCGGCGTTTATATAAGCCACTAGGCGTGTTCGCCTATCAAGAGTTCAGCCTTGGCGAAATAAAAATATGTTTAAACCAAATTTTCTGGATGGCTCATTCAATTGACATCGTCAGTACGTTACCAGCGACAACTATGCACTGTGCATATCCGAAACGATCTTTCTCACGCTGATCATTATCATACGAGCTACACAAAGATACAGAATCATTATGCTCTTCTTCATGATCTGAGTATTGTTGAGTACAGTCCAGGACAGGTCCATGGTCCATGAGGGTGACAGGTTCATAGTCTTGGTCCAGTGGTACTAATCCGTTCCTTGTGGTATTGACATCTGTAGGGTCGACCTCATTCACTTGGTTGAAACGTTTGAAGTTAAGTGTGTGATATCCTAAATTGTTTTCCGCACACAGCTGACTATTTTCAGTGCCACCAACAGGTAAACAGTCAACAACATCATACCGTTGACTTTGAACGATGTTTGCTGTCGTAGATGTCGCAGGAGTTGGGGAACACCTGCAACAGGGAAAAATATTTTTAGTTTTAGTTTGAGAAAAGGCTTCGTTTCGATCAGGGTGGTCGGCGTAGCCTAGTGGTTAATGGGTTCACTCGTCACACCAAAGAGCCGAGTTCGATTTCCAATATGGGTACAGTGTGTGAAACCCATTTCTGGTGTTCCCTCGCAGTGATATTGCTTGAATATCTCTAGAAGCGGCATAAAACTAAACACACTCACTCATTGCTGTAGAACACGGTTGGCGGCTCAAAGTTATTTACATGTACATTAGTATGCTAGTTTCTCGTAAATGCGTGTCTTGATATGGGAGGTATTGCAGCATGGAGGTTAAAGTTATCTGAGTCGAAACAATGTTGTTGCGGTGATGTAGAATCCTGTGAATGTAAAAGAAAAGAAAAACTCGCCCTGTTTGTGGCCCTGGGTTTCAGGGACGCAAGGATGCATAAGGGCGCAAAGCACTCGCTCGCTCCCTCCTTCCTTCCCTCCCTCCCTTACACAGTAATATGGTTTTATGAACACATTGCATACGGTTACCTTCTTGCTTGATCCTCATTAACACAATAGCTGCAACGATGCTTAGAGTCAGCACAATAAGTAGGACACAACACCCGACGATGATGTAAAGGACAACTGTAGTAACATCTGAAATATTAAATTACATTATAGTTTCGAATCTGATTTATTTCATGGCAGTCGGTAACAAATTGAAATCATGTTTCCCATGTGTGTAATGAATCTTTTGGTCCAATGGAGATTAATGTCGCAGAAGAAACTTGGTTTAGGAAAATCATGTTTGTCCTTCGACCTTGAACTGTTACAAGGTGTTTATGAATAAAATCCCGAAGTATTAAAGGGGACACACACAATTATTTGAATGAAATGAAATGGATCGATATTTTTTTTCAAAATATTTTAATAATGAATGACATTACTTTGGTCAGTGTTGGCGGTTGTAGCTCTAGAAAGAGGTACCCCGGTAGTTGTCGCAGCTGAGGTTTGTGTGCTGGTGACAGTCATTGTTTTTGATGTGGCATCCACTATAGCAGGAAACAAATAGTAATACCATCCACCATCTGGATCATAAACAAAGTGAGTGAGTGAGTTTAGGTTTACGGCGCACTCAGCTATATGTCTGCGGTCTGTAAATATTCGAGTCTGGACAAGACAATCCAGTGATCAACAACATGAGCATCGATCTGCGCAATTGGGAACCGATGTAATGTGTCAACCACGCCAGTGAGCCTGACCACCCGATCCCGTTAGTCGCCTCTTACGACAAGCATGGGTTAGAGAAGGTACATTTGAACCCGGACCTTCACGGGTGGATCATAAACAAAGGTTCAATGCAAAATCTGAAAGGATTGTTACATTAAGAAACATTAAGTGTTTACTCCAGACATATAGTTTAAATATTTACTCTAAAATTGACAGCATTCGAACCTCCAAACTCGACAAATTGTATTTTCAAATACTAGGGTATTTGATACAGGGAGTATTATCAATTCAACCGTTGGAGATCTCGTCGAGATGTATCATGTTTAATTTGTGCAACTTGGGACAATGGGGTATGAAAGTGCCCCGCAACAACATCTTGTTAATAGAGAGCGTTTCGACCGTAACGTACCATGAGTACTTTCTGACGTCATGGAGGCTGGAGCCGTGGTTGAAGTTTCGTTTGACTAACGGTGGAAGGTACCGTATTAGTTGTGACCTTTGTACTCTTACGATCTGAAAAGGAAGATACATTCTAAACAATTTAAGTCTGTAGAGTTTTTATTCTTCCTTCTAAACTAAGGATTTTGATTAGAATACTGACAATTATGATGATGTGATCTCCCATTCTGAATATTGCATCTAAAACATGGTAGTTTAGTTTGATAATTTGTTTGACAAATGAAAAACATGGCGCTTGTTTAGCAGTGGCCACATGTCTATTTCTACGAATACACATATGGCGATATTTTTACTTTTAACTTGTTTTGAAGGATGCAGGTCACTATTTAGTATCCCAAATCACCCCTCGCCAAGGAGAGTAGCATGTACTTTACTTTTCAAAACAACTTCCTGGTATAACTGATCAACTGCATCCAGAACAGCTTTTCCTGTAGTACCGTAGAACATATCTTGAGCCCAAACTGGTTTGCTTCACATCGATGTTCTATTGCACATGTGTAACATTACCCAAAATTAGTTATCGTAGGACGTCAAGTGTAGATGCTGTAGGCCAAAGAAGGTACTGTTGTTGATAATGTTTTACATATTCAAATACATCCTCAAGACTTACCAGCAATAACAAAGTTGTGACCACCATGAAATGATCTTTGCTTGAAATCACTGAAGTAATAACGGCCACCGTCCTCCTTTGTAACATCACAGATCACCAACTCATCTGTTTTCCGGTAGGATGAAGTGAACAGTCTGACCTTCACTTTTGACCGACTGTTTAGCCAGATATAGACAGATATAGATTGTATGGTGGCAATGAGTCCACCACAAGGAGAGCAAAACCCCATCACATCTTCCGTCACCCTCCATGTCGGGAATATGGCAACATCCTCACCTTCACTTGCAGTTGTGGTGGTAGTAGATGAGACTGAAACATTGAGAAAGTGTCCTTTTAGCAATTGACAGATAACAAAATATGGCCATGGTGTGCATAAATGTATGTCAGGGTATGTATGTTTTAATGTCAGTATTTATTGTGAATAACGATGAATATTCTTCCATTATGATGTCACCGCATGTAATGTTTTCACAGGAATTGTCCGTACTATGGTTCTTGATGTTTTGTTCAATAATGATGATACCCTATATCGTTCTCACCTCCTTGTCCAAATATGTACTCGTCAGTGTTAAAGGACGATGACCATGTTCCAACTGCCACTTCAACCTGACACATGTATCTCTTTCCTTCATCAGTCATCCTCGTGTCTTTAACTGTCAGAGTATTGGTGTGGTATTTGTATATGCTGTTTTCAAAAGACCCAGGCCCTGATCTCATCTCGTAATTCCATCCATGGATTATTCGTTCATCATTTTTCTTCCACGTGAAGGAGATGGACGTGAAGAACTTTACTTCAAATAAAATATATCATGTCAGGTTTACATCACTGCCATACTGGACGCTCTCAGGAGACACGATGTAAGGATCATGCGTGTAATCTGTAACACAGACCTCACCGACTTGGTTAATACTGATAGTGGCAGCTTCAAAGTGTCAATGTAACATACCGCATTTAATACAACTGTTTACTTGTTACATGTGTGATACTTTATTCATATTGAAATTATGCTTACGAATAAAACATATAGGAATTGTTATATTTGTAAGTAGGCTGTATTAAAATGATATAACACAGCGATACCAATATAACATAATAAGCTGTAACTTGTAAATATAACAGTAACGCACTGATGTGCAAGTTTATCTACAACAATCAAATCGACTTACTTTGAGCATCGGGTCCACGTCCAGTTACAGTCACAGAAACATAAAACCCAGCAAGTATCCACGTCCAGGTGAATTTGTTCCTCACTTTGACCTAAAGAAATATTATGTATCTCAGCCGCACATTGGACCGCACCATTGCCGTCGTGTAATGTATTAATAGAGAGGAGCACCTGATTATAGTGACTTAGCAATAGTAGTTCATGTATTGATCTGTATAGCGATCTCAGTGGAACTATACTAGGAGTGAGTTTAGTTTAACGCCGCTTGTAGCAATATTCCAGCAATATCACGGCGGGGGACACTATAAATGGGCTTGCCACACTGTACCCATGTGGGGAATCGAACCCGGGTCTTCGGCGTGACGAGCGAACGCTTTAACCATTTGGCTACCCCATCACCCAACTATACTATGACGGTCACTGAAGGTTTGAGTGGACTTACCAGGTCCACGGCAGCTCATGTAATACTGTAACATTAATATTGTTAAATCAGGACAAACTTCCTTATCAAAATGCAGCATCAGCAAGTTGATCCATTACACGACGAACGACGACTACGGGCTTTGTGTAATTGTGATCAGTTTCAGTGCATAATACAATGTTTTATGAACTATTCTTTTCAACTCTTTGCAAACTGAGTTTGCTTGCTAACGGAAAACTTTACAATAATAAATTATACAGGTTATATAGAGACACCAGTTTGAATATAATCAGTCTTTGACACAGTCGCTGTAAGTGTGATCTGACATTTCCATATCTAATGACACTTTTAGACGGCATTTCGTCCAACTTATCACTGGTGAGTTTGAAATGAAGATTATTTGTATTTGCTGTAGAAATATTAACAGCAGGTACATGCACGAAATAATGATACATTAAGCTCAGTACAAGAGGTTCTGACATGCGTAAGGTGAGCAATCCTTTTCAGTAATCTGAAGTGATTCACTCATTGTTCAAAACACGTTGAGCAGCAAACTTGCGACAACGCGTTTTTGGTCTTCTATAAAATAACAGTGATTTTGAATTTGTGATACTGACAAAAGTTAGAGAGTGAGTTTAACTAGTATTTAAGCAATATCACAGCGGGGTCACAAGCAATGGGCTTCACACATTGTACCCATGTGCTGAATCGAACTCGGATCTTCAGCGTGTCGAGCGAACGCTTAATCCACCAGGCTACCCAACTGATCCTTCTGACAATACAGGTCCGGCGAGCTGTGTATATGGTAATACATAGTCTAATGATAACGGTAGCAGTGATCGTCCATATTATTAAGACAACTAAGCTTCTTCTCGATGGTCGCCAGTGTCTCGCCTTTTTACACAAAGGGTAAGGGCGTTATATCTGGGTAAATCTCAAGACATGGACACATCGGCGTTTGGAGATGGCATCATGCCCTCATGACATCTTGTATCGAGGTCTACGAAGAAAGTCTTAAAGTTTGTTCATTGTTAAAGTTAATTATGCTGTCACCTTTTTAACATATCGAGGAAACATGATCATTATTATTCATCATACTAGCATAATGTTTATACTTGGTGTATTTGTGGAAAGTACATTTTACCAAAGATAATATTACATATAAATACCTATTCTTCAGGTTTAATACATTTACACAAACGTATAGACAGACAGACAGACAGACAGAGTAAGACAGACACACACACACACACACGTCCGGAATAACAAAACGCATCCGTCAAACCATGCATAAGTGTGACGTGCTGATAAACCTATGTTACATTTGAACGGTTCTAACGAATGCGCAGCGGATTTTAAGAATAAATCACAAACACCCAAATGATTTCTGTAAGAAGCGGCACGATTGGTGATCCTGGTGAAGCTCAGTGGCCCAGTTGATTGTGTTCCAAGCCAAACGTCTTGGGAGTGGACTGAAAACACAGTTTGATGCTCATGTTTGAAAACATGATCATAAACCCGACGCATGTGTACATATACAGCAGAGATAGGTCCATTTGTAATTATATACGTCATATTACACGTGTGTCTACTGTAATCTGTGTTCTGGAAAAGACATACATGAGCAAAATTTTGACAGAATGAATCGAAGCTTATACATAGTGCCTAGAAATGTTGAGTAGGCTCTCCTGGATCCACTTGAACTTGATAGGAAACTATAGCTTTCCGTTGTGGACATGCATTGTTTCAGATCCCACAAGAACAGGTGTAATTATGAAAAATACCAAAACAGACAAGACGGAGATTGATTAACTAAATACGTTTTCCTCTTGTTCTTTCGGACTGCCGCCATATCACTACAACAATGACAACAACCAAAACCATATGACGTATAGTTTTTATTGAAGTGAATTATGTACAATAAAATGCAAAATAGCATGTGTACATTTGTTTAGTTCTCAGAACGGAACAAATACATACGTCAAGTGCTGACGACTAAACATGTCAGTACCGAAGGCCTAAACTATCTGTGCCTTATCTCAAGACCCATGAGTGAGTGAGCAAGTTTAGTTTTATGCCGCCCTCAGCAATACTCCAGCTATAAGACCAGTGACGATGCTGGTGAGAAATGACGACTAACTGGATCGAATTGTAAGATTCGCTGACTTGTTGACACAAGTTATCGTATCCCAAAAGCGTAGATCTATGCTCGTGCTGTTGATCACTGGATTGTCTGGTCCAGGCTCGTTTATTTACAGATCGCCGTCATTTAGTTGGAATATTGCTGAGTGCGGCCTTAAACAACAAACAAACAAACAAAACACTATATAACACACGTGTAAAGTAAGCGTTTCGATGTATGACACAATATATTCACTAATACTAACAATGTTTGTTGCCTAAACTGCAGATATATGTACAATAAAATAAATAATACATAGAAGCTCATGGCTCCTTCAAGTTAAAACAAAGGTTTCGTTCAAGTGAACATATTAAAGTTTCATTCGAATATTTCAGAACAAGCGTCATTTGATTCTCCAAAAAATAGAGTGGTACAAGAAAACATAATTCTCTTTTCCATGTTTAATGCAGCACATGAAACAGATGCTGGAGAACTATTTATCCGTTGTATGACCCAGCACTGTGTACGTGTCACCAGATCGGTGCGGCATCAGACTGTCATAAGTATCTGTTGTTATATTAGTGACACCACGTGCTTCACTTTCAGCATTATCCCCTCTTCCTTCCATCGAGAGCTGATGTGCTCCTGCATTGTGTGCTGTCATCCTTCCGACTTCGGGAAATATTTCTATAGTGGCTGATAACTCCTCAGTATCAACAGTGCCGAGGGGTGCATTCCATGTTTCATCAGTGTCTTGAGTCATGAAGCTTGTTTCTGCAAGCACATCGATACGCCCTGCTGTCATACTGCCAGAGTCTCTTCCATGGACCGACGAATCAGCAACAGCAAGCAGGAGAACTGAATGAGAGGAGCTTCAGGTAATGTTATGTTCACTTCACCCGTAATGTCTTCCCCACTGTCCTGGTCAGGTTGCTGCATTGGAGCTCTCTTTTCATGCTCTTTTGCAAGCTCTTCACTGTTGATAGCGTCCAGTGGTTTCACCTCTTCATATTCGTCATCCTCATCTACCTTCCTACAGTTACGTTCTAACTGTTGCCTTTCTCGCCCGATTCGTGCACCAGGTGGAATATTGTCATCAGATTGGATATTACCGACAGGTCGCGCAAGGTTGCCTGTGCCACGTTCAAGTAAATCAGCATTGTCGATTTCAGCATAGCCTTGACTATCGATATTTTCTGGCATGTTGTGCATTGGTGTGATGTACGATCGTTGTGACCTGTGAAATATAGTATGCCTTAGAGAAGGCTACCTGTATACCATATACATATATGACTGTATTATAATCTAAACATTAACTGCCTAGTTCCGTCTAGCTTGCTCACAGGCGTTTACAGAGGCCTGTCCGATCACAGACAAAGAGATAGGTCTTAAGTTGTCAGTGGAATGTTTCCTTATTACATGTGAAAATGACCACAAGTAAGAGTATATGACTGATTCGAACACTTGGTGAATAAACAGAATACCCTTACCTTAAGTTCCAGTAATCTGAAAAATAGGAATGATGACCTTAATGATCCATGTTTGACATTATTTTGAAAACGAAACCAAGGTCAGAGGGATGAAAGTGATTATAACCTGATATTAAAGGGTCTCTGAATGACAATTGGAAGTGATACATGAAAAGGATGAAAATTTATTGAAGTGAACATCTGTCCTGTGCTGCCACGACATTCAGAGTATATTTTTACTGCTTCACCACATGCAGAAAACTACAAAGCAGATGCATGTATAAGTACGTGTGACGAGACTTGTGATCAGATGACAATGGTTGACGCTTAACAAGGGAAGCTAACAGTTAATGGTCCTAGCAAATAATCAAGCCCTGGGAAAAGGGAGATAACCACCTTCATAGATGATAATGAAGGCATGAGTGTTCTGACTGCTTCTGGGTATAGAGGACAGCACACATGCCCGTTGGATTCACGTCCAGATAAATCTGATCAACTGTATCCAATACAGTTTTTCCTGTAGTACCGCTGAACATATCTTGAGCCCAAACTGGTTTGCTTCAAAGCGATTTTCTATTGCACATGTGTAACATTACCCAGAATTTGTTATCGCAGGACATCCAGGTGAGATGCCGTAGGACACAGAAAGGTACTCTTATTGATAATGCTTTAAATATTCAAGTATATACTCGAGACTGCAATCACAAGGTTGTGGCCACCATAGAATGATCTTCGTTTGTAATCACTCAAGTCATATCGACCAGCGTCCCCCTTTGTAACATTACAGATCAGCAACTTAACTGTTTTCCGGTAGGGTGAAGTGAACAGTCTGACGACCTTCACTTTTGATCGACTGTTTTGCCAGATATAGACAGAGAAAGATTGTATGGTGGGAATGGGTCCACCACTAGGAGACCAAAACCACATCGCATCATCCGTCACCACTTAAAACATAACATGTCAGGTTTACATCACTGCCATACTGGACTCTTTCAGGAGACACGATGTAAGGATCCTGCGTGTAATCTGTAAACAGAGGTATCACCGACTTGGCTAATACTGATCGTGGCAGCTTCAAAGTGTCAATGTAACATATCGCATTTAATACAACTGTTTACTTGTTACATGTGTGATACTATATTTACATTGAAATTATGCATACGAATAAAACATATTGGATTTGTTATATTTGTAAGTAGGCTGTATTAAAATGATATAACACAGCACTACCAATATAACGTAATAAGCTGTAACTAGCAAGTGTAGCAATAATGCACTGATGTGCAAGTTAATCTACAACAATCAAATCGACTTACTTTGAGCATCGGGTCCACGTCCAGCTACAGAAATATTTTGTATCTCAGCTCCACATTGGACCGCGCCATTGCCGTCATAAAATGTATTAATAGAGAGGAGCACCTGATTGAGAGGAGCACCTGATTATAGTGACTAAGCATTAGTAGTTCATGTATTGATCTGTATAGCGATCTCTGTGGAACTATACTATGAGTGAGTTTAGTTTTGCGCCGCTTGTAGCAATATTCCAGCAATATCACGGCGGGGGACACCAGTAAGAGGCTTGACTCACTGTCCATGTGGGAAATCGAACCGGGTCTTCGGCGTGACATGCGAACGCTTTACCCATTTTGGCTACCCCACCACCCAACTATACTATGATGGTCACGGAAAGTATGAGTGGACTTACCAGGTCCATGGCAGCTCATGTACTACTGTAACATGTATTTTGATAAATCAGGACAAACTTCCTTATCAGAACGCAGCATCCGCAAGTTGATCCATTCAACGACAAACAGGGAATATTTATAAAACATTCTCTGACACTACGGGCTCTGTGTAATGGTGGTCAGTTTCAGACAAAAGTAAGAGAATGAGTTTAACAGCGCTTTTAGCAATACTAGTATTTAAGCAATATCACAGCGGGGTCACAAGCAATGGGCTTCAGACATTGTACCCATGTGTGGAATCGAACCCCTCTCTTCAGCGTGTCGAGCGAACGCTTTAACCACCAGGCTACCCAACTGATCCTTCTGACAACACAGGACTCACGAGCTGTGTATATGTTAATACATAGTCTAATGATAATGGTAGCATTGATCGTCCATATTAAGACAACTAAGCTAGTTCTCGATGGTCACCAGTGTCTCGCCTTTTTACACAAAGGGCAAGGGCGTTATATCTGGGTAAATCTCAAGAAATGGACACATCGGCGTTTGGAGATGGAATCATGTCCTCATGGCAACTTATATCGAGGTCTACGAAGAAAGTTTTAAAGTTTGTTCATTGTTAAGGTTAATCATGCTGTCACCTTTTTAAGATATTTAGGAACCATGATCATTATTATTCATCATACTAGCATAATGTTTATACTTCGTGTATTTGTGGAAAGTACATTTTACTCAAGATAATATTACATATAAATACCTATTCTTCAGGTTTAATACATTTACACACACGTATAGACAGACAGACAGACAGACAGACAGACAGACGTATAGACAGACAGACTGACAGACAGACAGACACACACACAGACACACACAGACACACACACACACACACACACACACACACACACACACACCCCTCCGGAATAACAGAACGCGTCCTTCATACCATGCATAAGTGTGACGTGTTCACTTTTACACTCTACTTTAGCCGCATTTGTTTTATTTAAACAACCCAACGATTTGCAGAATCTGTGCGTTTTGGTCAGTTTTAGCCGTCACGTACTAATAAGTCCTATGTTACATTTGAACGGTTCTAACGAATGCGTAGCGGTCTTTAAGAATAAAGCACAAACACCAAAATGATTTTTGTAAGAAGCGGCCCGATTGGTGATCCTGGTGAAGCTCACTGGCCCAGTTGATTGTGTTCCAAGCCAAACGTCTTGGGAGTGGACTGAAAACACAGTTTGAAAACATGATCATAAATCCGACGCATGTGTACATATACAGCAGAGATAGGTCCATTTGTAATTATGTATGTCATATTAAACATGTGTATACAGTAATCCGTGTCCTGGAAAAAGACATAATTGTGCAAAATGTTGACAGAATGAATCGAAGCTTATACATTGTGCCTAGAAATGTTCAGTAGGCTCTCCTGGATGCACTAGTGAGTGAGTGAGTGAGTGAGGTTTACGCCTCCTTTAGCAATATTCCAACAATATCATCGCGGGGTACACAAGAAATGGGCTTCACACATTTTACCCATGTGGGGAATGGAACCCGTGTCGTCGGCGTGACGAGCGAACGCTTTAACCACTAGGCTACTCCACCGCCCGGAGCCACTAGGATATCATACATATACAGCTGAGATAGGTCCATTTGAGATAGAGAGCATGAAGTTCACAGCTATTTTAAGTCATAACCACTTAATGGTTAAATGTGCCAAAACCTGTTTTAATATATACTAGCGGAATAAAGTAACTGTGCATTATTTGATGTTATACCATATTTTAATGCAAAAAAGATAATAACATGACTTGTTGTGTTTTCCTTAATCAATGTTTAACTGTTAACAGGATGCGATCTAAATCTGTATGATTTGACACTAGACACCATGACAAGCCCTTGAAGAGATATGGTGTCAAAAGTCAGTTTACAAATTCAGCATCATGTGTGTCCACCATTGGTGTTGATGCAGGTTCGACAACGATGACGCATAGACGACACTAAGCAAATTGAAGAAAGTTTGTTGAATGATGTTTCATGTCTGAACCAAAGCTTGTTCCAATTCAGCTAAGTCAGTGACTGATTCTGGGTTTGACGTAAACGTCTCTCCATTTTCACCCCCAATATGTTTAGGGAACGGGTTCGGAGAATCAACTGGCAAGGGGAGTACAGGTGTGTTCCGTTGTCTCGGGAAATCTGTGATGAAACAAACAACATGTCGACGGGCATTATCTTGCGGAAGCGTGAAGTTACGTCTCTGTCCTTGAATGAACGGCTCCACATGATGTCCAATAATCTCATCTCTGTATCGCAGTCAGATTGCCACTGACAATGACAAGTTGTGTCGGACCATGATATGTGATAGCACCCCATACCATAACGCTTTCGATACCAAACTGTCAACGTTGACAACAGATACGAAGCATGCCGTTCAGCATGAGCCGTCTGTACACCTTTGCCCTGCCATCTGAGCTGTCCAAAAGAAACCTCGACTTGTCAGAGAACAAAACACCATAACAATCCTGTTTCATATGCCGTAGATGCTGTCTGCATCAGGCAAGACGTGCCTGTCGGTGACGTTGAAACAAAATTGGACGTATTGCAGGCCATCAGGGCTGGATATTGTGCGCACTCAATCGCTTCCGTACAGTCCTGGAACTGATTGGACGTAAACCAGGATTGTTCCTGGGCAGTTCCTGAGATTGTTTCTTAGATGGGTCAGACGCATGTGGTTTTCTTGCTGACGTGACGTCACGCGTGGACGGCCGGTCCGACACAAATCTCTCGTGTTGCCATAATGTTGCAAATTTACGTGTTTTCCACAAAATTCAAAGTTTAGAGAATAGTCAATCGTTCTTCAATTTTCAATATCAGGTGTGTGAGCTTCAGGTGTTACAAAGCATGCAAAAAGTGAGTAACTTCATTGTGCACAATCTGCACGTGCCACGTGCGATACGTGACATCAAATTTCATGCAAAATGCTTTGCTACATGTTTATTTACGTTTATTTTTTATAACTTTTCAAATAATTTTTATTTAATGCAAATTTATGTTATGCACTGTTACTTTTTTTCTGTTAGTATAACTTAGCGTCGTCGTAATCTCCTATATTCTTAAAACTCCTATCAGTAGTGTACACTTGTTATCGTATAAATTCATTATGTTTTAATTTTGTATGCCTATGCTTTACCTTTCAGGTATTCTGTACGTATTTAATTTCATGTCCTTATATTGTGATATTTTACCTATTCTACGTGTACTTTACTGTATATATGAGGTGAGACTCACATAAACTATCTGTGTGTGTCTGTCTAAACCCTACGCATGTGTACATATACAGCAAATATAGGTCCATTTGTAATTATATAAGTCACATGTGGCTACTGCAATCTGTGTCCTGGCAAAGACATATTTGTACCCAATTTTGACAGAATGAATCGTAACTTATATTTAGTGCCTAGAAATGTTCAGTGGGCTCTCCTGGTCCAACAGGATAGTCATACCGTTTATGTAGTAGGTGTTGAACAAAGCTATATACTATGGCATTTATGTTGAACTTGATGCGAAACTATGCAAAAATATGCAAAATACCAAACAGACAAGACGGAGATAGATTAACTAAATACATATTCCTCGTCTTCTTGTTCTCTCCGAAGGCCGTCATATCACTACACCAATCACAACAACAAAAAACAATATGATGTATAGTTTTTATTGAAGTAAAATTGAATTATGTACAATAAAATGCAAAAAGCATGGGTACATTAAATACCTTCTCACGTATTTCTTCATGTTAATGTGTTACAAGTACGCCACAATATTAGCTCTCAGAACGGAACTAATATATACGACAAGTGCTGGCGACTAAACATTTCGGTACCGAAGGCCTAAACTATCTGTGTCTTATCTCAAGACCCATGAGTGAGTGAGCGAGGTTAGTTTTATGCCGCACTTGGCAATACTCCAGCTATAAGACCAGTGACGATGCTGGTGAGAATTTACGACTAACTGGATCGAATGATAAGATTCGCTGACTTGTTCACACATCCATCGTATCCCAAAAGCGTAGATCGATGCTCATGCTGTTGATCACTGGATTGTCTGGTCCAGGCTCGTTTATTTACAGATCGCCGTCATTTAGTTGGAATATTGCTGAGTGCGGCCTTAAACAACAAACAAACAAAGAAACAACACACTATGTAACACAAGTGTAAAGTAAGCGTTTCGATGTATGAGACAATATATTCACTAATACTAACAATGTTTGTTGCCTAAACTGCAGAAATATGTACCATAAAAAAGATAATATATATATGTTCATGGTTCCTTCGAGTTAAAACAAAGGTATCGTACAAGTGAACATATTAAAGTTTTATTTGAATATTTCAGAACAAGCGTCATTTGATTCTCCACAAGATAGAGTGGTACAATAAAAAATAATTGTCTTTTCCATGTTTAATGCAGCACTTGAAACAGATGCTGGAGGACTATTTATCCGTTGTATGACCCAGTGCTGTGTACGTGTCACAAGATCGGTGCGGCATCAGACTGTCATAATTATCTGTTGTTATATTAGTGACACCACGTGCTTCACTTTCAGCATTATCCCCTCTTCCTTCCATCGAGAGCTGATGTGCTCCTGCATTCTTTGCTGTCATCCTTCCGACTTCGGGAAATATTTCTATAGTACCTGATAACTCCTCAATATCAACAGTACCGAGGGGTGCATCCCATGGTTCATCAGTGTCTTGAGTCATGAAGCTTGTTTCTGCAAGCGCATCGATACGCCCTGCTGTCATACTTCCAGAGTCTCTTCCATGGACCGACCAATCAGCAACAGCAAGCACGGGATCTGAATGAGAGGAGGCTTCAGATAATGTTATGTTCATTTCACCCGTAATGTCTTCCACACTGTCCTGGTCAGGTTGCTGCATTGGAGCTCTTTTTTCTTGCTATTCTGGAAGTTCTTCACTGTTGATAGTGTCCAGTGGTTTCACCTCTTCATATTCGTCATTCTCATCTACCTTCCTACAGCTATGTTCTAACTGTTGCCTTTCTCGCCCGATTCTTGCACCAGGTGGAATATTGTCATCAGATTGGATATTACCGACAGGTCGCGCAAGGTTGCCTGCGTCACGTTCAAGTAAATCAGCATTGTCGATTTCAGCATAGCCTTGACTATCGATATTTTCTGGCATGTTGTGCATTGGTGTGATGTACGATCCTCGTGACCTGTGAAATATAGTAAGCCTTAGAGAAGGCTACGTGTATACCATTGACATATATTACTGTAAATATAATCTAAATGTGAAGTGCTGAGTTCCGTCTAGCTTGCTCACAGGCGTTTGCAGAAGCCTGTCCGATCACAAACAAAAGATAGGTCTTAAGTTCTCAGTGGAATGTTTCATTGTTACGCGTGAAAATGACCCCGAGTAAGATTATATGACTGATTTGAACAATTGGTGAATAAACAGAATACCCTTACCTTAAGTTCCAGTAATCTGAAAAATAGGAATGATGACCTGAATGTTTCATGTTTGACATTATTTTGAAAACGAAACCAAGGTCAGAAGGATGAGAGTGATTATAACCTGATATTAAAGGGTCTCTGAATGACAATTAGAAGTGATGCATGAAAAGGATGAACATTTATTGAGGTCAACATCTGTCTTATGATGGCCACGACATTCAGAGTATATTTTTACTCCTTCACCACATGAAGAAAACTACAAAGCAGATACATGTATAAGTACATGTGTGACATGACTTGTGATCAGATGACAATGGTTGACGCTTAACAAGGGAAGCTAACAGTTAATGGTCCCAGCAAATAATCATGCCCTGGGCAAAGGGAGATAACCACCCTGATAGATGATAATGAAGGCATGAGTGTTCTGACTGTTTCTGGGTATAGAGGACAGCTCACATGCCCGTTGGATTCACAGTGGCGTAAAGCACAACTCACTCACTCACCTATACAGTAATCTGGTTTTATGAACACATTAAATTAAGTTACCTTGTCGTTTGATCCTTATCAACACAATAGCTGCAACGATGAATACAGTCAGGACAATAAACAGGACACAACACCCGACGATGATGTAAAGGACGACCGTAGTAACGCCTGAAATATAAAATCACACTTCAGTTTCCCTAACTGATCTATTTCCTGGCAGTCAGTAACTAACTGCAACCATGTTTCCCATGTGTGTTGTGAATCTTTTGGTCCAATAGAGTTTAATGTCGCAGAAGATACTGGGTTTAAGAAAATCATGTTAGCCTTTCGACCTTGAACTGCCACAAAAGGTTTATGAAAAAAAACCGAAAACTTAAGAGGACACATACATTTATTTAAAGAAAATATGGTGGATCGAATTTTTTTCTCAAAATATTTTAATACTTTGTAATAACGAATGACATTACTTTGGTCAGTGTTGGCGGTTGTAGCTGTAGATAGAGGTGTGCTGGTGACAGTCACAGGAGGCGAATAGTAATACCATCCACCATCTGGATCATGAACAAAGTGAGTGAGTTAGTTTTACTCCGCACTCAGCTATATGTCGGCGGTCTGTGAATAATCGAGTCTGGACCAGACAATCCAGTGATCAACAGCATGAGAATCGATCTGCGCAATTGAGAACCGATGACATGTGTCAACCAAGCTAGCGAGCCTGACCACCCGATCCCGTTAGTCGCCTCTTACGACAAGCATGGGTTACTGAAGGTGCATTCTAACCCGCACCTTCACAGGCTGATCATAAGCACAGGTAAAATGCAAAATCTGAAAGGATTGTTATATTAGGAATTATAAAGTGTTGGCTCAGGACATATAGTTTAAATATTTGCTTTGAAATTGACAGCATTCGAACCTCCAAACACCAGATATTTTATTTTCAAATACCGGGGATTTTCATGCAGGGAAATAATATCAATTTAAACGTTTAAGAATACGTTGTGAAACTTGTGAAACTTTGGACTGGGGTATGCAGGTACCCCGCAGCAATATCTTGTTAAGAGACATCGTTTCGATCGTACTTGCTGACGTCATGGAGGCTGGAGCCGCCGTTTGAGGTTTTGTTTGACCAATGGTGGAAGGTACAATACTAGGTGAGACATGTGTGTTCTTACGATCTTAAACAATTCAAGACTGTCAAGTTTTTATTCTTCCTTCTAAACTAACGATTTTATTAGAACTCCCATTCTGAATCTGCATCTAAAACATGGTAGTTTAGCTTGATAATTTGTTTGACAAATGAAAAACATGAAGGTCTTTTAACAGTGGCCACATACCTTTTTCCACGTATACCCCTTATGACGACATTTTTACTTTTAACTTGTTTTGAAGGATGCAAGCCACTATTTATTAACCCTAATAACCTTTTAGTTACCCTGCCAAGGAAAAAGTCGTGTGTTTTGTATTTCAAAACAACTTCCTGGTAAAACTGATCAGCTGTCTGAAATACAGTGTGTCCTGTAGTACCGTCAAACATATCTTGAGCCCAAACTGGCTTGCTTCACAGCGAATTTATATTGCACATGTGTAACATTACCCAGAATTTGTTATTGTAGGACGTCAAGTGTAGATGCCGTAGGACAAAGAACGGTACTCTAATTGATAATGCTTAACATATTCATCCCTAGTATGGTGATCTACCTTCAGTTGTTGTGGTGGTAGTAGATGGGACTGAAATAGTCACATTGAGAAAGTGTCCGTTTAGCAATTAACAGACAACAAAAATGTTGCCATCTCAAGGATTATATGTTTTAATGTCATTACTTATTGTGAATAAAGATGAATATTCTTCCATTATGATGTCATCGCATGTAATGTTTATATGGGACGTTTTCACATGAATTGTCATTACTATGGTTCTTGACTTTTTGTTCAATAATGATGATACCCTATATCGGTCTCACCTTCTTGTCCAAATATGTACTCGTCAGTGTGAAAGGACGATGACCATGTTCCAACTGCCACTTCAACCTGACACATGTATCTCTTTCCTTCATCAGTCATCTTCGTGTCTTTAACTGTCAGAGTATTGGTTTGGTATTTGTATATGCTGTTTTCAAATGACCCAGGCCCTGATCTCATCTCATAATTCCCTCCGTGGATTATTCGTTCATCATTTTTCTTCCACGTGAAGGAGATGAACGTGAAGAACTTTACTTCAATTAAAATATAGCACGTCAGGTTTACATCACTGCCATACTGGACTCTCCCCGGAGACACGATGTAAGGATCCTGCGTGTAATCTGTAAACACAGGTATCACAAACTTGGCTGATACTGATCGTTGCAGCTTCAAGGTGTCAATGTAACATATCGCATTTAATACAACTGTTTACTTGTTACATGTGTGATACTTTATTCATATTGAAATTATACTTACGACTAAAAACATATAGGATTTGTTATATTTGTAAGTAGGCTGTATTAAAATTATATAACACAGCGATACCAATATAACATTATAAGCTGTAACTTGCAAGTATAACAGTAACGCACTGATGTGCAAGTTAATCTACAACAATCAAATCGACTTACTTTGAGCGTCGTGTCCACGTCCAGTTACAGTCACAGAAACACAAATACCAGCAAGTATCCACGTCCAGATGAATTTGTTCCTCACTTTGACCTTAAAGAAATATTTTGTACCTCAGCTCCACATTGGACCGCACCATTGCCGTCATGTAATGTATTAATAGAGAGGAGCACCTGATTATAGTGACTAAGCAATAGTAGTTCATGCTTTGATCTGTATAGCGATCTCTGTGGAACTATACTATGAGTGAGTTTAGGTTTACGCCGCCTTTGGCAATATTCCAGCATATCATGGCGGGGGTCAAACAGAAAAGGGCTTCACACATTGTGCCCATGTAGGGAATGGAACCCGGGTCAGAGTGATGAGCGAACGCTTTAACCATTAGGCCACCCCATCACCAACTATACTATGATGATCACTGAAGGAATGAGTGGACTTACCAGGTCCATGGCGGCTCATGTACTACTGTAACATGTATTTTGTTAAATCAGGACAAACTTCCTTATCAGAACGCAGCATCATTATTCAATCCACGAAGCAGGAAATATTTAAAAAACATTCTCTGACACAACTGGCTCTGTGTAATCGTGATTAGTTTCAGTGCACAATAAATATTTTTATGAAGTACCCATCAAAAGTTTTGACTCACTAAAGTCTACTGTTCTAACTAGATTTTGCAAAATATTCCATTCTGTGTAAAGGTACTGTTTACGCATGAACAGAAGTATTGTAAAACAAATTCGTATCGCTGAAAAGATTATTGTCACGAGTTCTGTAAATGATGAAAATAAGTGAAAATTGGCAAATTCTTAACAAAGCTTTACACCAAAACGCAGTCGTTTACATGCACGATATTTACACATGCTTTTAAGCAATTTGATGCATGATCCTCGTGCAGTTCATCTGAATAACAATTGCAGTTGGTTCCCATTATTTAGTGGAGAAATTCATTTTCGATATAACCATATATATAAATATGACATATAGTGAGTGCTTTACGTGAGGCTAAACTTTTGATGGGTAGTTTTTGTGCAAACCGAGTTTGCTTGCAAGCGGAAAGTTGTGACATTTTACAATAAGAAAAAATGGACTTCACACATTGTACCCATTTGTGGAATCGAACCCGGATCTTCAGCGTGACGAGCGAACGTTTTAACGACTAGGCTACCACACTGATCCTTCTGAAAATACAGGACTCGCGAGCTGGGTAAACCGCAATTCATCATCTAATAACGACGGTGGCAGTGATCACATGTAGTAGTAAGGTTGTACACGGCGGTCGCCAGTGTCTCGCTTTTTATACAAAGTGCAAGGACGTTATATATGGGAAAATCTCAAGACATGGACACATCGACAATAGAAGATCCCATCATGTCCTCATGGCAACTTGTATTGAGATCAACGAAGGTTGTTTTAAATGATATTTCGGACGCCGTGTGCATCATTGTTACAGTTTATTATGCTGTGACGTTTGAACAGATTGATCAAACCTGAGAATAATAATAATTCACCATACTAGCAGAAAGTTTACGCTTGTGTATTTGTGGAACGTATCTTTTACGAAATATGATATTACATATAAATACATATTCAGGTTTGGTGGATTAAAAACAAACACATTGACGCACACACACAAACCCACATACACACACGTCAAGAATAATAGCACGCATTCCGTTATACCATGCATGACGTGTTCACTTTGACACATAGAAATCATCTTCACACCGAATTTTCTTATTCAAGCAGACCGCCTCCGTGGTGTAGTGGTTAGAGCGTCCGGACACGGTGGGGTAGCCTAATGGTTAAAACGTCCTCTTGTCACATTGAAGACCCGGGACCCGAAGACATTGGGGACCCACATTTCTGGTGTCCCCAACCGTCGTAATGCGGGGATATTGCTAAAAGCGGCGTCAAATCATACTCGCCCACTCACCCTTAAACAACGCATGAAATATATCTGCGTAAGTGACCAAACAAGGTTTGAAAGAACTGTTGCAAGGGCGAGCGATTGTTAAAGTGCCGCTGAATTGAATCTAACCCATCACTTACGTTGATAGTTAAGTGTATCACAAATGTGTTTTGTAACACAAGTTTCGAGTGTGCAAACGTCCGCCATTGTTGTCAGTTGGCAAGAACCGTTTCAAATGGAAGTGAAAGTAAAGTGTTCCAAGGCGTTCACGCATACTACACTGCAATTGTTAAACTCAACATCGTGTGATGTTATTTTATGCGGTTAGTGGACCCATAACTTATTCTCTAGTCTGCTTCTCAGGCACGCCTGAGCTCGTGAGGACCAGTATATGTCATAATATGCAGGATTGAAGGAGCCATACCGCAATTTTTTATGGATGCGTAATTCACTCTCAAACTTGTGATCATTATCGCTCAGTCATATATGACGTAACCAAGGCCTGAGTGAAGTATATTACAATGAGGTACTGGCTGTGAAGATACTGAATATGGTCATGTAATGCATTCATGTTGTAGACAGTCAACCTTGAACTGTTTGTTTACATTTGTTTTGTATGGGCAGAAAGAACAAAAATTGATGCTTTTAATTTGATTAAGCGACGACAAAGTGAGTACTTGTATATAGCAGCTACTGTTTTCTGTGATCCAGGTGCGATTACTAATAGGTGGGCGTGATGACAGCAAACCATTGCTAGCTATGAGTGAGTGATTTTGGTTTACGCCGCTTTTAGCAATATTCCAGCAATATCGGGGGACACCAGAATTGGACTTCACACATTGTACCCATGTGGGGAATTGAACCCCACCGCCCCTGCCATCTGTGATGCTACTGTTATGAGAATGTGTATCTTTTTGTAATTTGTAATATCACATTGATTTAGTGATAGTTATTATGGGTCACAATGTTTAAAGTTTTGAGTGTGGGTTTTGGCTTGCATATCGCATCACATATGATCAATGGCAATACTATTTGTAGCGGTGCACCTTTTGAGATAGCGTTTCAAAGTTGCCTCCCTTGGCATTCTTGTTTATTTACGGCTTTCATCATGCCGTGGAGTCTTCCACCGATTTCCATAACATTCTGAGAGGATTATTTTGCTGCCTAGCTTCGCAAAATGCTCGAGAAGTGTGTAAGCTACATAAAGGCTGGTTGTTGACTTGTGCCGCACACACACGGACTTATCACATGACTGGATTTATGTACATCTGTGTTTTATCGTCAGCATCGTCAAGACCGATCGTTCTTGCCTATTCGTCAACTGTCATTGTTAACAACCTTCAATCTGCTCTCACTGTAAATGTCAAGACTCTGGTGAGTTGATATTTTAAATTTGTTACACAATTGCATTGTACTCGAAATCTGTATTGTCATTCATTGTAGTTTGCTCATTCTTTATTCAATATATTATTGAATATTTTAGACTTCTATGTGTTCTATTTTGCTGGTTTAAAGGGGATTCTTAAACCTTTTGTAACTGCAAATTATTAACCGTACCTACGCAGCAATTATATACATTTAATTCGCCTCAAACGAATGAGTCACTGGTTTGTTTCCTGGTATATGAAATTCTTCCGGTTTGAAAAGACAACATCGCCAGTGCATGAGGGGCAGCCAAGGCAGGACAAATAATGTTTCACACACGCGAAACCTCGTTATGGAGAGGCGAATTATGATAAAAACATAATTCATTGATTATTTTTTCAGTGTTATCAATGTTTGTGATAACTTACGTTAAGAAATACTTGATAAATGGCAAATCATACTATATAAAAAACTTAGATGTCACTTAATAGGTATTGAGAATGATGTATCGTCATTATCATACAATCTCACTGCGATCCAAAAACAAGGAAGGCAAACCATTTGTCGTTAAGGCCAGTTAATCCAGGATTGCGTTATGAGCGTGACTCCACTCAAAGTACATCATAGCCTAGTATGTATGCAAGTGTATGCATGTGTGTGAGTGAGTGAGTTTACTTATAGGTGCGGATGAGTGCGAGTGTACGTGTTTGTGTGTCATGTGAATTGAAATACTGATACCTGTTGAGGTGTTGAGTTAGAAAAACAAATATTTTGCCTTCGGAATATTTTATTGCAGATGAATTGGTGGAAAGAAGCCATGGACAGTATCTATAATACAGACACAAACCGATATAATTTTATTCAAGCATGTATGTATGTATGTATGTATGTATGTATGTATGTATGTATGTATGTATGTATGTATGTATGTATGTATGTATGTATGTATGTATGTATGTATGTATGTATGTATGTACGTACGTACGTATGTACGTACGTATGTATGCATGCATGTATGCATGCATGTTTGTATTTATGCATGCATGTATGCATGTATGTATGTGTGTACATATATGTATATGTGTGTGTGTTTGCGTGTTTTTTACAAAAAGCAAAACAACTTTTATGAGAATACTGTACAATACCAGACGAGTTTACAAACATGAGAATGTATTACAACAGGTAACAGTGTCGGTTAAGCAATATGATTGTACAACGTCTGTGAGATAATATATCTAAAAGTACAGACTTATCCAAATCCACACTACATGACTTGGTCACAAGACGCATGAAACAATGATCAGCTAAGCTGTATTCATAGCGACAAGTTGGGGAAGCGAAACCCACAACGATACATTCAAACTGTCACAGTTAACCTTTAAAAGTGTGAAACCGCACTGGTCATTACAGTTTCAAAGGAACAGAACAGTTTAGAACCTGAACTCAGCAAATTTGTCTTTTGTTCCATTACACATTTATCTGATCGACTTAATGAGAGGAAGATTTGGCGATCAACTGATATTGTTTTGCAATACGTGACGTTAAATTTAAACTCACTCACGCACCCTATATGGTACGTATTTGGTAACTGATGTTAGCCTAAAACCACAATTTTAAACACGCAGAATAAAATGAGTCCTGAGATCTGTTCATATTGAAGAAGAGTTGCAAATATTGCAAAGTTTTATTGCATATTCTTTAAACAGGATGTAACTTACATTTTGCAAACAAAAACCTAGTTCACATCTTTTCGTGATAAAGTCACTGACAGATATTGGCCACTGAACTGTTAAGGTGTTGATCTGATGGAATTCTTTTTCTTGTACAAACATGTTCAATATCCAATCATATATCTGTTATTTCTTCGTAGTATTATTCGTATGTTGTTAATTATTTCAATTATGTATCCAGCTATTGGAATAATGTGTTCCAGTGTCAGGGTTTTTGACGATGCAAACAAAAACGTATTTTTATCTTAATATAATTTATAGCTTTATTTTACTAACTTTGAGTGATAAAGGATATATTCATCTATTTCACACGAAAATATCAAGTGTTCCCTGCAAAAATAGCGCTCATGACATCGTATCGGCCAAATTGTTGCCGCTTTATTTTGTATGAGTTTTCGACGTTGAGCCATACTTTCTTGCTCCGCACTGGGATTGAGAGTTGTGATCACGTGGCTTCCTATTTATATAATTCCTGTCATTATTGTCACCACCGATCTTACTGAATTTTCGCTTGCTATTTTTTGTTATATAGGTAACTGATTTTGCATTCTAAGTGGTATTAACGATCTCGGGTAAATAATATTGATGTTTGCTTGTTTTTCATATAACTTAACTTCCGGATTTCCGTTGTCAATAAAACTTCTCACGACAGCGACAGGGCATCCGCTCTACCGATGAAATTGCTCGTGCACTCCGATCGCGCACGTACTCCCCCGATATAGGGCGAGCAATGCAATCGTCGAAATCACCAGAACGTCGAATTCAGCTCGCTTTGGGATACTGGAGCGGCGTTTATATAAGCCACTAGGCTTGTTCGCCTATCAAGAGTTCAGCCTTGGCGAAATAAAAACCATGTTTAAACCATATTTTCTTAATGGCTCATTCAACAGACATCGTCGGCACGTTACCAGCGACAACTTTGCACTGTGCATATCCAGAACGATCTTTCTCACGCTGACCATTATCATACGAGCTACACAAAGATACAGAATCAGTATTCTCTTCTTCATGGTCTGAGTATTGTTGAGTACAATTCAGGACAGGTCCATGGTCCATGAGAGTGACAGGTTCATAGTCTTGGTCCAGTGGTACTAATCTGTTCCTGGTGGTATTGGCATCTGTAGGGTCGACCACATTCACCCGGTTGAAACGTTTGAAGTTAAGTGTGTGGTATCCTAAACTGTTTTCCGCATACAGCTGACTGTTTTCAGCGCCACCAACAGGTGAACATTCGACAACATCATAACGTTGACGTTGAACAATGTTCGATGTCGTAGATGTCGCAGGCGTTCTACGTTGGTGAACACCTGCAACAGTGAAAATACATTTAGTTTTGGTTTGGGAAAAGGCTTCGTTTCAATAAGGGTGGTGGGTGTAGCCTAGTGGATTAATTGTTCACTCGTCACGCCGAAGACCCGAGTTCGATTTCCCACATGGGTACAGTGTGTGAACCCCGTTTCTGGTGTCCCCCGCCGTGATATTGCTGGAATATCGCTAAGACCGACGTAAAACTAATCTCACTCACTCATTGGTTTAGAACACGGTTGGCGGCTCATAGTTATTTATAATGACGATATCAGATGCTCGTAAATGCGTGGGGATTAAAGTTATTTGAGTCGAAGATAAATGTTGTCGCTGAGAAGATGTAGAATCCTGTGACTGTAAAAGAAGGAAGAACTCACCCTGTTTGTGGTCCTTGGTATAAAGGATCATCCTCATAGTCGCTGGATGCATAAGGGCGTAAAACACTCACTCACTCACTCACTCACTCACTCACTCACTCACTCACTCACTCACTCACTCACTCACATTAAATTAGATTACCTTGTCGTTTAATCCTTATCAACACAATAGCTGCAACGGTGACCACAGCCAACACTATAAGCAGGACACAGCACCCGACGATGATGTAGAGGACACCTGTAGTAACATCTAAAATATTCAATTACATTACAATTTCGAATCCGATTTATTTCCTGGCAGTCGGTAACAAAATTTATCTGAAACCATGTTTCCCATGTCTGTTGTGAATCTTTTGGTCTAATAGAGTTTAATGTCGCAGAAGATAGTGGGTTTAAGAAAATCATGTTTGTCCTTCGACCTTGCATGAACTGTTACAAAAGGTTTATGAAAAACACAAGCGAAATATTAAAGAGGACACACACACATTTATTTAAAGCCAATGAAATGGATCGAGATATATTCTCAAAATATTTTAATGCTTTGTAATAATGAATGACATTACTTTTGTCAGTGTTGGCGGTTGTAGCTGTAGAAAGGGGTACCCCGGTAGTTGTCGCAGCTGAGGTTTGTGTGCTGGTGACAGTCACTGTGTTAGATGTGACATCTACTACAACAGGAAGCAAATAGTAATACCATCCACCATCTGGATCATAAACAAAGTCAGTAACAAGCTGAAACCCTGTCTCCCATGTGTTGTGCATGTGAGGGTCGGATGAGATTTTAAGAAAATAGAATAAGTATAATTTTGCATATATTGGCCTCGAACTGTTATAAGATTAGTAAAACAAAGGGTTTCTGACTGAATCAATAACATTAAAGAGGACACAAACTGTTAGTTAAAGGAAAAGAAATGTATAAAATTCATTGTAATAAACAAATATAAAATGCAAAATCTGAAAGGATTATTATGTCAGGAAATACAATGTATGTGATGTAGATATATACTTTAAATGTTTCCTCTAAACTCTACACATATTATTTTTAAATACTTGGGTATTTGATGCAGGGAAGTAATATCACTTTAACCGTTTGAGATCTCGTCGAGTTGTATTGTGTTTAATTTGTGAAACTTGGGACAGTGGGGTATGAAGGTGCCCCGCAGCAATATCTTGTTAAGATCTGTTCGATTGTAACGTACCCTGAGTACTTGCAGCTGTAGCCGCCGTTTGAGGTTTTGTTTGACCAATAGTGGAAGGTACAATACTAGTTGAGACCTGTGGACTCTTACGATCTGAAAAAGGATACATTCTAAACAATTCAAGTCTGTCAAGTTTTTATTCTTCTTTCTAAACTAAGCATTTTATTAGAATACTGACAACTTAAGTGATGTGATCGCCCATTCTGAATCTGAATCTAAAACATGCTAGCTTAGTTTGATAATCTGTTTGACAAATGAAAAACATGAAGGTCCTTTAAAAGTGGATACATACCTTTTTTCACGTATACCCATAAGACGATATTTTTACTATCAACTTGTTTTGAAGGATGCAAGCCACTATTTATTAACCCTAATAACCTTTTAGTTACTCAGCCAAGGAGAGAGTCGTGTGTTTTGTATTTCAAAACAACTTCCTGGTAAAACTGATCAACTGTATCCAATACAGTGTTTCCTGTAGTACCGTTGAACATATTTTGAGCCAAACTGATTTGCTTCACAGCGAATTTCTATTGCACATGTGTAACATTACCCAGCATTTGCTATCGTAGGACGTCAAGGGTAGATGCCGTAGGACAAAGAAGGGTACCCTTATTGATAATGCTTTATATATTCAAATATATACTCGAGACTTACCAGCAATAACAAGGTTGTGGCCACCATAAAATGATCCTCCCTTGAAATCACTGAAGTAATAACGTCCAGAATCTCCCTTCGTAGCATTGAAGATCATCAACTCAACTGTTTTCCCGTTATGTGAAGTGATCAGTCTGATGATCTTTACTTTTGATCTGAAGTTTGGCCAGATATAGACTGAGATAGATTGTATTGTAGCAATGATTCCACCACTAGGAGACCAGAAAGCAGTGATAACATCCATCGCCGTCCATGTCGGGAAAATGGTGACATCCTCGCTTTCACTTGCAGTTGTGGTGGTAGTAGATGGGACTGAAATAGTCGCATTGAGAAAGTGTCCGTTAAGCAATTAACAGACAACAAAAATGTTGCCATGTTTTGCATTAAACTATCTCAAGGATAATATGTTTTATTGTCATTATTTATTGTGAATAAAGATGAATATTCTTCCATTATGATGTCATCGCATGTAATTTTTATATGGGACGTTTTCACAGGAATTGTCGGTACTATGGTTCTTGACTTTTTGTTCAATAATGATGGTACCTTAAAATAATTAGATCGGTCTCACCTTCTTGTCCAAATATGTACTTCTCAGTGTTAAAGGACGATGACCACGTTCCAACTGCCACTTCAACCTGACACATGTATCTCTTCCCTTCATTAGTCATCCTCGTGTCTTTAACAGTCAGAGTATTGGTGTAGTATTTGAGTATGCTGTTTACAAACGGCCCGGACCCTGAGCTCATCCTCATAATTCCTTCCATGAATTAAACGTTCATCGTTTTCTTCCACGTAAAGGAGATGAACGTGATAAACTTTACGTTAATTAAAATATAGCATGTCAGGTTTACATCACTGCCATACTGGACTCTCCCCGGAGACACGATGTAAGGATCCTGCGTGTAATCTGTAAACACAGGTATCACCGACTTGGCTAATACTGATCGTGGCAGCTTCAAAGTGTCAATGTAATATATCGCATTTAATACAACTGTTTACTTGTTACATGTGTGATACTTTATTCATATTGAAATTATGCTTACGAATAAAAACATATAGGAATTGTTATATTTGTAAGTAGGCTGTATTAAAATGATATAACACAGCGATACCAATATAACATAATAAGCTGTAACTTGCAAGTATAACAGTAACGCACTGATGTGCAAGTTAATCTACAACAATCAAATCGACTTACTTTGAGCGTCGTGTCCACGTCCAGTTACAGTCACAGAAACACAAATACCAGCAAGTATCCACGTCCAGATGAATTTGTTCCTCACTTTGACCTAAAGAAATATTTTGTATCTCAGCTCAACATTTACCGCACCATTGCCGTCGTGTAATGTATTAATAGAGAAGAACACCTGATAAAAGTGACAAAGCAATAGTAGTTCATGTATTGATCTGTATAGCGATCTCAGTGGAACTATACTAGGAGTGAGTTTCGTTTAAAGCCGCTTGTAGCAATATTCCAGCATCACGGCGGGGGACACTATAAATGGGCTTGACACACTGTACCCATGTGGGGAATCGAACCCGGGTCTTCGGCGTGACGAGCGAACGCTTTAACCATTTAGGCTACCCCATCACCCAACTACACTATGATGGTCACTGAAGGTATGAGTGGACTTACCAGGTCCATGGCAGCTCATGTACTACTGTAACATTTATTTTGTTAAATCAGGACAAACTTCCTTATCAGAACGCAGCATCAGCAAGTTGATCCATTATACGAAGAACGACGACTACGGGCTCTGTGTAATTGTGATCAGTTTCAGTGCATAATACAATGTTTGATGAACTATTCTTTTCAACTCTTTGCAAACTGAGTTTGCTTGCTAGCGGAAAATTTTACAATAATAAATTATACAGGTTATATAAAGACACCAGTTTGAATATAATCAGTCTTTGACTCAGTCGCTGTAAGTGTCATCTTACATTTCATATCTAATGACACTTTTAGACGGCATTTCGTCCAACTGAAATGAAGATTATTTTTATGTGCTGTGGAAATATTAACAGCAGGCACATGCACGAACTAATGATACATTAAGCTCAGTACAAGAGGTTTTGACATGCGTAAGGTGAGCAATCCTTTTCAGTTATATGAAGTGATTCACTCATTGTTCAAAACACGTTGAGCAGCAAACTTGCGACAACACGTTTTTGGTCTTCTATAAAATTACATTGATTTTGAATTTGTGATACTGACAAAAGTGAGAGAGTGAGTTAAACGGAGATTTTAGCAATACTAGTATTTAAGTAATATCACGGCGGGGTCACAAGCAATGGGCTTCACACATCGTACCCATGTGTGGAATCGAACTCGGATCTTCAGCGGAATATTAAATCGCGGTCATACCATGCATAAGTGTGACGTGTTCACTTTTACAATCTTCTTTAGCCGCATTTCTTTTATTTAAACAACCCAACAATTTGCGGGATCTGTGCGTTTTGGTAATTTTTAGCTGTCACGTGCCAATAAGCCTATGTTACATTTGAACGGTTCTAACGAAAGCGTAGCGATCTTAAAGATTAGTGAGTGAGTTAAGATTTAACGTCACATCGGCAATATTTCAGCCATATCGTGACGAGAACATTTGACATTGTAATAGAATATATATAGTTATTATAAAAACCTGCCGACGAAGGACAGTAAAAATACTAGAGAATCACAGATATCAATATAAAACTAGCGAACAAAGCTAAAATATTCCAATTAAAGAAGACAATACAATGTAAAAATGGGCTATAGATCGCCAACAACTGAAGGTAGATCACCATACTAAGGCCCATGGGGGCTTACATTACTTTTGCTACCTGCATGGACCCTAGCTGGATTTACACCATCCCTTCAGCCATTGGCGTTTATACTGAGATTTAGCCATACATTAAAAGGACAAATATACTACGATTAAAAACCTGGTAGGCTGAAATTTACTTGAAATGTTTTGGGACTTACGTACCCTCTCAGGAAGACAATAATTTTACAATACATCAACCCCCTTTGAGGGTACAGCCACTAACAATCTAAGTTATTAATCAAGTCTACCAATAATTAAAATACAAATATGTACACAGCATATTATTCAAAATTCATTCATTAAGTCAATTTCTTTTAAAAAACCAAGAATTAAATGAGAATTAACAGTAGTAAAAAGATCCTTAACTGTTTTCACATTGAAGTATTTATCCCTTATGATGGAGAATTCAACACAGTCAAGTAGGACATGCTTGACCGTGGTTCTCTCATCACAAGGGATACAAAACGGAGGATCCTCACCTTTCAATAGGTACGCATGCGTGTATCTAGTGTGGCCAATACGGATGTAAGTTCTAATAGCAGCTTTGTAATCAGAGTATGGGATCAGAAGTGGTGTCACAGATTTGTTTAGTGCTACCTTAGCAGCAAGATCAGCCATTGTGTTCCCAGAAATGCCAACGTGGCTGGGTAACCAACAAAAGACGATGTCGCATTGGCCAGTAGCAAGCTCATTATGCAATTCAATAATTTCTAATAAAAGCGGATGTTTACAAGAATGACTTTTAATAGCCTGAAGGCACGAAAGAGAATCGGAAAATATGATATATTGTTTACATTTACGGTGTTTATTAATATATTTAAGAGCTGTTAATATGGCGTTAGCTTCTGCTGTGAAAATAGAGCTGTTATCTGGTAGTCGAGAAGAGATTATTCTGGATCCAATGACAGTGGCACAAGCAACTGCGCCACCATCCTTGGACCCATCTGTAAATAAGGATTTATAGGTATTATATTTACTTTTTAAATGATTAAATTCTTGTTTATATTGTAATTCGTTAGTTTCTGATTTCTTAAACTTTGTCAGCGTTAGGTCAACTTGTGGCCTCACCAATTGCCAAGGAGGAGAAGAAAGAAGCCGGAAAGGAGATATATTCTCCAATTCAATGCCAGCAGCAGAAATGAATTGTTGGATTCTTATCCCAAGAGTTGGAACAAGTGAAGGTTTTTTATTATACAAATCCTCATAAAAAGGATTAAAAACGCAAGTGTGAGCAGGATTGGAGTCATTAGAATATAACTTTGTGATATATTGTAGGGACAATTTGATACGGCGAAGTTTTAAAGATGGCTCATCGGCCTCAACGTAGAGACTGTCAATGGGAGAGGTTCAGAAAAACCCAAGACAAAGTCTTAGACCTTGGTGATGGATAGAATCAAGTAGTTTGAGGTTGCTTTTACAGGCCCCACCATATACGATAGAGCCGTAATCAAGTTTCGATCGGACCAGTGATCTATACAAATGAAGGAGGGTAGTTTGGTCCCCTCCCCACCTTGAACTGGAAACGACTTTCAGCAAGTCGAGTGCCTTCAGGCATTTGGCTTTTAGATATTTGATATGGGGCAGAAAAGTTAAATGTGAGTCAAAGATGAGACCAAGGAATTTAGCTTCCTTGACAACTTTGATGGGTGTGCCATTTAAGGATAATTCAGGGTCTTTATGGGGTTTGTATTTCCTACAAAAATGTATACAATTGGTTTTGGATTTCGAAAATTTGAACCCGTTTTCCAGACACCATTTATGAATTTTGTTGAGACAAAGTTGTAATTGTCTCTCAATAGTTCTCATATTTTTACCACGGCAAGAAATATTCAAATCATCCACGAAAAGGGATCCGTCGATTGAATCACTTAAAACCTTTGAAAGACTATTTATTTTAATACTAAATAGCGTGACAGACAAGATACTGCCTTGTGGGACACCTTGATCCTGATTGTAATGATCAGACAGGGTTGAACCCACTCGGACTTGAAATTGCCTGTTGGTTAAAAACTTCGATATAAAAAGAGGCAAACGACCTCGCAAACCAAAATCATGTAAATCCTTTAAAATTCCATGCTTCCAAGTAGTATCATATGCTTTCTCAAGATCAAAGAATATAGATACTGCATGTTGTTTGGTGATAATAGCATTTTTTACAAAGGATTCTAAACGTACTAAATGATCAATAGTACTTCTATTCTTCCGAAAACCACACTGAATGTTTGTAATGAGGTTATTGGTTTCCAGATACCAAATTAATCTGTTATTTACCATTCGTTCCATGGTTTTACAGACGCAACTGGTTAAAGAAATTGGTCTGTAATTTGATGGATCTGTATGATCCCGGCCAGGTTTTGGTATTGGCACTACAATTGCATTACGCCAGGAAGAAGGAAAAAGACCAGACGTCCATATTTTGTCAAATATATCTAAAAAGTGTCTCCAGACATGGTTCAGGCAAGTGTTTCAGAAGCTGATAATGAATAGTGTCATCACCCGCTGCAGTATCATGAGCTTGGTCAAGAGCAGTGTGGAGTTCATGTAATGAAAACACTTCATTATAGTCTTCACCGTTATTGGAATCAAAATTAACTTTAGTCTTTTCCTGTTGTTTCTGATATCTCTGAAATTCAGGGACATAATTTGCCGATGAAGAATTTTTGGCAAGAGTTTCGCCAATTTTATTTGCAATTTCAGATTTGTTAGTTACTAATTTGTCACCATCTTTAAGATGGTGAACAGCAGATTTTGAGCCTTTGCCTTTTATTCGCTGTACCATGTTCCACACCTTAGACATTGGCGTGCGTGAATTAATTTTTGAGACATAGATTCTCCAAGAATGGCGCTTGTTTTGCTTATACGTACGTCGTGCTTTGGCATTAGAAATTTTAACATTGTTAAAGTTGTGAACAGTGGGATGTCTGCGAAAATATTTTTCTGCTTTCTTCCTACGTTTTCTTGCTTGTTTGCATTCGTCAGTAAACCATGGTTTACGAATATGAGGAGTTGCAGAGGACTTAGGAATTGTTTGATCAGCAATATTTTTCAGTTGTGTTGAAAACAGCTGGATGGGATCTGGTAAATTATTGAAGTGGTCAGGTGTTGATTGTTCAACACATAATTGTTCATATACAGGCCAATTTGCCTTCGTGAAATTCCATCGTGATGAAGGTGGATTATCATCTGGTTTTATAGCTGTCAGGACAGTAGGGAAGTGATCGCTTCCACAAAGGTCATCATGTACAGACCATTGAAATTCATTGTAAATGTTCGACTCTGTGAGGGCTAGATCAAGTGTAGAATACGTTCCAGTGGCTGGATGCAAATAAGTGTTGGAATCATCATTAAAAACACATAAATTATTATCAGAAAGAAACTCTTCAATAACTTTCCCTTTATTGTTTATATTTGTACTACCCATAAAGGGTTGTGCCCGTTCAAGTCGCCCATGATGATGCAGGGCTTTGGGAGCTGATCATACAAACTTTGAAGGTCAGATTGTCGAAGAACTGATGAAGGTGGTACATATAAAGAGCACAACGTAAGAGCAATGTGCAAAGTAAGACGGATAGCAACAGCTTGAAGATTAGTATTCAGCTGAACGGCGCTATGAATCATGTCCTGTCTGACCAGGATACTAGATCCCCCAGTCGCTTTGTCCCCCTGAGGAGAAAATGAATGGTAACAACTGTATTGTCGTAAGTTAAAAACATCAGTTTGTTTAAGATATGTCTCCTGGAGACACAGTGTTGATGGTTTAAAGTCCTGTATCAACAAAAGAATCTCATTATAATTCTTCCTAAGTCCTCTGCAATTCCATTGTATTAGCGTATCAGTCATTTAGTATGTGTTATTGGAGAAATCTCCCGACCCTTTTTCTTAGGAGAATGGCTCCGTGAACGGGTAGTCAGATTAGGTGACACTTCCATGTCATCTAAAAGGTCGAATCTGTTTAAAAGGGACACAGGGTCTCTTTGTCCTTTAGGAAGACGGTCACCTTTGTTTTGCTTCTTTGAGTAATTGACATCTGCATTCTTCTTTTTGACAACTGGTGTAGGTGCTGTTTGAGTTTCAGCGGATCGTGATATTTTTGGTGAGGAAGAAGAAACAGAAGGAAGATCACAAATGTTCAGTGGTGTCTGTGCATTCAGCCAGGTCAAGTCTGTTTGACAGTCAATAGATTTAGTGGAAGGTCGCGTCACCGTGGCATAAGTTGACTTACCTCTCAAAAGAGTGTTGCAGGATGGTGTACCTGAAGCTGCCAACTTCCTTGCTTCTGAAAAGCTTATATTCTTTTCAGTTTTGATGCGTTGGACAGTCATTTCGAATTGCCACACCGGACACTCTTTAGATGAAGACATGTGAGAGCCAGAACAATTTACACACTTCAGTTCAGAGGAACAACTGCTGCTATCATGATCTTTACCAGCACAACGATAACAAGAAGCGTGATTTTTACAAGTGTTCTGCCCATGGCCAAACTTCTGACAGTTAAAACATCTCAGAGGATTTGGAACATACATGTCAATTTTCATGGAGAAACATCCTACTTTAATTGATTGAGGTAAACCGGGTACATCAAACGTAAGCAAGCACGTATTCGAGGGTGAATACATACCATCCTTCTTAAAACTGAAACGTTTAGCCTCGACCACTCCTTGCATACGTAACTGGCTAACAATGTCATCAGTTGACAGATCAGTAAGACTCCTATCTCGGTCTCGGATGATTCCTTTGCTAAAATTTAGTGACTTGTGAGCATAGCATTTTACAGGGATATTTGCAAATGATTTTGCTTCCAGTAGATTAGCCGCTTGCTCCCTCTTTAGACATTCTATGAGAATTGAACCCGATCTAGTTTTGGTAACATTTTTGACAGTCCCAGCAATTCCTTGAATTGCTTTTCTAATAGAAAGGAGAACAGGAAGTTAACTTTTTTCACTTGATTCGGCAACAATGAATCGAGGCCATGTGTTACGCTCGGAATAACATAGTCTGGTAATGGTATCATCCTCATCGTCAGTATCATCAATGTGATAACGTTTTTTTGCTTTTGGGGTTTTGGTTTGCCATGGTAATATATTTGTGTTTCACCCTCCTGGATCCCCACCCACCACGGAGTGTCAACAAGGACGATGCCTAATGCCTGTGGGCCTCAACAGGCGGCACCAAGGATACCAAGAGGGTATACTCAAGCAGTAGCATTACAAATAATGTACCACAGGATTGGCCCATGAGCCATCGCCTTCTGGGCATAAACTCTAGGCAATTTATAAAATGAACTAATTTTGAAATTACGTTCAGCTTGTTAAACAAACTGGGCCAAGACCTAAATTGAAACGACAATTTCGGAATTCAACAATTATATTCAGATACAAAATAATACACAGGGCTTGGCATGACCAGCCGATTGGTTGAACCGGGCCCATTCAACCACCCGTCTAGGTGAAGTTAGGGCCGAAGTGGTGTGTTGGGCAAAGGAACACTGTTCCTGGAACCAGTGCCCTCAACCACCAGAATCCCTTCCTCCACCGACACAGGGGCGCAACCCACGGCAAACGGGTTGGTGGACCAAAATATCCCCCCGGGTCCACAACGGGGGGTTGAAAGGCGCTTAGCGTGACCCAGCACCCACCACGAGGAGGTGGCCTTTCATGGGTGCCTCTTAAAGATTAAATCACAAACACCCAAATGATTTTTGTGAGAAGCGGCACGATTGGTGATCCTGGTGAAGCTCACTGGCCCAGTTGATTGTGTTCCAAGCCAAACGTCTTGGGAGTCAACTGAAAACACAGTTTGATGCTCATGTTTGAAACATGATCATAAACCCGACGCATGTGTGCATATACAGAAGGGACTGGTCCATTTGTGTGTCTACTGTAATCTGTGTTCTGTTTGACAGAACGAATCGTAGCTTATACATAGTGCCTAGTAATGTTCAGTCGGCTCTATGCTGTGTACATATACAGCAGAGATGGGCCCATTTGTAATTATATACGTCATATTATACGTGTGTCTACTGTAATCTGTGTTCTGGAAAAGACATATTTGTACAAAATGTTGACAGAATGAATCGTAGCTTATACAAAGTGCCTAGAAATGTTCAATAGGGTCTCTTGGATCCACTTATGAGTGAGTGAGTGAGTGTGCGAGTGAGGTTTACGCCTCCTTTAGCAGTATTCCAACAATATCACGGCGGGGGACACCAGAAATGGGCTTCACACATTATACCCATGTGAGAAATGGAACCCGGGTCATCGGTGCGACGAGCGAACGCTTTAACCACTAGGCTACCCCACCGCCCCGGATCCACTAGGATATCATACATATACAGCAGAGATAGGTCCATTTGTGGCCAGAGAGCATGAAGTTCACAGCTATTTTAAATCATAACCACTTAATGGTTAAATGTGCCCAAACCTGTTTTAATAAATACTAGCGGAATAACGTAACTGTGCATCATTTGATGGTATACCATATTTTAATGCAAAAAGATAATAACATGAATTGTGGTGTTTTCCTTAATCAATGTTTAACTGTTAACAATATGAGATCCAAATCTGTATGATTTGACACTGGGCATCATGCCAAGCCCTTGAAGAGATGTGGTGTCAAAGGTCAGTTCACAAATTCAGCATCGTGTGTGTCCACCATTGGTGTTGATGCAGGTTTGACATCGACGACGCATAGACGACATTAAGCGATTGAAGAAAGTTTGGGGAATGATGTTGCATGTCTGAACCAAAGCGTGTTCCAATTCAGCTAAGTCAATGGCTGATTCTGGGTTTGACGTAAACGTCTCTCCATCTCGCCCCAAACGTGCCTTGGGAACGGGTCCGGAGAAACAGCTGGCAAGGGGAGTACAGGAGTGTTCTGCTGTCTCAGGAAATCTGTCACAAAACAAACGACATGTCGACGGGCATTATCTTGATAAAGCGTGAAGTTACGTCCTTGAATGAACGGCTGCACATGAGGCCCAATAATCTCATCTCTGTATCGCAGTCAGATTGCCACTGACAATGACAAGTTGTGTCGGACCATGAGATGTGATAGCACACCATACCATAATGCTTACCCTACCAAACTGTCAACGTTGAACAACAGACACGAAGCATATCGTTCAGCATCGCCGTCTGTACACCTTTGCCCTGCCATCTGAGCTGTCCAAAAGAAACCTCGACTTGTCAGAGAACAAAACACCATAACAATCCTGTTGCATATGCCGTAGATGCTGTCTGCATCAGGCAAGACGTGCCTGTCGGTGACGTTGAAACAAAATTGGACGTATTGCTGGCCATCAATCGCTTCCGTACATTCCTGGAACTGATTGGACGTAAGCCAGGACCCTGAGCAGTCAAACTGGCAGTCTGGAATCGATTTCTTAGATGGGTCAGACGCATGTGGTTTTCTTGCTGACGTGACGTCACGCGTGGACGGCCGGTCCGACGCAAATCTCTCGTGTTGCCATAATGTTGAAAACGTCTCCATCGAGATGAAATCGTGTTTCGATGGACTCCAAAATCTCTGACCACTTCATTTTGGCCATTCCAGTCTCCAGCTTACCCACGGCGCAGAGACGCTAATTTTCTGTAAGCCATGGCATGACGTACACACATTTTAGGTTAATTTATGTGTTTTTCACAAAATTCAAAGTTTAGAGAATAGTCAATCGTTCTTCAATTTTCAATATCAGGTGTGTGAACCTCAGGTGTCACAAAGCATGCAAAAACTAAGTAAGTTCATTGTGCACAAACTGCACGAACCACGTGCGATACGTGACATCAAATTCTATGCAACGTGCTTTGCGACATGTCTATTTAGCTTAATTTTTATAAATTTTTAAATAATTTTTATTTCATGCAAATTTATATTATGCACAGTTACTTTTTTCCGTGAATATACTTAAGCGTCGTCGTAATATCCTATATTCTTTAAACTTCTTTCAGAGTGTATACCTTTTATCGTATAAATTCATTACGTTTTAATTTTGTATGCCTATGCTTTACCTTTCAAGTATTCTGTACGTATTTATTTTCATATGATATGTTTATGCATTTTTATGGTGCATACATACATACATACATCTGTGTTCTGGCAAAGACATATTTGTACCCAATTTTGACAGAATGAATCGTACCTTATACTTAGTGCATAGAAATGTTCAGTAGGCTATCCTGGTCCAACAGGATAGTCATACCGTGTATATAGTAGGTGTTGCACAAAGCTATATACTATGGCATTTATGTTGAACATAATGAGAAACTAAAGCTTTCTCTGTGGACGTGCATTGTTTCAGATCCTACACGAACAGGTGTAATTATGCAAAATACCAAAACAGACAAGACGGAGATAGTTTAAGTAAATACATATTCCTCGTCTTCGTGTTCTCTCAGAAGGCCGCCATATCACTACATCAATCACAACAACAAAAAACAATATGACGTATAGTTTTTATTGAAGTAAATTATGTACAATAAAATGCAAATAGCATGTGTACATTAAATGCCTTCTCACGTTTTCTTCATGTTAATGTGTTCTAAGTACGCCATGTGTTTAGCTCTCAGAACGGAACTAATATATACGTCAAGTGCTGACGACTAAACATGTCAGTACCGAAGGCCTAAACTATCTTAGCCTTATCTCAAGACCCATGAGTGAGTGAGCAAGTTTAGTTTTATGCTGCACTCAGCAATACTCCAGCTATAAGACCCGTGACGATCCTGGTGAGAATTGACGACGAACTGGACACAAGTCATCGTATCCCAAAAGCGTAGATCGATGCTCATGCTGTTGATCACTGGATTGTCTGGTCCAGACTCGTTTGTTAACAGATCGCCGTCATTTAGTTGGAATATTGATGAGTGCGGCCTCAGAGTGGTACAAGAAAACATAATTCTCTTTTCCATGTTTAATGCAGCACTTGAAATAGATGGTGGAGAACTATTTATCCATTGTATGACCCAACGCTGTGTACGTGTAACCGGATCGGTGCGGCATCAGACTGTCATAATTATCTGTTGTTATATTAGTGACACCACGTGCTTCACTTTCAGCATTATCCCCTCTTCCTTCCATCGAGAGCTGATGTGCTCCTGCATTGGTTGCTGTCATCCTTCCGACTTCGGGAAATATTTCTATAGTCGCTGATAACTCCTCAATGTCAACAGTACCGAGGGCTGCATTCCATGTTTCATCAGTGTCTTGAGTCTTGAGTAGTCAAGCTACTCACGTGTACACTCAAGCTACGTAGATGTACACTCATGCTACCCATGAGTACACTCATGCTATTCACGTGTACACTCATGTTATTCACTTGTACACTCCAGCTACTCACGTATAGACTGAAGCTACGTAGATGTACACTCATGCTATTCACGTGTACACTCATGTTATTCTCGTGTTCACTGTAGCTACGTACATGTATACTCAAGCTACTCACCTGTACACTCATGCTACTCACGTGTACACTCAATCTACTCACATGTACAGTCAAGCTACCTACATGTACACTCAAGCTACCCACGAGTACACTCAAGCTACTCACGTGTACAAACAACCTGCTCAAATGTACCCTCAAAGTACTCGTGTGTACATTTAAGCTACTCACGTGTACACGTAAGCTTCCCACGAAAACACTCACGCTACTGACGTGTACACTCAACCTACTGACGTGTACACTCAACCTACTCACGTGTACACTCAAGCTGCTTACATGTACAGTGAAGCTACCCACGTGTACATTTAGGCTCTACTCGCATGTACACTCAAGTTACTCACGTATACTCAAGCTACTCACGTGTACCCTCAATCTACACATTCTCATTAAAGTCAAGTTCATTAAGTTCATCTCCTTTACGTGGAAGACAAAATATGAACATTTAACACAAGGAAGAAATTATCAGATCAGCACATTGTCATTTAACACAAAGACGAACATTTAACGGAAGGGTGAAATTATGATATCAGCTTATTGTCTGAGAACTTTATATTAAAGGCATGTCTACAAAATAATACACCAGTATTCTGACAGGCTAAAGGCCTGTTACACGCACAATTTCACACATTTTCGAAAATATTTTGGCCTATGTTATATATATTTGAGCATATGCACTCACTAGAGCTTCTTATTTATGCACACAAAAACCGTATTTTCACTTACGACTTGCCTTAAATAGATCATTGAACCCTCGAGACAAACAGATTCCAAACAGGGAACACTTACCATATATAGAATGTAAGCAATTGCTCCGTACATCAAAAACTGTCGCAAGCACAGTGTTAGCGGAACTGGTTTCAATCTTAAGTTGTTTTTGCCTAGGACCGATATCTGTTTCCAAAGGAGTTGTAGTATATCCATAAAGAGCGATCCAAGGGACATAACTCTATGGGGTTTGTTTGAAATCCTGTATGAATGCCTAATAAGAAAACCTCATACATCTATATATGCCCTTCACTGTCTTCTACATGGAATAAATATCGCAGCTTGGCATAGTGAATCGCGACACCTCAGACACGACCAATAACACAATATATTTAGAGTGTTGCCCTGAAATACGTTGGTACATTCATCCACATTCAAATTATTTCTGTTGTAAATAAGAAATGGTGTTTGTCGTTTTACTTTCATGATTAAGCACTTGTACACATAATGTTAGCTTTTGTGTACTATGTGAGTATGGTGGGCAAGATTTAGTTTGAGCAAGATGTCAGTGACATCTCTACATATCAGCTTACTTCACTGCATATGAGTTTACATCACTCCCGATATAGGGCATATCACCTTATATCACTGCAAATCAGCTTACATCGCTGAATATCAGCGTATACCACTGCATATCAGCTTGTATCACTGCACATCAGCTTATACAACTGTATGTCAGCTAATATCACTGTATGTCAGCTTATATCATTGTATGTCAGATTATATACACTAGAAAAAAATGGTCATATCCAAACATTTCCAATTTGGAAATATCATATATCAAACATTTCCAAAATTGGAAATATGAGCTATCAAAGCCTTGGAAATCTTTTGGATATATAGGAAGGATTTTACTGCTGCTTCGTTCAGTTCCTCCTTCAAAGGATCCCCATGAGCGTGTACGTTTAACGATATCATACATATTTTGTTCTGTTATAGTTCTTACTGTTGATCTACATAATGCATTTTGCATTTGACAAAATTTATTCATGGCGATTGCATGAATATGCCATCTTTTGAGCTATCTATTTGTGCTTTATATTAATGTAACTGCATCTGACACGTGAAGAGATACTTCTTTTGAAAGTTGTGATCATGTTTAAAATAGGTGTTTTCTACTCGTCCTTCAACTAGGAACCAATCCTTTATATTAGTATAACTTCACTCATCTTCATCTTTCTTATTGTCAGTGTCAAAAATGTATATTGTCTGTTATATTTGCCCCAAGTAAAGGTACAATTTTCCAAAATACCGTTTTAAATGTATATTTTACTTGTTATCCACAAAAGCGGAAATATTTTTCCCAATTTGTATAAACACGAATTACATAGACCTACTTTACATCATGGATTAATTATAAGCCCTCTGTCTGCCAGGACAAGGTTTATTACATGTCATGAAAGTGAACCTTTGTCAGGGAATAATGGGCTTATTGTGGTAGAATATACATTTAATTGGTACCCTCTAATTAGCACCTGCCACAAGAGGTGGACATTTTTAGTGGTGTATCATTGCGTAAAAAACAGTCAACTAACCATGAAATGTTGTTTTAAGACTGTGGGCTAATTTGGGTTTGTGGTCAGAGACTGTGTGGTACATGCCCGGGAAGGCTGAAATTGATGACCGGCCACATGCAAAAATGTAAATATGACTATTGACGGTGAGGACACATTTCAAGAATGTTTTGTGCATGGGCTTGTCTGTCACACTAGTACTCGAGTGTAAGACTTATCACCAGGTTTAGTTCATATATCTAAGATATATGTTTGTGCAAATGGCAACAAACTTCAACATTATCATTATTATTGTTTTAAAGATATAGGTTTATTATTATGTGTAATTATTGTATGTAAAATACCTATTAGCCTATTATATTGTGCTAATTATAGAAATAACCTAAATCACGATGCTTGTCGGTTTGGGGGTAGGAGCGTGTGCAGTTCAGTCTAGAATATTTTACCCATATATGATAATACAATATAGAAACCGGCTATAGATTGCCAACAACTGTAGATATAACACCATACTTGGGACCATGAGGACTTACAGTTCATTTGCTTCCTGCATGGCCCCTTGCTGGATTTACACTATCCCTTCAGCCGTTAGCAATTGAATATTCGAGTAAAAGTTGTTTACACAGAATATATACATATCACATATATATAATACATAATAATAAATAATATCTCTGCTCAATGGTTTAATTATTTCAATCGATAATTGGTTTACTTATCTAAAGATACTAACAAACCTTTGTTCGATATCTGAGATCTGACTTGCCAAAGAGTCCACCCATTCCTGTTTTGTTGTATGTTTCATACATCATTATAATAACTGACTGTATGTTTACAATACACAAACTATACACGACAGTTCAAACATTCGAAACAGCCGAAACACAACCTACCCATTGGTTAACGATATAACCAATCTCTGTTCATTCTGCTGAGTCACCAAATGTTCCCTTCAGAAATTTAGGCCACGTCCATCACCTGTCACCTGTCCTTCCTATGTGACAGGTATATCATAAAACGATTGGTCATACATAACAAATGATCAACCACTGTAATGAGCAATTGAGATAGTAAGGAGTCTTTCAGGAACGTGATCCAATCCCATCACATGACGCTTTGTATCAAGCGTTCACTCTGACTTAGCCAGAGTCCCACCTAAAAGGTCTTGTTAAAACAACATTGCACTATGGCTAGGTGAGAGATGCGAGCCAGGTAATTAGCACTAGCCACCGAAGCGTGAGCCTTTGTTCAAGGGCTATAGTCTATATTATATCTACAGTGTGACAAGATTAAAGAAATATGCGAGTGTGCGTTTTGTAATAATTGTAAAATCAAAATTTGGTTTTAACATATATATTTATGTGTCTCCAGACAAAATAACATTTATGCGATTAACACGATTACAAAAGTACATGACATCATCTGGGTAATACCATACTGAGCATCAATAATACATATCAGTGTACATGTATCTCCCTTAAACACATTTCATGAACCACAAATATCACTAACTGAGCATTTTGTTAAAACAAACTATAACTCATATGGACGAAGTGTTATCAGAACTCTAACTCCAGTCAGCCAAACCCCACTCTGGCTTTGTGAGAGACCAGTTTTACAGAATCTGGCTAAGTGAGAGGACACCGTATCAAGTCAAGACAAGGAAAATGTATATGCATGGTAATATATGGTTGCAGTGATGAAACAAAGTGACAAAGTATGAATCTGTTCCATCTTACTTCATATTCATATTGGTACTGTCCTTGAGATATATGCAATATTAATAGATGTTTTGTAAAATTAAACCTCACGCAAAGGTATGAGAGAGACAGTTTGTTTATGTATGTCTCGTGTCTTACATACAAGAAATACACACAAATGTTAATTACACATAAATGTTCGATTCGCCAAAGGTCTACGGGAGAAACTTGCAATAAAATTACATATAACGTTGCAATATATGACAGCACACCTGCTATCTTTCAACATATACCTTTACGACACAGTTGAACAATCAAGACTTGTTTGAATGACTAGACAGTTTCCTGTTTAATCCCCTAGGTGTGTAGAACACTAATTAGTCTCACCACAGCGAGCCAGGCAATCAGTGAGGGGCTCCAGGTGTTGAGCAGTGAAGCGACTCTCTGGCTTAATGAGTTCATGGTGGCAACACCAAATATATTATGTCATGAAACATCAAATTTCAACTCCAATCATGCCTGTTAAAACACACACTAGCCTTTTTTATCATAAGACTTTGAAGGTAATAACCCCAATCTCATTACGGTGCTTTTACAAACAGGGAAATAGTGTACATTCTCCAATTAACACCTGTCGCAAACATTTGTGTTCATTAACAGTGTTATGCAACGGGTGTATTCACGAAATCTCATGCACTTTAACAGTAGATTTGTTGTGTTGTCAAAGATGCGAGGTTTGACAAATACTCAAATGAATTTCCTTTTTAATAAATCACAGTGTAACTAAATTAATGTGACCATTTACAAGAATCATGTTACATGTTTCATTTTATATCAAATTAATTTCCATAGAAACCAGGACACAAAGTCACAGATGATTCCACAGACAGGCATACATTTGGAAGATAAGCATAACATAAGCAAGCAAATGATACATATAACTTTGATAGAAATTTCACGAATCTCACTAATTGAGCTTTTTGTTGAAACAAACTATGAGACCAGTTTTTACAGAATCTGACTTAGTGAGAGGACACCGGGTGAAAGAGGAGATGTCCAAGCCAACAATGTCACAAGTGGACTCTCATTTGTCCTTTTATGTTAAACATGCATAAATCGATAAATTACTAATAATACATAAAACATAACATACATAACTGTGTATGTCACAATAATCAATGTCCCTGTGGCTTGTTATTAGAAGTTGGAAGTCAGATATGGCATGTCGGACATCCAAAAGTGAAACTCTGTATTTACGTTTATTTAATGATTGTTGTATTTGATATGCCATTCATATGATAGTTCATATGACGCCACATGCTTCAATTGAATTATGTATTACAAATTGTGTGGGACCGGTGTTCATATAAAGTGTAAAATTGTTCAAATTCATTTTTATGAATAATAATAAAAACGAAACAAAAAAGCCCCACCCCCTGAATACATGGAGATGTTTGGAGTTGTATGGAGAACTGCAATATAATTACTAAACAAAAACATTCCCTCAGTTGTGAAGGCCGTGCGATATTGGTATAAACAATCAAACAAGCCCAGTGGACCAAGCCTCATAATCCATGACATACCCCTTTAAATAAACAACGTGCCTGACTGGCAAACAACGATACCATTTGTATGACATATATTTCTTTACTTGCTCCACAAATTGTTGTATGCACTGCCCATTGTATTTCTTCCAACAAATACAGTAGGGACATTCGTTAAGATTTGAGATGCGTTCACAAGGTGTATGCTAATAAATTTAAGAATCATGAGAAGAGGGTTTTAATTAGTGACATCCGGACTGTTTCGAAATACAGTAACAGGTTATTCAAGCCAGATGAAACCAGCAGAAAGTTGGAGAAGCTGCAGATGGGAGGAGCAACTCATATGTAATTGGATGAACTCATAGTTCTGAATATATATATGAACACCCGATAGGAAAATGCAGTCCATTATCGCACATCAATATACTGAATTTTGTGCTATCGTAAATTTGAGATTTTGCATCTACGAAGCCGTCCAGAATGTCTGTCAGCGATATCTCTTTAGAAGACGCTATCAGCTCAGGTAAGTATATTATTGATTACACAAGATATCAGTAAGGCAATCCTGATGATGCAATGTGCTCCTTCAACAGTACAGTTGTTGAGAAATGTTACACTCAAGACTACCATACCAAATAATGACTATTTAGTATATTGAATCACAATTTGAAAACAAAAGTAACAGACCGACTAATTGGCTGTTCAAACCTTTAATGGATGTCATAAAAGTTCTCCCTGGGGCTTGTCAGGATAGCAGGTTGAATATACTCCCTAATTAACACCGGCTATTTTTCTGTGGGACTGTACAGTGGCCAGAACGGTAAACCAAAGATCTGTATGTCGAATTGATATTTCAAAATATGTCCTATCCCTATTTTGAATCGGAGACAGTACATTATCTTGTATGCTATGTTTGTGTTCCAGGGAGTGAATACCAAATAGACACAGACCAAACTAGTACGACAGACTCTGCCAAAGGCAACCAGGTAATTACGGTGTCACAACTGCATATTCTTAACATGGTCAAATGCTACTTCTACCATGTATTACTTACTGTACTTACTGTCAGTGAAATCAAACCTCATTCTATCTCAACTAATGATAATCTTAATGTCCTGAAATAAGGGAAACATATATTCTGACTTCTCTGTCCAGACAACAGCAAACGTGTTCACTTTTTCTATCTGAGTCGATGAAAGAAAACTTGTGAAGGTATGACCAATATCCATTGTTTATTTCATTATCATGGTTCAAAATGTTGTATAAGAATGCAACTGAATTTTCAGAAATCCGGTCACCAATCACGTCCGCGAGCGACAAGAATGAAAATCAGACAACAGCGAGCAGCGGTGCCGTTCACGTCTACTCCTACGGCAACGGCCTGTGCAAATGCAGCAGCTTCATTCCTGTTATCAGGTACTTTTCTCCGATGTTTCAATGGGTGTTCCCTCTGAATGTAGTTCCAGTAATTGTAATATAACGTGGCTTCTTTGATGGTTATGCATTTGATGTTTACGTGTGTCACAGGCTAATGTTTCTAATTACAGACTGCGAAACTGAAGACGATCATCAGTTTAACCTTGACAAGAGATGCTGTAAGTAGCGTTTATATATAGCAGGATTATACAAATTAGTTACTAATATAACAATATACTTTATCTTATCATTTTACGGGAAGTGCTTGGCTATAACAAAAATAGCGACGTACTTCAGTCAACTGTCCTGATATAGAGTTTGCAAAATATTCCACGTTTTAGAAGGTACAGTTTACACATGAACTGAAGTATCGTAAAACAAATTTGTAATGCCGAAAAGGTTATTGTCAAGATTTCAAGAAACGAAGAAACTCCGTGAAATTCTTAAAGGTCACATGCAACGTAAAATACAACTTTGCAGATTCTGATACCTTTGGAATTACTGAAACAAGTCATCAAAAATGCAAATTCAACTCATAAAGTTGGAAAAAATGCGATGAAAAGCCAGCTAAGTCGGAGTTCAAACGATTCACTAAATTTCCACTAGCGTTGGGGGAACAAGTGCTTTCAACAGCTGCGCTCATAACGCATGCGCAGTGAGCAGGTTCGCGGAGCTTGAAACACGATGCATATCAGGATTATATATATACAAACAAGTAAATAATATCCTCGTTGCATAAACAAAACATGTTGATTGTGGTAAGCAAACAAAACTCAATCTGCCTGCCTGTCTGCTCACGACAATATGCAACACACAATTTCAATGTCACTGACAACATGCAATTTGAACTTAACACCTATCGGGCTTATTACGCCATAAACAAAACCGAATGAGTGCATCAGCTAATGAACCAATAAAACGACCCCGTTACACATGAGTGCAATCACACCCGCTCTGACTGGGTTCGGTATGTTTGATTTTGGGATGCATGTGAATTTTAACAAAACTTTGCACCAAAACGCAGCTGTTCTCATGCACGATATTTGCACACGATTTTCAGTTATTTGATGCATGATCCTCGTGCAATTCATCTGCATAAGGTTTGCAGTTGGTTCCCAAAAGTTGTTGGAGAAATTCATCTTTGATGTAACCATATATTCATATCATACAGTGAGTGCTTTATTTGAGTCTAAACTTTTGATGGGTAGTATATGACATCAGGACGACAAGGCAGTTCTTCAGCAAATAACTTTGAATTGTACAGTTTCAGAGAAGCAACACACGGAAGATATTCTACAGATAATGGAACGGAGGATGAAGCTGATGGAGGACAAAATGTGGATTGCTATTGGTGCCCTGAGACGAGATGTCGCAATGAGAGATCGACAGGTATGGTGTAGCGCTAAATCACCGAGTTATAGTTATTTGTTTTCTTTGCGGTTATACACTTGTACATTATCTGAGTGTATGTTCCACTTGAACGAAGCTTCCCGGAGAGGCCACCTGTCTATTACTTAAATAATCAACTAATCAACAGAGATCAAGGTTATTACATCCCTACGGCTTACGATCAACTAATCAAGCCTAATCAAGAATAACCCACCTTTCTCCACTGGCTTCAATCATCTCCTATCACAACAAGCCCCATGTCAACACACTGCACATCAACCTCCTCTACTGTATAAACACATACCCGTCATGTATATAATTCTCCTTGTGCATACATTGTGCATCATTTGCTTGATAACGGTGTTAGAATCTACACCGAAACGTCGCATCCACTGCAACAAAGAAGTTGTCATATCCATAAAAGTTCTTGATCCTCATCATACCAGCTTCTAAATGCCACTTAAAGAAGTAATCAAGGTGTGAACGTGGGGGGGCAGTTTTGGAAAATGTACTAGTTGTCAAAACAAAGAGTTACTCTGCAAGAAAGTATGTCATTTTCAGTAATTTCATTTGCAGATTGCAGATATGCAAAAAACAACTGGAGAGACTGCAGAGAGGAAGGGATAGTCAAGAACCAGTGACTGGAAACAAACAGAAAGCAACTAACCATGCAAAGGTATTTCTGCTGCCATTTCAGTAACTTTTGGTAATGATTTTTAGACGATTCAGTGTTCTGACACACTTGAGTGAGTTAATATTTACTGTCACATCGGCAATATTGCAGCCATATCGTGCCGCTGACACGCAAGTCATATTTATCGGAATGTTGTATTTTTCCCCATAAATCTTTTACAGGCAACTGTGAGGCAGGCACTTCAGAATGCAGAGACTGCTGGAGGGATGGCTCTAAATCCACAATACAAGTATGAATATACTATATATATATATATATACACTAAATTCAAGAGTTTCAATGCATTAAACCGTTCAACAAATACAACTTCAGGTAGAATTACGACAATCTTGACTCTTGAGTGATAACTTTGTCTTCCACAAGACAATAAATTTAGAACTTTAAATTCAGGTTGGAAGCAGAGCAGAACAAGGAAGTTGTGGACTATGCTTGGAACTTTTCTAAGACAGCACTCCCTGCTATTCCGCGCCCTGAATTTCAAGGTATTGCAGTTTTGCTATACAGTTCTTAATCAGTTAATGATGCATTTACATGCGTCACTGCACAGCCATAAATAAGCAAGACCCACTATAATGTAATGATAATACTCATTTCTTGACTTTCCGAAAGTGATTTTTTTGTTGCGTAGTACAAAAACCTGTTATGTTCATGGGCGATTTTATTTAACCATTGTATTTTGTGATGACTTCGTTAGATATGTAATATTCATGCGTTTTCTGCCACTGTATTGCATTTTTTTTTTTGTTCAGTTGCTATGAAAAGATGTCTACAGACAAAGAAGGAGTGAGTGAGTGAGTTAAGATTTAAAGTCACATCGGCAATATTTCAGCCATATCGTGACTAAAACGAGTTCTAAATTTGTAATACAGACATATAATATATAAAACCCTGTCAACGAAGGACAGTAAAAATACTAGATAATCACAGCTATCAATATAAAACTAGCGAACAAAGCTAAAACATTCCAATTAAAGAAGACAATACAAAGTAAAAATGGACTATAGATCGCCAACAACTGAAGGTAGATCACCATAGTAGGGACCATGGGGACTTACAGTGCCTTTGCTACCTGCATGGACCCTAGCTGGATTTACACCATCCCTTCAGCCATTGACGACAGAAGAGAAATCTAGCCATAAATTAAAAACACACTTATTCTACGATTAGAAAGCAGGTACACTTAAATTGACTTTGAAAGTTTTGGGACTTACGTACCCCCTCAGGAGGACAATAATTTTACGCTACGTCAACCCCCTTTGAGGGTACAGCCACTAACAATCTCAGTTTCTAATCTTAACTACCAATAATAAAATATATACCTATTTACAAATCAGTCAACAAATCTAGTTTTTTTAAAAATGCAAGAATTAAACGAGAATTGACATTATTAAAAAGATCCTTCAGTGTTTTGGATGTGAAATAGATATCCCTTGTGATGGCATATTCGATGCAGTCAAGCAAGACATGCTTGACTGTGATCCTTCATCACAAAGGGATACAAAACGGAGGATCTTCGCCGTTCAATAAATATTCATGAGTATATCTGGTGTGGCCAATGCGACATCGTCATATAATGACCTCTTCAAATCTGGACTGACAACCCAAGTAGGTATAACCAATGTAGGGTTTTATTGCATGTAATTTATTAATACCTACTTGTGTGTCCCACTTCTTCTGCATTAGATCGCGGATGGATGTTCTAATGCTTGCTTTGTAATCAGAGTAAGGAATAAGAAGGGGTGTCACAGATTTGTTGAGTGCTGCCTTAGCAGCAAGATCGGCCATTGTATTCCCAGAAATGCCAACGTGGCTGGGTAACCAACAAAAGACGATGTCGCATTGGCCTGTTGCAAGCTCATTATATAATTCAATAATTTCTAATAAAAGTGGATGTTTACAAGAAATATTTTTAATAGCCTGAAGGCAAGAAAGTGAGTCAGAAAAGATGATATATTGTTGATATTTAGGGTGTGTTTTAATATATTTTAAGGCTGTTAATATGGCGTTTGCTTCTGCTGTAAAAATAGAGCTGTTATCTGGTAAACGAGAAGAGATGGTTCTGGATCCAATGACAGTGGCACATGACACCGCGCCACCATCCTTGGATCCATCTGTAAATAAGGATTTATATGTATTATATTTACTTTTAATTGATGATATTCTTGTTTATATTGTAATTCATTAGTTTCTGCTTTTAAATGCTGTTAATGTTAGGTCAACTTGTGGCCTAACCAATTGCCAAGGAGGAGAAGAAAGAAGACGGGAAGGAGCTATATTTTCCAGCTCAATGCCGGAAGCAGCAATAAATGGCTTAATTCTGAGCCCAAGAGGCGGAACAAGAGAAGGTTTTTGTAATACAAATCCTCATAAAGGGATGAAAGACACAGTGAAATGCAGGATTAGTCTCGTTAGAATATAATTTCGTAACATATTGTAAAGATAATTTTATACGGCGTTGGTTAAGAGAAGGTTCATCTGCCTCGACGTAAAGACTGTCAACAGGAGAGGTTCTAAAAGACCCAAGACAAAGTCTTAGGCCTTGGTGATGGACAGAATCCAGTAGTTTTAGGCTGCTTTTGCAGGCTCCACCATATACGATGGAGCCATAATCGAGTTTCGAGCGGACCAATGATCGATACAGGTGGAGGAGGGTAGCTTGATCCCCTCCCCACTTTGAGTTTGAAACAACTTTCAACAAATCGAGTGCCTTCAGGCATTTGGCTTTCAGTGATTTAATATGTGGCAAAAAAGTTAAATGGGAGTCGAAGATTAGACCCAAGAATTTGGCCTCCTTCACAACTTTGATGGGAGTGCCATTTAAAGATAGTTCTGGATCTTTATGCGGTTTATATTTTCTACAAAAGTGTAGACAATTAGTTTTGGATTTGGAAAATTTAAAACCGTTTTCAAGACACCATTTATTTATTTTATTTAAACACAACTGCAATTGCCGTTCAATAGTATGCATATTTTTCCCACGACAAGAAATGTTAAAATCATCCACAAAAAGTGATCCATCAATGGAATCGTTTAAAACCTTGGATAAACTGTTAATCTTGATACTAAATAAAGTGACAGACAAAATACTGCCTTGCGGGACACCCTGATCCTGATTGTAATGATCAGAGAGGGTTGAACCCACTCGGACTTGAAATTGTCTGTCTTTCAAAAACCGTGATATAAAAAGAGGCAAACGGCCTCTCAAACCAAAGTCATGTAAATCCCTCAAAATGCCATGCTTCCAGGTCGTATCATAAGCTTTCTCGAGATCAAAGAATATCGATACGGCATGTTGTTTATTTACGATTGCATTTTTAACAAAGGATTCTAATCGTACCAAATGATCAATGGTACTTCGATTTTTCCTGAAACCACATTGAATATTGGTTATAAGGTTGTTGGTTTCAAGATACCAAGTTAATCTATTATTCACCATACGTTCCATGGTTTTACAGACACAGCTAGTTAGAGATATTGGTCTGTAATTAGACGGATCTGTATGATCCTTGCCAGGTTTTGGTATTGGGACTACAATGGCATTACGCCATGAAGGAGGAAAGTCTCCAGACGTCCATATTTTGTCAAATATATCTAAAAGTGTCATCAGACATGGTTCCGGTAAGTGTTTCAGTAGCTGGTAATGTATATTGTCATCACCCGCTGCAGTGTCATGAGCTTGCTCAAGAGCAGTATGTAGCTCATGTAATGAAAACACTTCATTATAATCTTCACCGTTATTTGAGTCGAAATTAAGTTTGGTCTTTTCCTTTTGTTTCTGATATCTCTGAAACTCAGGGACATAATTTGCCGATGATGAATTTTTGGCAAGGGTTTCGCCAATTTTATTTGCAATATCAGTTTTATCAGTTATCAAGTTATCACCATCTTTAAGATGGTGTACAGCTGATTTTGAACCTTTGCCTTTTATTCGCTGAACCATGTTCCAAACCTTAGACATTGGCGTGCGTGAATTAATTTTGGAGACATAATTTCTCCAAGATTGTCGTTTGTTTTGTTTAAAGGTACGACGCGCCTTTGCATTGAGTATTTTAAATTTATTTAAGTTATGGACAGTTGGATGATGTCGGAAATAACACTCTGCCTTTTTCCTCGGTTTTGCTGGCTTGTCTACAATCTGTATTAAACCATGGTTTTCGTACATGTGGAGTCGTAGAGGACTTGGGTATACACTCATCAGCTATTTCATTTAAAACATCAGAAAAGGTTTGAATGGGATCAGTTATATCACTGAAACAATCAGGTCGCAGTTTTGATTTACAGTTAGTTTGAAATGAAGACCAGTTAGCCTTCGAAAAGTTCCATCTTGTGTACGAAGGAGAATCAGATGGAGTTATTTCTGAAAGGATAGTTGGGAAGTGGTCACTTCCACAAAGGTCATTATGAACAGACCAATCAAATTCATTCAGGAGGTTAGAATCTGCAACAGATAAATCCAAAGAAGAATAAGTGCCAGTTGCAGGATGCAGATAGGTGCTTGAATCATCATTAAATATGCACAAGTCATTATTGGAAATGAAGTCTTCAATTATTTTACCTTTAGTATTAATGTTAGTACTGCCCCAGAGTGGGTTGTGACCGTTTAAGTCACCCATAATAACACATGGTTTCGGGAGTTGATCATAGAGTGATTGAAGATCAGTCAGCTGAAGTGTCGATGAAGGCGGGATATACAGAGAACATAACGTAAATGCTACACCCAGAGTAAGTCGCACTGCAACAGCTTGGAGATTAGTGTTAAGAGTAACAGGGCTGTGAATAACATTGTCGTATAAGGATAGTAGAACCTCCAGTGGCTCTATCACCTGGAGGGGAAAAATAATGATACGGTTCAAACTGACGTAAGTTAAAATTATCTGTCTGTTTCAGATACGTCTCTTGCAGACAGAACGCTGATGGTGTTAAATCCTGGATTAATAGCTGTATTTCATTAAAATTTGTCCGGAGTCCTCTACAGTTCCACTGCACGATATTGGTAGATAGACCTATCTTTTAGGGGGATTAATTGGGGATCTACCCCGCACCGTTTTCGAGGGCGACAAGCTATGTGCCCTAGAATGGACGTTTTCGGACACGTCCATGTCCTCAAGTGATCCGTATTTGTTAAACAATTTGATTTTATCATCTGCCTTTTGGGGGGCTCTGCCACTTTGTTTCTTCAAAGCATCTGGCTTTGGTTTGCCTTTGTTTTTAACTATTTGTTGAACGTTTGACGTTAATTTTGACCTTTGATTCGACTGAGAAGATGTGTCACGGTCATAAGATGGTTCTGATTGGAGTTGGGGTGTGTCAGGAAGTGTATCTGCAGTTTGTGTAGATATTGCAGGTGACAAAATCTGCGGAGAATCTGTTTTTATCCAAGTCAAGTTCGTCTGACAGCTGACAGATGATGTAGTTACTGATGGATTCTCTCTGAAGACGTTTTGGCTTTAGAAGCATAAGTTTCCTGAATTTCCGATCTCAAGACAAGCTTTTTGGCATCAGCAAAACTGATATTTTGAGTAAACTTGATCTTATTTATCTCCATCTGCTGTTTCCAAATGGGACAATCTTTTGAGAACGATGAGTGATCACCTGCGCAATTGGTACACTTCTTAAAGGTACTGACACAATCTTCTGTTGTATGCGTCTTCTCACCACAGTGAGCACACACAACAGACAATGTGCAAGTATTAACACCGTGTCCGTATTTCTGACATTTGAAACACCGCAGAGGACTTGGGATGTACACATCAACTTTTACATTGCAGTAACCTGCCTTGACTGATGGTGGAGGATTCGGGGCAGAGAAAGAAAGAGATATGTATTGGTTTGCACAGTTTCATTATTTTACGGGTTGTAAACCTTTTCACGTAAAGGACTCCTTGATCTTTCATCTCCGTGACAATGTCAATTTCCGTCATATCAGCAAAGAGACGATCTCGGTCTCGTACAATACCCTTACTGGTGTTAAGTGTTCTGTGTGCAGAGACCATAACCGGAACTCCGACAAAAAGCTCTGTGGACAGCAGGTTAGTTGCTTGCTGCTTTCTGTGACACTCGAGCAATAGAGCTCCTGTACGCAAGCGTTTAACGTTTTCATTTCACCTGCTATGCCGTGGATACCTTTTGATACCGCAAACGGATTGAGCTTCAATGGAGTTTTATCAAGAGTCTCAAGAACGAGGAAACGTGGCCAGTAATCAACGGATTTTGAGGGTCGGTGTTCGTCATCATCAGTATCGAGTGGACGCTTCGTTTTTTTGTTTGGGGTTTCGTAAGCCATGTTGAGTTTATTGTGATTCGTCATCCGAGCTCCCCACCCACCATGGAGTATCATAAAGACAATGCTGATCGCAAGTGGATTTCCAACCTGCAGCACCAAGGATACCCGGATGATATACTCAAGCAGAATAATCAACAAGTAATTATTCCACCAGATTGGCCCATGAGCCACTGCCTTCTGGACATAGGACTCTAGGCAACATATTAAATTGGAGTTGTACAGTCAAAATACAAATATAATATCATAGAGCCGAGACACCTGACAAAATGATTCTAAATAATTTTCAAAATTTGTACAGCAAAATTTACATGTACAGGGCTTAGCATGACCAGCCGATTGATAGAACCGGGCCAGTTCTACCACCCGTCTAGGTGAAGTAAGGGGCGAAGTGGTGTGTTGGGCAAAGGAACACTGTTCCTGGAACCAGTGCCCTCAACCACCAGCCTCCCGTCCTCCACCGACACAGGGGCGCAACCCACGGCAAACAGGTTGGTGGACCAAATATCCCCCCGGGTCCACAACGGGGGGTTGAAAGGCGCTTAGCGTTACCCAGCACCCACCACGAGGAGGTGGCCTTTCATGGGTGCCAGACAAAGAAGGAAAGGGCCTCAAGACAGAAATGTGGCAGCCGAACAAAGCGGAATGATGACATGAGAAAATACTCCAGAAAATCTACAGTAAGTAAAAATAAAAACACAACAAGGTGTCCTAACTGACTTGACTCACTCATCAATTAACATGTTAATTGATGAACCTTAACTGACATGACTCACTCATCACTCAACAAGGGATTAGGCCTTGTCAATTAGTGAATCTTAACTGAAATGACTCACTTATCAATTAACAAGGGATTATGTATTGTTAAACATTGAGTTTTGTTAGAGGCTGAACATGTCCAATAAATATTAACTATTAACTGTGTTCAAATCCACTAAACATGCAACTATCGATATTACTGACCATAAGATTATCAGAATAGCCATTAATTCAATTATCACGTTGGTTTTACACTCACTTTACCTATATGGAAATATAAGTATGAGCATATTGGTTTGTTTTCTTCAGAAGAGTCGTAACAGAGTGAAGGGTATTCGAAAAGCTGACCTCCCCAGCCACAAAAAGACCAAGTATGAAGAGGCTTTGAAGAATGTTCAACTCATGTCATCGGAAGAAAGTGATATTGACGACGGTGGCTTCAGATATTTTATTGTGCGACCGAAGGTCGAGTCACGAGAACTGATGTCAGCAAAGAGGCTTTGCTGATGAAACTTTTCAACAGTTGCAAGGTCAAGGGGCCATCCCAAAGGCAAGGCGTGTCCGTGGACCACCGTCCAAAACCAACATCCCAAGAATGATTAATGATCTGTCATGGGTCAACACTGAGTATGGAATGTTTTAGATAAGTGGAGAAAGTTTACGTCGCTTTTAACAATGTTCCAGCAATAATTAATTAAGTTGACGTGTCTGGTGGCCGGTGTATAATATATAGTATAATATATCTTCTATAATATATATATTATATAGGATGAAATAGATCAGATCATTATAATAGCATAAATGACGCTTTAATGTATATATAATGCCATTATAATGATCTGATCTATTTCATCCTAAATAGTTTTTCTTTCATCCAATGTTTTGAAGCTCAAATGATAACATGGAAGTGTTACTATTCCAATCCATTCTTCAAATGGTCCAACAATATAGTCATTATGGTTACCACCGGCCTGCTGTTTAATTACTATCAAGTTGGATGATATATTAAATTATGCGCACAAACCCACACAAAATATCTGTGATTTGTGAATTCTGTTTTGACAAGGAAATATAAGAATCATTATATAAACTATGTTCCTCCCTCTGAGAGGAGCATGACATTATTTATTCATTTTTGATAATTTTATTTGCATAATAATGGGGCTATCAAAAATTGAAACAAACTCCTGTATACTACCATTGCGCCAATATTGCGATATTGACCATGGAACAATGTTAAAGGTCACATGCAACGTAAAATACAACTTTGCAGATTCTGATACCTTTTGGTATGGAGTTACCGAAACAAATCATAAAATGCAAATTCAACTTATAAAGTTGTTAAAAACGCGATTAAAAAGCCCGCGAAATCGGAGTTCAAACGATTCACTGAATTTCCCCCGAAACTGGGGGAAAACTGGTTTCAACAGCTGCGCTGCTCTCATAACGCATGCGCAGTGAATAGGTTCGCGGAGCTTGAAATAAGATGCATATATCCTGATTATATGTAGGCCTACACAAAGAAGTAAATAATGTACTCGTTACATAAAATAACATATTGATTGCAAACAAAACTCAATGTCTGTTTCATTAACACCTATATGTCTGCCTGCCTGCCTGTCTGCTAATGACAATATGCAATACACATCTTCAATCACTGACCACATGCAATTTGAACTTAACGCGTATCGGGCCATAAACACAGGTAAATGAGCCAATAAAATCATCTCCGTTACAGTTGAGTGCACGCACACTGGCTCAGACTGGGTTCGGTATCCCGGCTATCACTGACTGCTTCGTTTCGAGAGAAGTAAACCGAAGTATAAAATATTGCACTTTTGATTTGCGATTATGGGCTTATAATTTGTTTATTTGTTTTTTCTTAAGCAGCAATGCATTGTATATATCATGAATAAGTGAAAACTGTGTTTTAATTATGTTCGATTTTTTGTTGCATGTGACCTTTAAGTTCAGTCGGTTAAAATGCCAGGTTCCTCGTTCACACATACATAGAAACTAAAACCTTATCACACAAACCAAATGCAAGATGTCCTCGTTTAGAAAGCAAAGCGAATTTTAACAGATCAAGTCATCCTAAGATGGCAAGAAGATAAACGTTCCAGCCCTAAGGGGTTTCTATATTCAATATTTAAAACCCACTGTCTTTTTGAAAATACCTTCTATTTCCAAAATCTATACATGACCCTATTTTGAAGTTTAGAACCTCAAATTTAAATCTTACAATCGAAACTGGCAGATGGCAGAACATACCGAGAGAAGAAAGATTATGTAGACTATGTAATTGCAACTTAGTTGGTGACGAATTTCATTATCTTTTTAAATGCACGTCACTTAATTCTTACAGAAAATCAAAGCTAAGCAAGCTAAGCAACTATTAGCAAGGTCATATCACCTGTCAATTTTAAACTTAGCAACTGTCTATCACTTTTTATCTCTCATTTGTATAAATTGTTACATAAATAACTCATCATCATGACGCATGTCCATATGTATACACATTTGTAAATATTGTATAGTTAAATGCTCTTGTACCACCGATGGTGGTTTTATGAGAATAAAGAAGTTGAAGTTGTAAGAGGCATATAAACTGGGAACTGGGTTATCCTTCCAGAGGCTGTTTTAACTGTTCACTTGCTAATTAACAAGACAGCAGGCCTTGTTAATTGGTGAATCTTAACGGCCTTGATAAGGTCGTTGGGCGTACATTTACCATCACCCATCGGTTATCTCCCCTTGTGGACATATAAAAATTGGAAATTAATCAACATACAACCAAGTTGAACCAACTTGTTTATGCTGAAAGATGTACATCGAAATGTATGCAATAATCAGGTATTGTTACCACATACGTGGTATGATGCCTTATGTATCCCCATACTGTTTAATGCAGTATAAGTGAAATCTGCTTCAGTGTGCCAATGACCGATCTATTGAAGTTTTACTTTAGTGAATGCTACCTAACAAAATGATCTGAGATTAAACGTCTCACTGAAAATTTGTGTAATCTTATCTCAGGTACTAAGAAATACTGAATGTTTACGTAATACATATAAATCTACCGGTACCAGGTTGATGTGTCTGGCCATGAGTAAACTAACAATGTCATAGTGATTATATCATTTTAATTTCACCATTACATGAGTCATTAAAGCCTCATTTATGCCATTATAATGTTCTCTGATCCATTTCATCATAAATAGTAATTATTTCATTCAATGTTTAGAGGCGCAAATGATAACCTGAAAATGTTGCTGTTCAAGTTCATTTTGTAGCGTGATATTATTCAGTGGTCCAACCAGTATAGTCATAAAGGCTACAAACAGCCTGATTTTAATGACTATCAAGTTGTTAATTGGTTAATCTACGGCCTTGATTCGCTCATCAAGTAACGAGGGTCAGGTCTTTCGGCGTACATTTACCATCACCCACCAGTTATCTCCCCTTGTGCACATATCCAATAATTGGAAACGTATGGATATCTCATGTATCCATTTTGGATATGTCTTGGAAACATCATCTTTCCAAGATTGGAAATGTCTTGGAAACATCATCTTTCCAAGACATTTCCAAGCTTGGAAACATGCATTTTTTTTCCAGTGTAACGACACGAGTGTTACATAGGAAATGGTCCATATTGTGCCTTGAGCACCAAGCATGAACATTTCACTGGTAATAGGTAACAGATTAGTTGTTATTGGGGTGACTAAGCTAAAGAATGACTAAGCTTTAAGCCCACAATGTGTCCTCTCTAAGTATAGGTTGAAACGTCCACACTCTTGTCACCAAGACAACGGATAATTATGTAGGATCATTAATTCTGTTGACAAAGTGCATGCGGTCTCACGGTCACTTTCATCTAGTATAATTGAGAAGACCATCGCCTCCGGAATACACCGTATAAACATTTTGACTGAAGAAAGATAGAAATGAGTCCAGGTTTCAGTATCTGGCAGTGTATTTAATCTGTAATGATGTCCTGTTTCTACAGGGAAATAGGAAGGTATTCACCTCATGTATAAGAGGATTGTATATTGAGGAAGTTATCTGGTACAATGGTATGTACACAAACTCTAATGCAGCAACAGTGAAATGCGTGTAGAAACTAAACCTCGGTGCTGTGAGTTATACAAGTCGAGGTCGTCCGCATCCTGTGAGTTTGGATAAGCAAGACATGTGCACGACTAGGCTTTGTATGCACTTATGTGCTAATAGTAGGGCAGGATACGCCTACATGTTTCTAACACCTGGTATCATCACTTACTGTTTCGTAGTGATTGATAACCACAGTCATATTACACTAGTAGCATAACTGAAATTGTAGCTCGGGAGATAAAAAGGAGTGGTTCCACTCCCCGTCACAAGAGATCACTTCAAAAAGGTTTCCCCGTAACCCGAAGTAAACAGAAGTTTGAGTTTCAGCAGTGACATTTTATGGTCTTGTGTAGCCAAATCGGCAAAAATGGTGCATTTAGCTGCGACAATCCACGTCCATGACGCTGGCTAGAATTCTTTCGTTGTAGTTCGAGCCCCGTATTTGCTCTGACTATGGTCATAGTTTGTTAGAACCATACCCAGGCTTTATTTCCATATGACAATAGTCCATTAGTTTCATACACTGGAGAGTAAATACTGTCAGGTTGTGAGCCCAAACTTGACAAATATTTCCCTTTACAAATCTCTAAATGTGTGTATGCTGAATACTGTTGCGCTAAAAGAGTCAATATTTCCTGTTCATAATTACACATAGGCTAATGTGCTTCACTCACAGCCATCTTTGCACAATACGGAATTAACTCCTTTGCATAATGTTTAAGAGATTTCCGCTGTAGTTTTATGTGTCAGAGTTTGTGTTCAATACCACATTGCTATACCCGTCGATGATTCTACAGTTGGTGTGCGTAAGTTTTACTTTTGTGTCAATGATTTGGCGACTGTCTTATATCTATATATTTCAGATGCACTGATTCTCTGCCACACTTTTGTAAGCATTTTTACGTTAACTATGGCAATGCATTTCATTATTCTAATTTGCAGTTCTCACAATTCAAAAATGTCCTGGTCACTCGTTTCACACACATATAGTAACAAATTCGATTTACATTAACATCTTTTTGAATAATTGATTTTGAAAGAACCAGACAATCCAGTGACTGACATCATGAGCATCGATCTACGTATTTGGGATACGATGCCATGTGTCTCCCAAGTAAGCAAGCCTGACCACCCGATCTTGTTCGACTCCTTTAACTACAAGCATGAATTGCTGAAACACCAATTCCAATCCGGACCAGTACAATGGATATTGTACTGTGGACATTGTCTCTTCCTTGTTGTCATACAAACTGTATTTGTGCTGTATGTTCAATTTGGAAGGACGTGGAATGCAACTGAAGAAAACAGATATACACACCTGCATTACCTCTCTTCAGTATATCATGAGAATACAGGGTGTGCTACAATTAGAAGCAAATATAACGATCAACAATGAATTGATTAAAACGTTTATATCAAGACTTATTTCTGTAAGATAGGCTAGTGTGTGTGCTTTGTGCATCGTGATATCAGGGCTGCCCATGTCTTTTCAAACCGGATAAATTTCTTACACCAGGAAACCAAAACAAGGTTATTTAAATCACATCGGGTCAGAGAGAGTTTCTGGTCCTTGTTTGTTGAATAGCAAGCTGTTTCTTGTCACCATGGAAGCCTGAACATGCAGATCAAGGATTTTGAAACGACGTGTGCACTGATGATACCCACTTGACAGAGAGGAAAGCAGTTCACATACACGACAAACATTAATAAACATAGGTATGATTTGATGAATGTAACACGGAGCCGTTGTGAACATATCGCGGACATGGTATAGCGCTGAGACTCCCTCTACCGGGTTTAAATATTATAAAATAGAATCTCAAGATAACAATGGACACTAGCAACGGTCGCTGCACGAATGTATTTGAGGGCGTGCGTGCGTGCGTGCGTGTTTGTTCGTGCGTGCGTGTGTGTGCCCATGCGTTTGTACGTGCGAGTATATACAGATGTGTGTGTTCACATGTTTATGTATGTGTGCGGAGGAGAATGTATGTATATATTTGTGAATGTGAGTGCTTGAGTGCCAAGACCGGTGGCTGCGAATAAGTGATAGTGAATCAATAGTTCTGATGCTGGTTTTACAAGTTATATGTAAGTGGGAAAGCATGTGAATACGTACTGGAGTCTGTGAGTTCATGTTCATCCAAGTGAATGTATGCGTGTGCGTGAGAACATACGCGTTCGTGTGTTTTTGCATGTGTGTACGTACATTCTGTTGCGAGGATCCGTTTCTAACAATCTTTAACCTTAAAAGCCGACCGACCTAAATATCCCTCCATCAGTTGCTGTACGGGTTTGTGCTGTGCACGGTTACCATGCAATGATAACTGTTACCGTCGATGCTCAAGCATTCAAGTTTAAAAATATATTACAGTTTCCTTCTAATATTCAGAAGCCCTATACAGTTTAATGTTACACATATATTATATGTTTCAGCACTGTTAACCTCATGTGAGATAAAACTGCGTGAATATGGACGATACTGACACACTTTCAGAGGGACGGATGTCATGTGTTTGATTCTGTTCTACTTGACGTGTCAGTTCATGTGGGGAGTCTGGTTCAACCCAACTTTGAACACGTGCCAGTTACGTAGTTGTTAGATTCATACGTAACACAAGCCATGTTTCGGATTTCAAATTTAAAACGGCTCTGTGTGTTCAAAGTTGTTAGGTAGTTGGTTCGATTCCGAGGTTCTACTATTAAGTTCACTGGTGTGTCGGGCGGTGTGGTAGCCTAGTGCTTAAAGCTTTCGTTCGTCCCTCTAAAGATCCAGGTTCGATTCCCCACATGGGTACAATGTGTGAAGCCCATTTCTGGTGTCATCCGTCGGGATATTACTGCCAAAATATATTGCCAAAAGTAGCTAAAAACGTAACTCACTCACTCACTCATTGGTGTGTCGGCACCATATCGACACTCGTAGGTTTCCCTGTACATAGACTGCGTCACACGCATTGACCTGACGTGGTGTCATAGACCTGAAACATTTGTCAGTCTCTCCAGCACAGAACGGTGGATACATAATCAGTGGTTTGTTATTACTGACCAAACGTTTGTTTGTTTCTTTGCTTGTTTGTATTGCCGAACTCAGCAATATTACAGGTATATGACGGTAGATAATCTAGTCTGGGCCACACTATCCAGTGATTGACACTATGAGCATCGATCTATGCAGTTGGGATACGAAGACATGCGTCGACCAAGTATGCGGGCCTGACCGACCATATGTTGCTAAAGACGAATTTCTAACCCGGGTCGTCACGGGTCTACTGACAAAACGCTCGGAAATAGGATACAGGGGCAAGATTGGTAAACATTTCTTTGTCACGTAGGAAACAAAAGTGTGCTGATTGTCACCAACATCATTATGATTTGCTCAATGCAGGAAAAGTAAGTTATTTATACCAGAGCTTAGTTAGGCGCGTTTTGTACAGCAGGTGCCCCATGCACAAACGGATGAATCCATTTCCAATGAACAGAGAACTGCTGGTGTGTGACGGAATGCACGTGGAGATCATGCCCTGCTATTTTAGTCAGCAAGCAAACACACACTCTACTGGGACATGTTATAGAGTAACTGGTCACATCTGCATTTACATAACCTGGGGTATTTCACGATTGTTAGGTAGGAACCATGTATTGGACATCTCTTAGTATTTATTCTTAACCAAATCGATATTTTAATGCTGGTATTTGTTTGTGTTCTCTGACCTGTCCAAATCAATCACCAAAGTAGAGTTTTCGTGTACATTAATTAATCTGCCAATTAATATTTATTGCCACTCTGAAAAAAACTTCCCGTTTCTGAAATATTACGTCCTTGTTTTTGTCAGTAGGGCTATTTCTGATTTTGTGTGTTATTTCCTTTGCCCTCTTACTGGACGTGTGTTCAATCCACCTTGTTTTGATATTACAACAGCTACATACACAATCTTGAAAACGACGTTTCCAGATTACTGGAAGTTCACGTTAAGCTTTCAATACCTCTTGAAACATGTTGTAACTTTAGTTTTATATATTTGATTGTAATTAACAGTCTTGGCTCTGCACTTGACTGAGCAGGAAACTAAACGAAAATAAAATTAAAATGATAAAACAACTGCCCACAGTGTCTCAAGATCTTATGTGAAAGTTAAACAAGGACACGGTTAACGAATGCCCATATTGCTTCTTTCCAATATATGTGTAAAATATAAAGGGGTGCGTTGTGTGCCACAGCAGACTTTGACATACGAAATTAGGACTAAGTGTTTACATCTATTCTTTGATAGATTTACTTTGGTATTATTCTGATATCAAATGCGTGATGTATAGCTACATGACTACGGCACTCAAAGCAGCAGAACTCCTCACTTGTGAAATCTGCCGATATTTTACACGACAGTTGCCTGATTTGAACTTTTATACATTATGAAGTCTAAATTGAGATTAATTTCCCTATTTTGTTTTCGCATCTCAGCAAATGTATTTATGAGCAGGTTGCTAGCAGCTGCTATGTTTCGACACAAGATTCAATGTCCGCGTTGCCTTTTAGTTGAACGATATGTCATTATAATGATGAATATAACATGTGAGTGATGAGTTTTGGTGATCCATTCATAACATGCTTCTTAGGGTTCACGGGAAGGATTCAACTCCATTTGAAAAACTGTAATGGTTTTCTACCTGAGGTAGTGTTAATATACATGAACATGTTATGGAGAGAGAATATTGATGATCCCAATAGGTGCGGAGGACAAAGCCTAGTTGTCGAACTGACGTCATCACTGATTGAACTGTTATTGACTTAGCTATTGCTTGTTGTGTAATTTCACTGAGGACGATAGTGTATTAGATGGGTATTCCTACATTGTACACGGAAGGTTAGATAGTAAAAAAATCACGTAACCGTTTCACGTTTGGATCAGTTTACAAGTATGAATACACAATATGTTAAATGTAACATATGTTGTATTTTGGATTGCTCGTCCTCGGTAAAGTACAGAATGCTGATACTTTCTGTTAATTTGGATTCCATTCGGGATTCGAACTCACACTCTCACACCCACATCAAATTCCAGCACACAAAGTCAGCAATCTAGCCCACTCTGCCACCGTTCTTCCACTACAAAGTAGGTGTGGCAAATGGTAGTCTACATCACGTTCAGTGTACTCCACTGACAAGTGTAAATTGGCACGACTCGCTCGGCCGGAAGCCATGGATAAACAACGCCATTTAGAAAGTGGTCCCTACTGACAAGAGTAAATTCGAATGCAACTCAACCTAACAAAAAGTACTAGAATTGCGAACTTCATTGAGAGACTGTTATCCCAAATAAAACACAGCTTTCGAACATTCCCCATCTATTCGTTTTCAAAATCTGTGTGGAGCATGAATACTCAAAAGTCTGAAAGACTGATTTGGAGACGGAAATGTTTCTGAAGATCTTTTTTGTATATGTTAATTTCGCTTTTAAAAGGTTCATCCACGTAATTCATTTCACAGAGACGACGGTATGGGGCACTGGAAGTGGTGTGCTTGGATTGGGTACATACATATGCTGATTCTAGCTGGAGGTACGCCAGGTAAGTTTCAATAAGAGTAACATTTCGAATTAACAATCACTATATTTGATGTGAGGTGATAAAGACTTGAGTGATATTGCGTCGAATATTTTTACTCAATATGGCAACGTGCCATGCCATATGTTATCGCATTCTAAAAACGTGCACATTTGAAATAACCGGTTTCAACAATGTCCCAGTCTTTCAATGTACATATGCCAAGCTTTGTAATGTAACATAGTGTACCTGGATAGCATGGATTGGCCGGTGGTTATGTGTCCTAGATTAACCTCTGGTGAGATCGGACTGTGTTGTCACCATGCGTATGACCAGAAAACGCGTATCATAATTTCTTCCCTAGGATAAATAGCAAAATGTTGTAAACGGGGTGAAATGAAATAGCTCAGAGTGTTATATATCACCGTCGTTAAAGTCAGGAATGCACAATGCCATTTAGAAAGTGGTCAAATGTAGCATATTTTATATTTTGGGTTACACTTTCTTAGATATTCTAGTACTTTTGTAGTGTTGAGTCCCATCCGGGATTCAAACCCACATACCTGAGAAAGCGATAGAGCGAGAAAGCGATAGAGCGAGAAAGCGATATTTCACATAATCTTGCCCTGTCTGCACATGACGTCTTTCCTGCGTATGATTTAATCCAACAGAAGGCTTTATCGCCATTTGTTTTAGTCGTATAGAAACAAAATGAACATGCATGCTTTCAAATTCTGTGGCATTTTTGTAATTAATCCTTTAACTTGTCCAAACAATAACCCAACAATAACTCGTGAAACAGAGAGTGATTTCGTTGAAATAAAGGAGTGCTTTTAAAAAGTCTGTAAAAAGGATAACAATCATTATTGTTACATCACTAATTAGGCCTGGATAAATTCCAGGCTTACATTTCTTTATTGTCATTTCCTTGTTAAATGCCACCATTGTTATCTCATCATTCATGCCGGGATAAACAATCTCTGGCTTCCATTTTGTCCATCCACCCTACCAATTTACCAATAATTAACAACTGGCTTCCCTTCTTATCTTATCACTGTTGTTTTAAATGTACGTATATAGGTTTCTGTTTCCTAGTTTCTTCATCAACCTGATGAAGGAATAAGAAAATACTCCGTAACATCGTGTTCAACAAATACAGAAGTTGACATCCATAAATTTCTTTAGGTATTTTACCAGTAATATTTTTTGGGGCTAAAACTACATATTTGCCTACTCCCCATGTTACCCGTGAAGATCCGGGTTAGATTGATCTTCAACAACTCATGCTTGTCGTAAAAGGTGACTAACGGGATCGGGTGGTCAGGCTCGCTGACTTGGATGACACATGTCATCGTAACCCAACTGAATAGATCGATGTTCATGATGTTGATCACTGGCTTGTCTGGTCCAGACTCGATTATTTACAGACCGCCGTCATATAGCTGGTACAGTGCCGAGTGCGGTGTTAAACAATAAACCAAACCAACTCCCAATGTCACTTAACGTTGCCAAAATCCTATATTGTATTCTCTCTCGACGTCGGGCTTTATTGGTTTAAACATTTATTTCCAAAAGAGGAACCGGATTGGTAAACAAGCAGTACGGTGCTTATCTGAATACCGCTCCTGAATACAGATAAGTTATAGATAATAATAATCGTACGGAGAAAAACATGATATTAACAAACGATAAACAATAGCTTTCTGGAAATGTAACAATCATAAACTGTAACATAGCCGCTTTTAACGTTAGATCCATTAGTGTCGGAAAATATACTTAATAGTAAGTGCAATTTCGTTTTATATTACAACACAAATCTGCCTGACAGTACAATGAAAGAATGGATAGATTCTAATAATTCAAGATTACCTTTAGTAGATCCATGAGAGTGGCCGTATAGTATTGATTTGATGTCATAACCTTTAGTATAGAAGTGCATTTTATGTCTTATGTCAGTGTAATTAACGCACGAAAAGAAATAGTGAATTGGATCTTCGTAACAGTAGCCACAAGAACAAGAGGGATTTGAAGATATAAATCGTTGATATTTATGTGCGTTTAAATCGCTGCAACCGAGCCTGAGGCGTGAATGGATAATCTGACAGAATCTTGTTCCAAATCTTAAATTGAAGTAGTTTTGACTATTATTATTATTTGACCCATTAATCTGTTTCTTAAAACTACCCAAAGTAGCCGTTTCTCTATAATCGGTAGACAAACAATTCCACAATCTTACTGTATCTGGGAGAAATGACTTAGCATAACTTGCACTTTTACTATCGATAGTTTGAGCTTCAAACGGTCTCGGAAAATGTAGCTTGTTGTGTCAGATACCTTAGGAGGGACGAGGTCGCTCAGATATTTTGGAGTTAAATTATTAACCATCTTATTGAAAAACGTTAGTTTTGGATGTATCTTCGACTACATAGTGGTTGGAAATTTGTCTCATTATAAATTTTGTTGAGACTCGTGCCGCCAACAGCACCGTAAATAGTTCTAAGTGCATCAAGATTAAGTTTTCCAGTGTTAGTGCTTGCTGTTTGGTACAATTGTCCCAGATGTGACAACAATAGTCGAAAATAGGTAAGATATATTGTTTGTACATTGTTCGTAAAGTTCTACGTGAGAGGCGATATTTAAAACCTCTAAGACAGTATACCATGGGTGCAACCTTTTAGCGATACAGTTAACATGGTCAGTCCAGGAACAATCGTGCTGTAAAGTAAGTCCCAAATGTTTATGGCTATTAACGTCATTAATATTACCATCCTTCATTGTTAAGTTTCGTTTTGGGCTGGGTTGAACTTTACGAGAGAATTGTATAGAATCTGTTTTATTAGGATTAAATGCAACTTGCCATTTGTCAGCCCAACCAGAAATTGTACGTAGATCATTATTAAGAGACAGAGCAGTTTCATCAGGATCATTTATTATAGCATAAAGTGATGTGTCATCTGCGAAGAGATGTCGGGCTTTATTGTATCAGTGATAGAATTTTATACACCCTGTGTCTTTCATCTGGTCTTTTTATGTGTGTATATTTCAAACATATATTTCTACTACTATGTGACAAACATATTGTTCTAAATGTATGTGCCATAGTCTCTCATACTTCTACAAGAATGGCTTGTGTACATATACTTATATGTCTGTCTGTCCCCATAGCCCAACTATCGACTTTAGACAGTGCCACAATTCATCGACCCACGTGGTAGGTGTGTTTAACAAAACGTAATAAAATCATTACTTGGGTTATTTTTCCTTACTTAGGTATTTATATACACTTGCATCATTGTATTTATGGAGGTATATTGACTGTTGTGGATCATCTCGCCTTGATGAACACTACCAAACCAGGTGTCGTTCAAGTCCCAAAGAACGTCGGTATCCCTCATAATTACAGTGTCAAACGAGTGGAGAGTTACTGAACTATGGTGAATTCCTTTATTTCCAAACATGATAACACTTATCTTCCCTTTTCGACGGTTCCATCATATTGCATTTGAGAAAGAATGATGTGGCGAATCACCAAAACGAACCATTACATGGGAAGTTACATATGGACGGTTATGTAACACTGTGGTTATAGCGTTCACTTGTGACCCTGAGGACATGTGTGAAGCCCATTTCCGGTGTCCCACACCGCGATATTGCTAGTGTAGTGCTAAAAGCGGCATAAAACTAAACTCACTCACTCACTCGTTGTCGTTACATAGATTGCTCTATTTACCAGAATACATCACACAGCTAGAAACTGTCGTGTGTCCCATCGTGAAATGAAACTGCATCACCTCAAGAGGTAATTCCCTTTTCACCGGCTCATCTAGTCCCCTTAAGATCCAAATACTCACCAAGAGTTCACATAACGTTCATATTAAACAATTTCCACGATCACCCAAGTCTGAATTTCATTTCAGTTCCAGTTTTACTTGTGGTACACTTTGTCGCGTTTGTAAAGCCAAGGGACGTAACCCCGAATGATGCTTGGGACAGATGACGTGGGTACTCGGGACTATATAGTCTGAATGGATTGTTTTGTTATGATTCATGTAGCTGAAGTTATGTTTGTATCAACAAATATAACTACAATCCTAAGATGAACGGAAAGGTTGATGTGTACAGCATCTTGTTTACTTTATTCTTCCATACATGCTAAAAGAAACTTGGAGCCAATGCAAGGACTAAAGATGAGTCATTAATTCTGCCAGGATTCTGGAAACTAAAACAGTCAACCTGAATCTGTTTAGTTCATTAGTATCTTCATCTTATAAGCAAATACATGTCGGATGCTACAGATAGGGCGGTACATGTTTACCTTTTAGTTAACACCGGGTGTCATCGGTACACACTTACCCTTTTTGTAAAAAAGACCTGTGGTCATCACCGACTTTCATCAGTCCCATTATATTGCTTTTTCGGGAAGTTTTCCTTTCACACGAAACAAAATCGGTTTCTGTGGAAAGTCAAAGCATGGTGTTCTTATGTACGGACATCATATATTCACATGAGATGGATGTTATTGTCGAAATCCAAATACAACCACTCAGTCTTATCTTTACATAATGTAACCCCAAACCGGTATATCTTACTTTTTAATAGTTTATTTACATGACAAACAAGAGGTTTGTAGAAATATATAACAAGTAAAGTAATGAAGTCTACTATAATTGCTTGTACTGAAGTAAAATCACATTTGTGATTAAGTTAGTGCATGTTCCGATTCAGTGACGAAATCCAGAAAAGCTCAAAGGTATTTTCTCCATAATTCTTTAACACAAGTTGTAAAGCCAGTGGTTTGAACATACTAAGTGCAATGTAGGAAGGTGAACCAAGTTCTATGGATACTCAACTTCTTTATTGCAATGTGTGCGACGTTTCGGTGTAGGTACTAACACCGTTATCAAGCAAGCTGTAACATGGAGAATATAAACATGCCTGCACAACTGCCATTGACAAGGTTGATATCCATTGGATTACTAATTAGTGATTTGAGCAGAGTAGGTTGATGTATAGAGTGATAGTGATTAAAACAATATGCAGAATGAGTTTATACAATAGCTGAGTTGATGTACACTGAGATGGTAATGGTGAGTTGAAGAGGGTAGGTGGATGTACACATTGCTTGGTTGTGATTACAATACACAAAAGGGAGCACTGAAGCCAACTGGACGAGGTATGGGTGGATTACTGTGATCTTTAATTAGGTGGTGATAGGCTGAGGAGATAAAATAACCTTGTTCCCGGTTCATGGTGGGCTTGAAGAGTTGGATTTTTATGTCTTCAAGAAGTTTTCTAATCTTGTAGTCTGATCGGTTAGTTTCTAGGATGTGGATGTTGCCCCAAAGTTGGGGATGAGTTGCTGGTCTTCTAAAATGCCTCTCAAAGAAGTGCAATGTAGGATGTTGATTAATACCCACCTTCGACTGACAATATCCAAATACTAAAGAATAATGCAAGGCAAGGTAAGAAGTGTCAAGCTCTTTTTCAACAATAGAATTGTGCATGTGTAATGGACAACCAAGATGTCTTTGTCCACGACACCTATTAAGTCATAGCTGAACTCACAATTTGTTATGACAGATTTCCAACAACCGTACATCGCTGCACCAGACACAGCTCACGTGGACAGGAGTGTGACGTTGTCCTGCTATAGTGTCTACCGGTATCGTGGTGATGATGTAGACGCGTCCATTAACTGGAGGAAGAACGGTTTGCCGCTAGAAGAAAGCTCTGAATACAACATAAGACAGAGTCATGATCGGTGGACGGTACCATATACCATATATGACATCTACAGAAGTACCCTCACTGTCAGTGACGTGAACACAGCGAAGGGAGATAACTTCCAGTGTCAGGTTGTAATAGGACAGAGAGCGGCGTCAGGATGGAGTGAAGTGTATGTACTGGTTAAACAATGTAAGTGAATGATATTGAAATTCGGACGTAAGAAGTATTAAAAAATGTATTTGGCGTATCAGTTATAACATGGATATGGCAATTAAATATTTATGATAAAACCGCCCATTCACAAGGAAGTGACCTGAATTGTTCTCTCCTGTACTGTCACCACAAAGAGGAAAATGTTGAGTTGCCCTGAAATAGTTTGGTATTCATTGATAATTAAAGAATGTTGAATGTGTAACATTGTACTGATGTACAACATACAGACATGTCCATGTTTCACTGGAGCAAGGCAAAAATGTAAATATATATGCTATACTTGTGTTATTTCAGCTGCGCCTGGTGAAGACTACACAGTAATTCGTGAAGGACACAGTGCATTCATTACTTGGAAGATGCCGTTGGTTGATGCGGAGTTCTCTGTAAGGACACCTAAAGATACATGGCTCTTTGATATAAAATCATCTTGGTTCTACATCTGGAATTCCTACCGAACGAGAGTCTATATAACGCAGATAACAACGTCAGCTAATTCAGTCATCCTCCAGTTCTGGCTACACAATACAACACAAGAGGATGCGGGAAAATACCACTGTTCCACATGGTATGATGACGACCCCATTCCCAATTGTCAGCACATGCTGTATGTACAAGGTAGGTACAATAGCTCAAAAGCGTCATCATTGACGTATTTTTAAGTGATATAAAACTTCAAAACTTTTTTTAGTGTCATCTCAGTGATATAGCAATTCGTTTAAGTCACTATCCGAGTTCTTGCTAAAAATCTCTGTGCTTCTGTACAGCTGGCGTTATTAGAGGTTGTCTGACAGAACATTCCGGTCCATCAATCACTTAGTTGTCTGGTTTGTCTTGGCATGGCTATAGTATTGATGTCAGGCAAACACAGATTCATTTTAGGCATATCTTATGAATGGCGGCTGCTACCGGTAGGGCAGGACATGCTTATACCTTTTTTGTGAACACCTGGTGTCATCTCTGATTTTCAGCGATCCGTTGATACAACTTTCGCAGCTATTTTTCCCTTTACACTAAACTGAATGTCTTTTTGAGGTAGTCAAGACACGCTTTTTTATTTGACGTTTCGTGTTGAGCAATTTGATTTGATATTATATTTTATTAAGGAAAACCCGCTCACCCAAACTTCAGTGGCATTGTCAACACCACCAACATCGTTTTGACATGCGGAACCAACTCTTCCATTGTACCATGATCTTAGAATGATATACACGTGGAAGAGAAACGGACAAGAGGTTGTGATTGGTGGGAGGTTCCACTTCTCAGGACAAACCCTGTCTGTGACTGATGTGAAGAAAGAGGACCTGGGCAACTAATAATAATGTCTATTTATATTGCGCTGTGTTCCATCCACAGAGGTGCATGCTCAAGGCGCTACAATAGTCACAGATGAGAAGTTCACGGGAGGAGATAGTTCATGGGGACAGAACTTTCTAAAGAGAAAGGTTTTTAGTTTGGTTTTGAATGTCTCAAGGGTGGGGGATTCTTTAATGTTCTGAGGTAGTGGGTTCCATAACTGAGCTGCTGCTACTTGAAACGATCTGTTGCCGTAGGATTTTAGTCTTGAGTTTGGTACTGCAAGTAGGCATTGGTTTTCAGATCTTAGACGTCGTGAAGGCTGGTATGGTGAGATCAGTTCTGATAGATAACTCGGTGCTGTACCATTCAAACAGTTGTAGGCAAAACACAAGATCTTGAAGTGGATCCGGGCTTCTATTGGTAGCCAGTGTAGGGACATCAATACCGGTGTTATGTGGGATCTTTTTGGTGCACGACTCACGATACGAGCTGCCCTATTTTGTACCTTCTGGAGTTTGTTCAGCAGATCCTGACTCAAACCATACAACAGACTGTTGCTGTAGTCAATGCGGGACATCACAAGTTGTTGGACTAGTGTTTTTGTTACGTCCTTGGTAATAAGATGGCGGATATTACCAATACTTCTTAGATGGAAGTAGCAGGTCTGGCACACTTGATTAACTTGGGCTTCCATTGACAAGGGAGAATCAAAGATGACACCCAGGTTCTTTGCTACTACTCATGTCAATCTACAGAGGAAGGTCTTGCATCAAACTGGATTGATACAGTCGATTTCCACATGCTAGCAAGTAAATGCTGAATGCAAGAACTAGGCAGGTGAATCATAGAGCTGGCTTGGAGCTGATATCACAAATGTTCCATCATGTCTTCATCAACATGCAGACCTTCAATGACAAATAAATTGTGTTCAGTTTTATCATGGTGACAATGCTAATCAAAAGGATTCAGAATAAAAGCAATTCAGTTCAATATGAACTGGCTCAAAAAATACTTTGCCAGAGACGATACAAATATCTTGACGTGAGTCACATTGTCCAGCTATGAAGTGGATTTACTAGCAGGATTGTAAACATGATGCATGGTGAATTCATTGTTGGTTACTGCTCAACATGTCCTACATTTTCATAACAATATTACAGAAAACATGTAGAAGACAATTCCAAATTCGAAGTGTCAGTAACAAAAAGTGCATTCGACACAAGTCCCTATTTCGACATAGACAGAAACTGATAGCTGTCATGTGAAGCAGCAACTTGTGACGTCACATAATCATTCTTGCTCTGTTCACGCAGCAGGCAGGACAGCCGCCGTTTTGTTACGGCAATATGTAATTGGAAAATTAAGAATCATCCAAGCTTGACAATTTTCTGTCCTTGTACTGAAGTGCCTGACGTCTATGAAGAGCTAAGAGCAGAAGTTGCTGCACTTTAGTGCGAGTCTTATCGCCTGGGAGCGAGGACGGTGACCAAGAACCGTTGACGTCCTAATTTAACCGGCGCTCAAAAGGTCAGACCAGATCCGACATGGTAGTTGAGCACCCCAGTCGCCGCTGGAGACGTAGATATTCAACGTGAATACAGTCGTCAGGGAATTAGACGCTTGGCTCACCGGAGTTTACAATGTCATTGCCAGATGTGCACGTTATACTGAAACTGTTATAAAGTGTATGTCTGTATTACTGGAATGTAGTCATTCGCACTGTGATAGTCGTCACGACCAGATTTTAATCATTCTTCAAGCAGAGATAGCTTATCTACGAGACCAGTTTTCAGCGCTCGCAGTTCAAGGTCAGTTCGACCCGACTATTTCGAGATTCTTCAGGTCACTTCAACGTAACACGTCAGGGTTTTCGTCACGTGCTTTAAAGAATCTTCGAAGCGCGGCAGCGATGTCTTATGTGTACCCTCCTCAGCGTAGCAGAGGCTTTCATCGAGGCAGAGGCGGTTTTCGCGGACGGGATGAGTGAAGGAGTACGTATGCCATTGGCAAGAAAACCAGAGGGACTCCGACTTGACAATCATTCTTTTTCTCAGAAACAACATGTGTTTGTGTGAGACGAGATCACCAACGGATTTTCATGGTTTAATCTTTAAGGTTGCTAGTTCAGAGTTTTGTGTGTGTGATCACGCTTATAGTCAGGTTTATAAGCTCTCATAGTTTAACTACCTGTCATTAATTTTTAAGATATGATAAATTCTATCTTTCCAGGTAGCCTCGTACGTATATTTTATGAGAGCTTCAGTAGTTACATTTGGTAATTGTTACCTCCCCTATACCATCAGTTGGCAACACACGTATTACACTCTGTTGTGTTCTGTTCTACATACATGCAACACGCGGGCGCACACACACACACACACACACACACACACACACACATGCATACACATGCATACACATATACAAACAGACACACACAGACATATACACATACACAGGCAATCATAAAATCATACACACAAACCAACCCCCTAACACTCACAAACTAGCATGATAAATCGGCACAGAACTAACTCCACGGACTCATCGAGACTCCATGAATGTTATCATTTTGTCATTCAAACACTATTCCTATGGACAAAAATATGTTTCTTTGGTCTAGGTGTAGAAGATTGTAGGGTTATGACTCCACAAGACACGTTTACTCATTTCACTTCTTTATGTATATGTGTATATAAAACGTTTTTACAGCTAGAAATGTCGAAGTACCAATATAAGAACTCTTTGCAAATAACGTTGTTGACAGTATGCCACTAGCATAGGTATTCCACTTGCATATGTGGACGTGCTCCTGCTGGCCGACGTGTTCGAGACTTTCCACAAGAAGAAAAAATGGTGATTTCCAAAAAATTCCAAAATTGGAAACATGATGTTTCCAAGGCTTGGAATTTTTTGGAAATTTAGGAAGGATTTTACCACTACTTCTTTCAGTTTCTCCAATTCCCAAGGATCCCCGTGAGTGTATAGACTGTGTATTCGTCTTCCTAGGAGTGTATTCGTCCTCCTATGCGATCAACTAGGAACCAATTCTATATATTAGTATAACCAGGGAGACTATAAGACGTTGTAGATTATCCCTGGTATAACTTCACTCGTCTGCATCCTTGATGTTCTAGGTGTTAAAAATTAATATTGACTGTCATATTTGCCCTGATATGGCTACCATTTTCCAAAATACCGTTTTAAGTGTATGTTGTACTTATCATCCACAGAAGCGCAAATAGTTTTGACCTGTCACGGTTTGCATAAATATAAATTACATAGACCTACGTTACATCATTGATTAAATAAAAGTTTACCGGACCCACTGACTAACTGGACAGGGTTTATTACATGTCATAAAAGTGAACCCTTGCCAGGGAATAATAGGTTTATTGTAGTAGAATACATTATTTAATGGTACCCTCTAATTAACACCTGTCACAAGGGATGGACCGTTTGGGTGGTTTATCATTGCGAAATCAACAGTCAAGACTGTTATTTTAAGACTGTAGGCGAATAGAGAACAACGCATTTGGGTTTGTGGTCAGAGACGGTGTTATGCAGTTGGTGTATTCACGAAATATCATGAACTTGATAATAGATAATTGGTTATATTGTCCACACACGGGCGGGCTGAGGCAAAAAGAACCCAAATGAATTCCTTCTTAAAATCTTTGTAGTGTAACTACTAATTTGGTCATATACAATAAAAGGTGACTAAATGTTTAATTTTAGATAACGTTAAATAATTTCTAGAGAAATCACTACATAAGTTCATATCACAGATGATTCCAGAGACAAATAGTTTATGAGATGTTAGTTCATGAAAAGCATTAAATTCCAAACAAGCTAATCTGTTCTCTAATGCTCAGGAATTATTACCGCTTACATGAAAATAGTTTGAGAGGTCGACTCAGGAAGCCGACCTTTCAATTTTTATAAGGCTCAGGACGTTGACAAGGGGTAGGCTTTGAAGTTTGTGTGTTATTTTAGCACATGGCTAATCTCATGTGACGTGTTATTATAAACTGGTGGTTGATGGAAGTGAACACATCGCACACGGAGGCGACCGTGTAAAAACATGATTAAAACAATCATATGATGAACACATTTAACAAGGCACTGATCCAGAGCAATTTCCGCGCACTGGTTGTTGCTTTTGTTATTGTTTTTCTCCCCTTTGCACCCGGATGATATCCCAGTATTTTCAATGGGTTCGTGACCTTTGCTGCGCCACCCGCATGCGCAATTGATCGTATAGGTATAGATTGATCAACAAAATGAAATCTTTTTTACTCGATAATATTTCCATCTTCATTTTTATTATAACAAATGAAAACAGTTTAAAGTTTAATTATCTGCCAGTGGTAAAACATCATGACTGAAAAATAAGCAAGTCAATGTATGTCTTTGTATTTGTCTTATAATCCTCATAATTTTATTGTCATATTTGTATGCATTTTGAAACTTAATAAAAAGCATACGATCTACTTATACTTAGAGCGTATTTATAACATGACTGTAATATCTAGACATATTATAGAATGCCAACATGAATCATATTTCCCACACGCCCTAGGTATGACCTAGTGTATGTTGTCTGTCGCATTACGCTACACGACGAAAACAAATTATTCTGTTGAATGCTACCACAAATGAATAAAAACAAAATGCAAATATAAGAAATAAAACAGACTAAAGTCTGCAACAATGTCAGGTTATTACCTTGTTCGTGTAATGTATCCATCGATATCCACATAGGTTTAGTCCCGATTTTGACAGCCTCAAATTTGACAGTGAAATTTCTCACTTCTGTAATGTATCTAGCCAGTTATCCCAATTTTGGCAATGAACTTTGGTACCCTTGTCAGCTCTTCTCGTGTCCGTTTTTGTACATTACTGGTAAGGATATAGGAACCAATAGAGCTTTGGTCTGGATGTGTATGCTGTTTGTCCCCTCTTCTGACAACAGTCCCATCTGCTGTTGTAGTGACTGAGGCTGTTTTCAGGCACTGACATCTCCATATAATGGTACCATTCCTGTTGGCAGTTCGTCTCAGATACCTATATCCATCCAGCAAAAAATCTCCACCTGGTCTCCTTCCATCTAACTTTGTACCTTTCTCAGCCATGATGAAATATGATAAGGAAATGTGATGTATATGTGGGAATATACTTTGCAAGTAATTGGTAAAGCTACTTCTCCCATCCTGCTCATGACGTAACCTTTTTTAAATATTGCATTCATACATCTCAACGGATAATGCTTCTTCTCCCATCCTTTTCCCTCAGTTGATTGTGATATTAGTGTTCAAGAATGTTACTTGTTCTGTACTTCTCTCGGATGATTGCATTTACTAGTACATAACTACCCTTAATTGGTGCAGCTAGTTATCCCATGTTTGAGAGCGAAACTTCGCGAAACTTTCTTTAAAAAGGTAATTTAATTAGCCAATAATGAGCAATCAATCCACTTGTGTTTTCTTGGTCATCTCCCCCACAAACCCCACCCACCCGTACCATTGTCTTGCTAATTAACATGGTCTGGTGATCCTCTTGCGCCTTAAAGGTCATATGCAACCAAAAAATCAAACATAATTAAAACACAATTATCACTTATTCATGACATATAATATACATTGCTGATTATGAAAGAAGATGTAAACAAAATTATAAGCGTACAATCGCAAATCAAAAGTGCAATATTTTGTACTTGGGTTTACTTCCCAAGAAACGAAGCAGCCGGGATACCGAACCCAGTCAGAGCGGGTGGGTGTGCACTCAAGTGTAATGGCTGGTTCATTTGCAGATGCCTCACGTCTCATTGTGTGTGTATATACATATAGATGTTAGGTTTTGTAAAAACATGCTCCTTTCTTGTGTATAACATTTTGCAATCAACAGACATCATAACATGTCATGTGTACAAGTATCACCTGCCTGTCTGTGTTATTACATAATGTGACAGAGACTGAACTCGGGCCATAAATCAATCCTTTTTGCTTATGGTGTGTAGCCTGATTGGTGTTAAGTTCAATTTGCATGTGGTCAGTGATCGAAGTTGTGTATTGAACATTGTCATTAGCAGACAGGCAGGCAGACACATAGGTGTCAATAAAACAGACATTGAGTTTTGTCTGTGACAACGACATATCTATATCACAGTTAGACATTTTTGCTAAATAATGACATTGCTTTTAAGTATCAAACTGAGAAAGTGACTCGGTAAGAAGAACGTGTGGTGAAATAGACAAATGAAATTATATAAACAGTTATATCGGTAATCTACTGTCATAAAATATAAAATGCTCGCACCTGTGAAATATCAACAACACATTAGAAATATAGCTCACACCAAAGCCTTCACCGAGTATTCACCGGACAACCCGCTTCCAAGCTGCGCTAACCTATATCAAAGCCCAACTGTTGAAACCACTTTTCCCCAAAGCGCTGGGGGAAAATTATAGAATCGTTTGAACTCCGATTTCGCGCGAGTTTTTTCATCGCGTTATTTTTCAACTTTATAAGTTGAATTTGCATTTTTGATGATTTGTTTCGGTAAGTCCATACCGAAAGGTATCAGAATCTGCAAAGTTGTGTTTTACGTTGCATGTGACCTTTAAATGAACAACATGCCCGACTAGCAAAAGAGGAACTCCCCCATCAACTTACTGGCGGTTAATACATTAAAGGAAAGATGTTGTTTTTACACAGGTACTTTACGACAGGGTGTAATCAGTATAGATTAGTAAATCTACATACATAAACACTACCTTTTGACAAATCCGCTGTGTAAAGTAAAAATAATTAATCAACCAGCGTGTTATTGGTTAATCCTTTGATCAATGTTTGTTTTGTATCTCAGCTGATAATTCGTCTTGCTGCACTTCCATGAGCATATTACATAAAATGTAATACATTTGGCAAATCAGACCTTAATTCATAATGCTGAGTATTTACACAAGAAATGCGAAATGGGAACCTCTGTCGGATAATCTGAGTGGCTTTACCATCATACCAGTTATAAATTCAAACTGGAAAAAAAAATCCACAGTTACAAGCTTGGAAATGTCTTGGAAAGATGATGTTGGCGGCATGAGTGTTTCATGGGGGCGTTAAGGCGACTGGCGGTAGTCTTTGATGTTTGGTGTTGTTTTAGTAATTATTGTTTAAGGGATTAACGAAAGGATTATCGACTTGACTAGTCGAAATTGCAGTGGTGAACACATTTTAAATGTTCAATGTTTAACTGACCATCAAGTCAATTATGACATATAACATGTGTAGGTTTATACCACCAAATACTGGTTACAGCAAAGGGGGTAGTAATCGCTGAATTGCATGCAAATGTTAATTGACCCCTGAAAAAAACTTATGGGCCGACACTGTTTGGAGGATACGAACGGAACTTCATTGTTGAATAAGAAATACATATAAGCATTGGATGTGTACTGAAGTTAAAATTGCAGATACCTAAGTAAATTTTCATTTGTCATAAATATAATATGTAATAGACATCATATGTTTACGTGGCATGATTAAAAAACGAGGTAAAAAAACAGAAATAAGATCAAATTGGATCAGTCACTATGCCATCTATGCATTAGAAAATCCGAAAAGCATACACTGCTGGTATACTTTATTGCAATCAGACAGGAACAGGGTTGAAGAAATTTTGTCAAGGTGGCCAGAAGCCCAGTCCCTGTGTCCGTCACGGTCGAGGGAGCAGATACCGACAAGCATGCAGTTTGGTTTGGAAATTAGACTGTTGGCGAGAAACATTAATCGCTCTGGATCAGTTCCCCTCTAATTACATGGGGATATATCGTGAGAAGAAGCATGAAAGTGTACGTTCGACTTCGAAAAGGCTAATGCTCAACTTGAACAGAAGTTCATTCCTACACCTCGAAGGCCAAAGACAACCCACGAAGAAGAAATACCGATACCTGGAACGTCGTTTTCAAGAACTGAGACACCAGTTTCAAAATAGAATTTTAACTGTGAGACAGTTTGCCGATTCAGCGTCTCTTCTTTCTCATCTTAATATATTTATAATGTACTTATAAATGTGTATGTATATTTAAAATTTTGTAATATTTTGGAACATTTCATAATATGATGTAATATAACTATTTTTCCTGTAAAATTTAGCATGCTGTAACATGATCTAAATAAAATATGTCCATATAGTCTCCCGTTACCACTCGTGGCTTACGCCTTCTATGTTTTTTATGTGTTTTATATTTCAATGTATATATGCTAAGTGAAATGAGAAATAAAACACTATCTTTATACATATAGAAGTATATATGCATAGTGACAAGCAACATATTTTTGGCTCGTTTTCTCATTAGGTGTGCTCTCATTCGCATAATCCGGAATATCCTCTTCTATCAACACGTAGGCCTATCATTGTCTCTATAA